>NC_044032.1:525662449-525974069 GCF_901765095.1 Microcaecilia unicolor
AGTTAGGGCCCACAGAGTTCTAGGTCTGAAAAGAGGTGACTTACCAAAGGACTAGAATCCGGCCCATGCTGTATAAATTAATTGTGTATAGAATAGCAATTAAGCAGAATATTGTCATTATTCTAAACCCTGAAGAGAAACGGGAGAAGAAGAGAAATGTTCCGCAGAAGAGAGAAACAACAAAAAGTCAAGATAGCCAAGGGGATAAATATGTCACTGGAGCCACACTTGGGTTCATAATTTATTGATGGCCTGACACGGCTGTGTTTCAGCGAGTGCCTGTGACAGGGGTCCTAGCATTGAAAAAGCATATATATATATATATATACAGTGGGGGAAATAAGTATTTGATCCCTTGCTGATTTTGTAAGTTTGCCCACTGACAAAGACATGAGCAGCCCATAATTGAAGGGTAGGTTATTGGTAACAGTGAGAGATAGCACATCACAAATTAAATCCGGAAAATCACATTGTGGAAAGTATATGAATTTATTTGCATTCTGCAGAGGGAAATAAGTATTTGATCCCCCACCAACCAGTAAGAGATCTGGCCCCTACAGACCAGGTAGATGCTCCAAATCAACTCGTTACCTGCATGACAGACAGCTGTCGGCAATGGTCACCTGTATGAAAGACACCTGTCCACAGACTCAGTGAATCAGTCAGACTCTAACCTCTACAAAATGGCCAAGAGCAAGGAGCTGTCTAAGGATGTCAGGGACAAGATCATACACCTGCACAAGGCTGGAATGGGCTACAAAACCATCAGTAAGACGCTGGGCGAGAAGGAGAAAACTGTTGGTGCCATAGTAAGAAAATGGAAGAAGTACAAAATGACTGTCAATCGACAAAGATCTGGGGCTCCACGCAAAATCTCACCTCGTGGGGTATCCTTGATCATGAGGAAGGTTAGAAATCAGCCTACAACTACAAGGGGGGAACTTGTCAATGATCTCAAGGCAGCTGGGACCACTGTCACCACGAAAACCATTGGTAACACATTACGACATAACGGATTGCAATCCTGCAGTGCCCGCAAGGTCCCCCTGCTCCGGAAGGCACATGTGACGGCCCGTCTGAAGTTTGCCAGTGAACACCTGGATGATGCCGAGAGTGATTGGGAGAAGGTGCTGTGGTCAGATGAGACAAAAATTGAGCTCTTTGGCATGAACTCAACTCGCCGTGTTTGGAGGAAGAGAAGTGCTGCCTATGACCCAAAGAACACCGTCCCCACTGTCAAGCATGGAGGTGGAAATGTTATGTTTTGGGGTGTTTCTCTGCTAAGGGCACAGGACTACTTCACCGCATCAATGGGAGAATGGATGGGGCCATGTACCGTACAATTCTGAGTGACAACCTCCTTCCCTCCGCCAGGGCCTTAAAAATGGGTCGTGGCTGGGTCTTCCAGCACGACAATGACCCAAAACATACAGCCAAGGCAACAAAGGAGTGGCTCAGGAAGAAGCACATTAGGGTCATGGAGTGGCCTAGCCAGTCACCAGACCTTAATCCCATTGAAAACTTATGGAGGGAGCTGAAGCTGCGAGTTGCCAAGCGACAGCCCAGAACTCTTAATGATTTAGAGATGATCTGCAAAGAGGAGTGGACCAAAATTCCTCCTGACATGTGTGCAAACCTCATCATCAACTACAGAAGACGTCTGACCGCTGTGCTTGCCAACAAGGGTTTTGCCACCAAGTATTAGGTCTTGTTTGCCAGAGGGATTAAATACTTATTTCCCTCTGCAGAATGCAAATAAATTCATATACTTTCCACAATGTGATTTTCCGGATTTAATTTGTGATGTGCTATCTCTCACTGTTACCAATAACCTACCCTTCAATTATGGGCTGCTCATGTCTTTGTCAGTGGGCAAACTTACAAAATCAGCAAGGGATCAAATACTTATTTCCCCCACTGTATATATATATATATATATATTATAAGAACTTGAAAGCATAATATCATACATAAACATTTTAAAACATATATACATAAAAGCATAAATCAAACATGAAAGAGCATATTCCATGTAAAAAGAGAACAAGCTTCAAAAATATACTAAGGGGCCCTTTTAATAAGCTGCGTAAGCATCTACATGAGCCCAACATGCACTAAAATGGAGTTACCGCATGACTACCACGTGGCTCTTGCAGTAATTTTGATATGCACATCTGAAAAATAATATTTCAGACATGCATATCGGACGCGCGCCAAGTGGCATTTGATGCGCGTATGTCATTACTGCCTGCTTACCGCGTGAGTCTTTACTGCTGGGTCAATGGCTGGCGGTAAGGTCTCAGACCCAAAATGGATGTGCGACAATTTTGATTTTGCTGCACATCCATTTTCGGCAAAAATGTTAAAAAGGCCTTTTTTTACAGGTGCGCTGAAAAATGGATCGGTGCACGTCCAAAACCTGAGCCTACACTACCGCAAGCCATTTTTCAGTGCACCTTAGTAAAAGGACCCCTAATTAAATAATGTAATACACATACATAATTACATTTGGAAAAATGTATGTAAAAGTGGTTCTAAAACATACATAGTACATATAAAGGAAGTAAATCTGCTTAGAGAAACCTCATTGTGCTATCACATATATAACAGATAAATAAAGAATAAAAACAATCACATAAGCATCAGCTGATACTAGTTTTCAATGTAGTAGGCATAGAGGGGCGCCAAAGTTGTCATGAGGACGTCCTCGCAGGACGGCCCTGTAAAGGGGCGGGGCAACCCGTATTATCGAAACAAGATGGGCATCCATCTTTCATTTCAATAATACGGTTGGGGACGCACAAATCATGAAATTTAGGTCGACCTTAGATATGGTCGTCCTTAGATCGTTTTTGAGATGGTCGTCCCCGGTTTTCGGCGATAATGGAAACCGAGGACGCACATCTCAAAAATGACCAAATGCAAGCCCTGCAAGGACACCAACCGGGCACCCTAGGGGGCACTGCAGTGGACTTCACAAATTGCTCCCAGGTTCATAGCTCCCTTACCTTGGGTGCTGAGCCCCCCAACCCCCCCAAATCCACTCCCCACAACTGTATACCACTACCATAGTCCTAAGGGGTGAAGGGGGGCACCTACATGTGGGTACAGTGGGTTTGTGGTGGGTTTTGGAGGGCTCACATTTACCACCACAAGTGTAACAGGTGGGGGGGAATGGACCTGGGCCCGCCTGCCTGAAGTGCACGGCACCCACTAAAAACTGCTCCAGGGACCTGCATACTGCTGTGATGGAGCTGGGTATGGCATTTGAGGCTGGCTTAGAGGCTGGCAAAAAATGTATTTAATTTTTTGGGGGGTGGGTGGAAGGGGGTTGGTGACCACTGGGGGAGTAAGGGGAGGTCATCCCCAATTCCCTCTGCTGGTCATCTGGTCAGTTTGGGCACCTTTTCAAGGCTTGGTTGTGAAAAAAAATGGTCCAAGTATAGTCGGCGAAATGCTTGTCAGGGACGCCCTTCTTTTTTCCATTATTGGCCGAGGATGCCCATCTCTAAATCACGCCCCAGTCCCGCCTTCGGTACAGTGCCGACACGCCCCCGTGAATTTTGGTCATCCTCGTGACGGAAAGCAGTTGAGGATGCCCAAAATCGGCTTTCCATTATGCCAATTTGGGCGACCCTGAGAGAAGGACGCCCATATCCCGATTTGTGTCAGAAGATGGGTGTCCTTCTCTTTCAAAAATTAACCTGATAATCTCCCAGATTCTATATAGCACGATGTACGTTGTGTGCACTAATCTGATTGTTCTGGATTTGTGCATGAAACTTAATTAACTAACAAGCCAATCAGTGCCAATAATTACCAACAAGCAATTATTTACTAATTGGCATTAATTAGAATTTACATGCACAACTGTCTCAAGTGTATTCTGTAAAATAAGATGTGTAAATTCTAAGGCGCATAACTGAAAAGGGGGCAGGACCATGGGCATGGAATGGATGTTTCTAAAAACTATGCACGTTGTTATAGAATACATCCGGTGTATGCCTAATTTAGTTGGCATTTACACCACCTTTTAGTCACTCCATATGAGCACTAGGTGTATTCTATAAATCAGGAGTCTTAATTAATGCATGGAAAATGTAAGCTTACAATAAGTGGATCTAACAAGAATACTACTGCATCTTTCAGTGTTAAAATAGAAAAGTTTCTCTAGAGAGAACCATAATAGAATATATAAAGATTTGTCAGCATAAGGAATAATGTTATCATTACTGCTCTATCAAAAAGAAAAACAATCACTGTAGACTAAGTGATTGAATGCATATAGCAAACATATATATGAACTGATAGAAAAACTTCTTTATTTCCAGTGAAATTAGTGCCTATTAGCAAATCTTTAAAACTAAATCTAGTCTCCAGAAGCAGAGAAGAAGGGATATTCTTCTCCAGGCCTTCCCTTCCATTTATCCTGCAAGAAACAGACAGAGTGCCCCCTTCCACAGAAGTCAACTTTTGAAAATAATTGGGTGCTAAACTCATTAACTTAGCATCCCTACCCCTACCCCCTCCCCTACCCCCCCCACGTTGTAAATAAGGAAAAACAGAGTGCAACTGGTTGTGAATGCAAATGATCAGCCTTAATCTAAATGTCAAAAGTGGTTTAGACAATCTGCATTTGGGGATGACTTATGTGGCCAAATCAAAAACTAGGGAAGTACCCAAAGTTCTTCCAGTCTCTCTTTCCCCTTCATCCTCTGTGGCCGGCCCACTTTATACTCCCCCCATTCAATCAAGCCATGTTACATTTTCCTTTCCAGCTAGTCCTCTCCAGTCTGGTGGCAACCTCATGCCTGCAGAGTCCACAAGATTCTTTGCCAGATGCCCACCCTGAACCCTGGAAGCACAGTATGGCACATAGCTTGAAATCTTAGAGATCACATGGTGTGTGGGAAAGAATATTATAGTAGCTCTGAGCATGGGATCATGCATTTATATTAAGTTACAGCATTCTAGTTTGCTTACCTGATACTGCTCTAGTGGCCAAGGAATAAGCATCCAACTCAGGAATCTGAGTCAAGAGCTGGGAGATGGCTGCACTGCGTCAAGATCAAGGAAGGTGTCACTTCTTCCTACTGCTACTGCTATGCCTCTTCCTTGGGCTTATAAATCCTAGAGACCAGACTAGGCCCTCCACTTCTACCTCCTGTAGGATATAATGGGGGAATGATCTGGCAGATATTCAAAACAAGTTAACTGTATGGAAACGCTATGCAGTCATTTTGAGTGGCACTTAAATGGTTATTTTTGGTTAGCCCCAAATTCAAAAGCGGCTAACCTATGGGCATTCCAAGGGTGAAGTCGGGATAAATGCCCCTCACTATGTAAGTAAACCGCTTAAATCGGCCCACATAAATAGAAGTCCTATCTTTAAGCGGTTTGGCTTATGTGGTCAAATGCTGAATATTGACTTAGCTGACTCAACACCCCCCCTCCCCAGATATTTCATGCCAAAGTTTGGACAAGGCCCAATGTTGGATATTCAGGAATAACGCCGGCGACAGGCAGCAAAACATTTATTGCTGTCGGCTGAATGTGGGGTGGGGTGAGGTGGGTGATGTTTTTTATTTTTGTGATGAAGGGAAACAGTATTACTTTTATATGCCTTCCCACCCCAACTGTGATCTTCCCTTCTAACTCCAAGTCAAACTGACATGAAAAAAATCCTATTTACTCTACCTACCAGTTTGACTCAGTGTCAAGAGAAAAAGTGTCACTTCCCAGGACTTGCCACTGAAGGTTTTGCTGGTCCCAACTCCTCTGATGTGGGCTTGTAGTTTCTGAGGGGCAGGACCAGAAAAATCATCAGTGGTACAGTCTAGAGAGTGGTCCCATATTTTTATGCTGGTTATATTCACCACTTCAGGTCTAAGAAAATGGATGGGCTTGTAGATGAAGGTGGAGAGGAAGAGGCTACACTGGGAGGGATGGCCTGGGATGGAGTGGGGAAGATGCTGGATCAAGGTAGGTGGACAAAAAAGGAAATACTGTATTAGGGTAGGGAGGGGGGAAGGAAAAAGGATATTGTGGCTTGAGGATGGATTCCGAAGGAAGAGAACAAAGAGAGAGAGGCCAAATGCTGATTCAGGAAAAGAAAGGCTAGAATAAGGACACAAAAGGAGATTCTGTGGGTAGAAAGATGATTTATGGGGTTATTCTGGCTTGGGAGCAGGGAAAGGAAGACTAGGGTAGGGACACAAAGGAGGAGATGCTAGGGTAGGGTGACATGCCAGCAAAGGGGTGGAGAAAGGAAGGCTAGGGATACAACGGGAGGATGATGTGGTAGGAATAGGATGACAAGGGAGATGCTGTACATGGAAGATACTGGGTACAGTATGAAGAAAGAGGGGAGATGTTGGACATGGGAATAGGTGTGTGGCAGTGGTGTAGACAAAATTGTCAGCTCTGTCAGAAAAATAAAGATATACTCCTTTAACATCATATTTCCTAAGGTTGTGGGGACAGGTGCAACTTCTCTTCAGTGCTTCATTCAGGGAAGGAGGGGGAAGATGTTTGGAAACTAATTAAGATGTACTTGATATTGAGTATGTGAGGATAGATATCAAGAGTAAGAGTGCATGGGTCTGAAGGTTTGTATGGACGGTGTAGCCAGGACCTGCCCACCAGGGGATGTACTATCCTTTCGCACCGAGGATATATCTCCAAATATTGCCCGGGAGGGAAAGGTTAGGACAGCTGTTGTACTTGGTGATTCGATCATTAGGCATATAGATAGCTGGGTGGCTGGTGGACGTGAGGATCGCCTGGTGACTTGCCTGCCTGGTGCGAAGGTGGCGGACCTCACGCGTCACCTAGATAGGATTTTATATAGTGCTGGGGAGGAGACGGCTGTCTTGGTACATGTGGGTACTAATGACATAGGAAAATGTGGGAGAGAGGTTCTGGAAGCAAAATTTAGGCTCTTAGGTAGAAAGCTGAAATCCAGATCCTCCAGGGTAGCATTTTCTGAAATGCTACCTGTGCCACGCGCAGGGCCCAAGAGACAGGCAGAGCTCCAGAGTCTCAATGCGTGGATGAGACGATGGTGCAGGGAGGAGGGCTTTAGATTTGTTAGGAACTGGGCAACATTCTGGGGAAGGGGGAGCCTATTCCGAAAGGATGGGCTCCATCTTAACCAGAGTGGGACCAGGCTGCTGGCATCGGTGTTTAAGAAGGAGATAGAGCAGCTTTTAAACTAGAAATGGGGGGAAGGCCGACAGTCGCTCAAAAGAGCATGGTTCGGGATAAGGTATCTTTCAAAGATATCACCATAACAGGGAAGATAGAGTATCCTGATAGTGAGGTTGCAAAAGAGATTGTAGTAGATCGGGTATCCTTAAATAACAATAAAAATCAGACAAAAGATTGCCAATTAATACTGTCAAGTACTAAGCATGATGTACTTAGGAACAACAAACATAGTTTGAAATGTCTATATGCGAATGCCAGGAGCCTAAGAAATAAGATGGGGGAGTTAGAATATATTGCACTAAATGAAAAATTAGATATAATAGGCATCTCTGAGACCTGGTGGAAGGAGGATAACCAGTGGGACACTGTCATACCGGGGTACAAATTATATCGTAGTGATAGGGTGAATCGGATTGGTGGAGGGGTAGCATTGTATATTAACGAGAGCCTTGAATCAAATAGATTGAAAATTCTGCAGGAAACAAAACACTCCTTGGAATCACTGTGGATTGAAATTCCATGTGCAAAGGGGAAAAGGATAGTGATAGGAGTGTACTACCGTCCGCCTGGCCAGGACGAACAGACGGATGCGGAAATGTTAAAGGAAATCAGGGACGCAAACAAACTGGGCAACACAATAATAATGGGGGATTTCAATTACCCGCATATAGACTGGGTTAATGTAACATCTGTACACGCAAGGGACATAAGATTTCTTGATGAAATCAAGGACAGCTTCATGGAACAGCTAGTTCAGGAGCCGACAAGAGAAGGAAAAATACTAGACTTAGTCCTTAGTGGTGCTCATGATCTAGTGCAGGGGGTAACGGTACGAGGGCCGCTTGATAACAGTGATCATAATATGATCGGTTTTGATATTGGCATTGAAGGAAGTGAAACTAGGAAATCAAGTACGCTAGCGTTTAACTATAGAAAAGGTGATTACGACAAAATGAGAAAAATGGTGAAAAAAAGACTGAAAGGAGCAGCTCGCAGAGTAAAAAACTTGCGTCAGGCGTGGATGCTGTTTAAAAACACCATCCTGGAGGTTCAGGACAAATATATTCCACGTATTAGAAAAAGGGAAAAAAGACTAAACGTCAGCCGGCGTGGCTAAACAGTAAGATAAAGGAAGTCATTAGAGCCAAAAAACAATCCTTCAGAAAGTGGAGAAGAGAACCAACTGAAAGTAACAGGATAGATCATAAGGAATGCCAAGCCAAATGCAAAGCGGAGATAAGGAGGGCAAAAAGGACTTTGAGAAGAAATTAGCGTTGGAAGCAAAAATACATAGTAAAAATTTTTTTAGATACATTAAAAGCAGGAAACCGGCCAAAGAGTCGGTTGGGCCGCTGGACGAAAATGGTGTTAAAGGGGCGATCAGGGAGGACAAAGCCGTAGCGGAGAAATTAAATGAATTCTTTGCTTCGGTCTTCACCGAGGAGGATTTGGGGGGGACACCGGTGCCGGAAAGAATATTTGAAGCGGGGGAGTCGGAGAAACTAAACGAATTCTCTGTAACCTTGGAGGATGTAATGGGTCAGTTCAGCAAGCTGAAGAGTAGTAAATCACCGGGACCTGATGGTATTCATCCCAGAGTATTAATAGAACTAAAAAATGAACTTGCGGAGCTACTGTTAGAAATATGCAATCTGTCCCTAAAATCGAGTGTAGTACCGGAAGACTGGAGGGTAGCCAATGTTACTCCGATTTTAAGAAGGGTTCCAGAGGAGATCCGGGAAATTATAGACCGGTGAGTCTGACGTCGGTGCCGGGCAAGATGGTGGAGGCTATTATTAAGAATAAAATTGCAGAGCATATACAAAAACATGGACTGATGAGACAAAGTCAGCACGGATTTAGTGAAGGGAAGTCTTGCCTCACCAATCTAATGCATTTTTTTGAGGGGGTAAGCAAACATGTGGACAATGGGGAGCCGGTTGATATTGTATATCTGGATTTTCAGAAGGCGTTTGACAAAGTGCCGCACGAAAGACTCCTGAAGAAATTGCAGAGTCATGGAATCGGAGGTAGGGTATTATTATGGATTAAGAACTGGTTGAAAGATAGGAAGCAGAGAGTAGGATTGCGTGGCCAGTATTCTCAGTGGAGGAGGGTAGTTAGTGGGGTCCCGCAGGGTCTGTGCTGGGTCCGTTGCTTTTTAATGTATTTATAAATGACCTAGAGATGGGAATAACTAGTGAGGTAATTAAATTCGCCGATGACACAAAATTATTCAGGGTCGTCAAGTCGCAGGAGGAATGTGAACGATTACAGGAGGACCTTGCGAGACTGGGAGATTGGGCGTGCAAGTGGCAGATGAAGTTCAATGTTGACAAGTGCAAAGTGATGCATGTGGGTAAGAGGAACCCAAATTATAGCTACGTCTTGCAAGGTTCCGCGTTAGGAGTTACGGATCAAGAAAGGGATCTGGGTGTCGTCGTCGATGATACGCTGAAACCTTCTGCTCAGTGTGCTGCTGCGGCTAGGAAAGCGAATAGAATGTTGGGTGTTATTAGGAAGGGTATGGAGTCCAGGTGTGCGGATGTTATAATGCCGTTGTATCGCTCCATGGTGCGACCGCACCTGGAGTATTGTGTTCAGTACTGGTCTCCATATCTCAAAAAAGATATAGTAGAATTGGAAAAGGTACAGCGAAGGGTGACGAAAATGATAGTGGGGATGGGACGACTTTCCTATGAAGAGAGGCTGAGAAGGCTAGGGCTTTTTAGCTTGGAGAAGAGACGGCTGAGGGGAGATATGATAGAAGTGTATAAAATAATGAGTGGAATGGATCGGGTGGATGTGAAGCGACTGTTCACGCTATCCAAAAATACTAGGACTAGAGGGCATGAGTTGAAGCTACAGTGTGGTAAATTTAAAACGAATCGGAGAAAATATTTCTTCACCCAACGTGTAATTAGACTCTGGAATTCGTTGCCGGAGAACGTGGTACGGTGACAGGATGCTGGGCTAGATGGACCTTTGGTCTTTCCCAGTATGGCACTACTTATGTACTTATGTACTTATGACAGTAGGAATATGTGGGGATGTCTGCTTTGGATAAGATTTCAAAGGTGTGGGAACAGGAACTTGTGTATGTTGAGGTACAGGTTGTTGTGTTTGTGACATGTATCATGTGGAGTGTCTGGGACTGTAGAGCAGTGGAGTGTGGGGTGTATGTGTGTAAGAGACCAAGGAGAGGATTTTCAAGTACACATTTAGGGCATGGATGGGTGGGTCTAAGAAGGGTTCTGCCTATGGTGTGGGTGGGAGGGAAGGTATTTGAAGTGGATCTATATGGATGATATGAGAGGGCATAGGAGAGGGGGAATGTCAAAGGTCTGCAAGGAAGGTAAAGGGTTATACAGTGAAGAAAGATTGCGGGGGTCTGCAGGGAAAGCACGTAGGTACAGTGGAAGAAGGTGTCTGAAAACTGTAGGGAGGGTATGGGGGTATAAAGTGGAGGGAAGCTATGGATCTACAGCAAGAATATGGGGGAGGGAGTTGCGGAAAAATTAAAATAGATTCCATGCTGGCTGAAAATCCAGCTCACAATATAAAAAACATAACAGAGGACATAGGCAAAAAAGACAGAAGAGAAAGCAAATTATGCAGTGCAAAGAAAACTAACAGAGACAGCACATGATAATATATATGCAATTACATACAAGCCACCAGGAAATAAATAAGAGACTTGCCAAGAAAACAAGCTAATGGCTACCACACACCACATCTCACTTTCTGAAGCATTGTATCTCCTAAGTTCCTCCTCAAATCACTGGAGTAGCTTCATTTCAGTAAATTCTTCCTTCACATTGCGTGACCACTCTAACTCTGGACCAGAAAAAGGTATCATGTAGTCTTATAATTTGAAAGGTACAAAAACAGAAGCACATTTGAAATGACAGACTAGAAAAAGTCACAGAAAACTTCAATCCTCTCACTGTGATCATTTTCAACCAGTGACAATCTGTGATATACATGACTCCTGCATTTTTGTGTTGTGCAGTACATCTACAAGGGCAGAGCAATTTAAAGAGGATACATCCATCCTCGCTAAACTGACACAGCTGAAACGCGTTCTCTGATATAATCTTAGAATTAAAGAGTTGTCTTTGCAAAAGATGAAGAAAGAAGAATGTATTTTCTAGCTTTCTTGGCCTTTTCAGATGGATATATAACTTTGAGTTAAACACCTATAGTTCTGCAAGTGCATCAATTCATTTATACACACTATAGGATATGTGAGACTCAGCCAGGAAAATATTTCATCTCAGGAACTGATAGAGGAGAAATAAATAACTACATTCTGCACGATCAGATATATCTCATCTCCCAGCAGTGAGAGATGTGAGACGAGTTACAAAGAAGTCAGATTTTCTGTAAAAAGCATCTGTATATTATGCCTGTGGAGGTTGACAGTGATGACTTATCTTACTTTCTAGCTATTGGTTCTTTTTAGAGGCTGGCTGGAGGTACAACTAGAATGTCAGTCCTCTCTCCTGATATATTATGTACCAAGTCATTCCAGGATGCCATACATGACTATGTACCTGTGAAGAAACAGTGTGTTTTATGCCTGTAAAATGTATTGGATATTTTCCTACATTAATTGTATTGAAGTGTATTTCTCCTATTTGGCCAGCAGGTGGTGCATGTTATATTTTAAGCTGTTAAAAAGAACTGACCTTTCTTTCTTTTAGATAGCACACAGATAAAGGAAATGACTATAGTGATGTAACCATCTTTTTTTTTTTTAACTTGCTGACCGGGCTCTGATTGGCCCAGGAGCTTTTTTTCATTTGCATTGTATTGCTTTTTTCACAGTTTAAGCCCTGGAGAAGAGAGAGAGAAAGCTCTTTGCTGAAGCCCTGTAAAACAGTTATATTTGATAACTGGTGAGCAGCTATATGTCCTGATCTCCCCAGGTACACTTTAGAAATAAACAAATGTTTAGTTACTTTTCTAATTGATCCATTTTTCAGTTGCTTGTTACTGTTTGCTGATTGCACATTTTCTGTCCATTGTTCAATATTTTTATGAGAATAAACACAATTGTTTGTTTGCCCTACTTGTCTGGACTGATAAAGAATCCTAGTGGTTTGTGTGTTGGGTATGTGGGTGCTTTCTGGGAACTGTGGGACTACTGGGAGTGTGGTCTCCAGTAACCTAGAAATCACTGGGGATAATTTGGGAGCGGGAGACTTGCCCAGAGGTGGTTGTGAGTCAGTCGGTGGGAAGAGGGTGCTGGTGTGGAGCACAAGTGGCAGGTGCAGATGGACCTGAGCTGTGCTGGGGATAGACCCTCTAAGTGGCTGTGGGGTGGTCCCAGGAAGGCTAGGTGTTTCTTGACAGTAACTAACAATATTCAGCATTGTTGTATAGTACAAGAGAAGTGGAAGTTGAGAAGTGGCTATGACACAGTTCACATAACAGACATGAATTCTTGATTGGTTTTCTTACATTTTGTCATATTTTAAGGCTTTAACAATCTGGCCAAAACAATCATACAAAAGAAAGAGTATAAGAAAAGCTAAAGAAGAGACTATTAGGATTCTATATAATCACTGCAAGAGAGGTAGATTATGGAACAAAAATAAATAGCTTATTTGCATCAGTCACCCTGTCCTCCAAAAAAAACTCAGGATGATGTACACAACGGCCTTTTTTTTCCCAAAAAGTACATATATGTTTTTGCTGTGCAGAACCATAATGCCTTATATCTAGCATCTATATGTATAGCAAAAAGATGTGCCAAGGGCATGCCATCCTCTCTCTCATTTTGGTTGCCATTTTCTATACCTTTCATATTTCATTATCTCTCTTTTGAGGTAGGGCTACCAGAATTGCACACAATACTCAAGGTATTGTAATGCCACAAAGCATTATGATACTCTCTTTTTTATTGTCCATCCTTTTCCTAATCAATTTTTAATATTCTATTTGTTGTCTGGGAGCAGTTTCAATGTACACAGCCGAAATACTCACATAAATGCTTATTTTATAACCGCAGTGCCTACTTTGTGACTCTACCCACATCTGCCCAAATTATGCCCTCAAACACACTTACACCAAGGTCAAGTAAAAGTATGTGCCTTCATGACTGTTTTCTTATCACATTGCCCAATCAATTAAAAAAAAATCTTTTATAACATTACATCCTAAGGTGGCAATTCTATAAGTGGGCCTTTTAGGTGCTATGATGCTCCCCAGTGAACCTATTCTATAATGGCATCTGGACACTGTAATTCAGCACTGGCATGCCTTACATTCAGGCACACACAGTTACACGTGCCATAGACCTGGTGTAATTATGGGTATCTATATACAGCAAAGGCAATGTGACTTAGTATTCTATAAGGTGTGTGTGTAACTGGGATCCCCACACAGGTTCTACCCATAGTCCCCCCGCATGTATGGCCGCCTTGCAGTTGTACACTATAGTACTTAGGCACATCCTTATAAAATAGTATTTAGGGCACTTAGGGGCTTGTTCTCAAAAAGAGAAAAAAGTCCAAAAAGTGGCATAAATCATCCGCATAGATGTAGAACTGGACACTCAGTTTTACATCTATGCGGATGATGTGCAGCTACTCATACCCATTGAACCTGACTTACAGTACCTATAGCTTTGAATAAACTGATTATCTGTCTAACATCAATTCAAGAATGGGCTAAACACAACAAACTTTGCCTGAACCCAAGTAAAACCAAGCTTCTCTGGGTCCCTAACACAAGTGGATACATACCTGACATCAAAATCCCTCTTGGGAAGTATGAACTCCCCCTCAAATCACAAGTCATAAACCTTGGAATACAGTTAGATTCAACATTTACACTGATTCCCCAAATCCAAGCAACCTTCAAGAGCTGCTTCTACTATTTGTGACAGCTACGCTGCCTCTCTCCTTACATCGAGAAGGTAAATCTTATCCCAGTTGTACATGCAATGATATTATCAAGACTGGATTACTGCAATGCACTATACAATGGTCTGACTACAAAGGTCCTGCACCAGCTCCAGTTGATTCAGAATGCAGCAGCAAGACTCATACAAGGTTGCAAGCGATGTGACCATAACACACCATTTTTGCAAAATCTTCATTGGCTACCAGTACAATACAGTGCTAAATTTAAAACTCTATGTCTGATCTTCAAGGCACTGAAAGGAAATGGCCCTGAGTACCTGAAAAATAGAATGATCCTCCACACACCGCCAAGGACACAAAGCTCCTCCCAAGGACTTTCACTAGCCACACCCTCTCCAAAAAACATTACACGATGTGATTCCCGCAAGCGAGTCTTCTCCGGAGTAGCCCCCACACTCTGGAATGCACTGCCTGAAAGGCTGCGCTTAACACAAGACTATCCTGCTTATTTTCGAAAGGAGAAAAACGCCCATGTTTGGGAGATGGGCGTCCGTTTCCCGTGGGCGGCCAAATCGGTATAATCGAAAGCCGATTTTGGTCGTCTTCAACTGCACTCCATCGCGGGAACGAATAAAGTTGATAGGGGCGTGTTGGAGGCATGGTGAATGCGGGAGTAGGGCGTGGTTATTGGCCAAACAGAGATGGGCGCGCTCGGCCGATAATGGAAAAAAAAGGCATTGTTAGCGAGAATTTAGGACACTTTTTTTTTATCCTTTTTTCTCACGAACAGGTCCCAAAAAAGTGCCCTAAATGACCAGATGACCATTGGAGGGAATTGGGAATCACCTCCCCTAACTCCCCCAGTGGTCACTAACCCCCTCCCACAAAAAAAAACCACTTGCTAAAACCTTATTTCCCAGCCTCTATGCCACCCTCAAATTCCGTACCCACCTCCGTGACAGCAGAATGTGTTCGATCCTCTCACAGCCTTTTTCTGGGTCAGATGTGGCTCTCGGGTGCACTGCAGGGTCACATCAGTTTTAAGGATCATCATACAGGAATTGAGTACAAGTTAATATACATTGTATCAGTCAATGCTGAACATTTTTAAATGTGATATTTTTTAGGACAGACATCTAAAAATTTGAAGACAAGACTGATTAAACACCACCATTGTATTAAAGCTCAGAAATGGACTGAGCCTCTGGTTAATCAGTGAGTGGAACAGACTCATACTTTTGAACATTTTTTGCAGTATAGTACATGAACAGTTGGTCTACAAAGCAAGGAGGGGTGACCTTCATAAATGCTTACAACACTGAGAGCAATAATGATTTTTTACTTTGAACATTGAACAACATTATTTGGAGGGTGGCGTTTATGCAGACTGAATTGCACATGTGTGAAAAGTTTTAAAAGGCAGTGTCTTTTAGTTCCTGTAAAATATATATATTACACAGGCTGAGATATATGTCCACTTGGAGGAAAAGACATAAGAAATTCAAGGCTAGTAATGGGGTCCTTTTACAAAGACTTGCTAGTGTTTTTAACACACACTAAAAATAAGTGTGCACCCAATGCTAGAGACGCCCATATATTCCTATGGGTGTCTCTAGTGTTTAGCGCATACTAATCAGCGCACGCTAAAAACAATAGCACACCTTTGTAAAAGATCCCCCGTGTTTATATTGCCAACCAAACTGAGTTGCTTTCTCAGTCTGTGCATTATACAATTGACTAAGCATTAGGTTCTGTCTCTTGTATCACATTGTTTTTTAGTTCCTGCACCCATTTTGAAGAGCTGGTGGACCATGTGTGAGATCCTGTATTTCCCCCTGAGGCAGCATTTCCAACAAAACAGGGGCCTCTGTTGGGCTTATGCTGATCTTTTCACATCATGTTTGGATTTGCTGATTAAGATAAGTTGAAAAAAATGTTTCCACGGTTATGTTTTGAATATTTCTGAACATTTTGAGATTAGAGTTGGATGTATCATAATATCTGCCAGTATGTTTAGGGGTCCTTTTACAAAAATGCACTAAAATATGGGCTTAACACATTTTAGTGTGGGACTTCCCTGTGCACTAAGTACATATTTAAGGCACCAGTGCTTTAAGGTTTGTTTGTTTGTTTGTTTATTTGTTTGCAGGTCCCATACTAGTTTTATTTTCCATTAATGTGTAGTATTCCCCAAAAATGAACATGGAAGCAATTACTTCCTCCTATTTAAGAAGCTCTTAGTACTTCTGCATAAAGACTGTGTTATCCAGTTAGGACCAAATTCTATATATATGGCATCGAAAAATTGGTGCTCTAAATGCTATTCTATAAATGACACTCCAAGTTGGATGCCATTTATAGAATAGCGCCTACCACTGGGATCCATACCTTTTAGGTGCAAAGATTTACAGCAACTGAAAACTGGAGCAAATCCCTGTGCCTAAATTAGGCTTGGATCTGCCTTATTCTATAACACTGTGTGCAAAATCTTGGAATGCCCATGACGCACCAATACCCCTCCCATGGTAATGTCCCTTTCAGAACCACACACAAGAATTTGCGCATGCATCTTTATAGAATAGCACCTAGCAAGATGCACATGTAAAATCTAATTATTACCAATTAGCACCAATAATTGACTATTATTGTCCTATTATTGGTGCTAATTGATTTGTTACTGAAATTGTGCACACCATATATAGAGTCTGGGGGTTAGAGCTTTGTGGATAGTGCTAGAATGCCCTTTCCCTGCCCATGCCAGGCCCACCTCCCAAAATTAAAAGAAAAAAATAAATGTGCAATTAGCATGCCCAAACAGGCAAATTACCATAAAATGCTTTAATGAATTTTGTGGTAAGCCTTTTTTGACATGTGTGTAAGGCTTAATATTCTTTAGTAAAAGGGCCCCTAAGATTGGTTGGTTATAGGCCCTCTATTTTCACATTTGCCCTTTATTCAGTGCAGTTTTTTTGTTTGTCCGACCAATGATGATAAATGTTTCAACATATAGAGAGAGACTGTTACAAAGTTGGTAAATGTGTTGACTTTGATGTCTTTTTTTCTCCACTGCTTGTTTAGTGGCAAAGTTTACTAAACTTGAATAGAAGTTTGGATAGATCTATAATTTGTTTTAGAGCACCTTATTATACAGGGGCCCTTTTACCAAACAGTAGTAAAAAATGTCCCACAGTAGTATTGGCACATTGAGTGCCACACACTGTGGTCACTTTTTACCACGGCAGGAAAAAGGCTTTTTTTTTTTGTTGTTAATGGCCCTACACTAACATCATGAGGCCATTTACTGCCCGAGCCCTATTTAGAAAGTGGTAAGAGCTCACGCGCCTTTCAATTCTGGAGGAGGTGTTTAGCTCTAAGGCACACCCATTATTATTACTACAGTATTTTTAAGGTTTCAGCAATGAAGATATACTAAAACAGGTGGTAACTGGGCAGTGTGTAGCAATTACAGCCTAGAACATTATTATTATTATTACATTTGTACCCCGCGCTTTCCCACATAATGCAGGCTCAATGCGGCTTACATAGTAATTTGAAATACAAAGTTAATAGAATTTTAATAAAACAGTAGAAAACAATGTAAAGTTGGGCTTAGTAGTATATGATAAGTTGAGCTAGATAATATATGACTAGGATAAAAGAGGGTAGACAGGATACGATAGTGTAATTTGGGAGAAAGGGTAAGGAGGGATAAAATGAAGGAGAGATGGAAAGAGAAGGATGGGAGGTTGGTATTTAAGTCAGAACAGAACTGGGGGTGGAAGTTGGTGAGATTAGGTTGGGGCATTTGGGTAGGCTTGCTTAAAGAGATGAGCTTTCAGCATTTTTCTAAATGGCAAGAAATTGTTTATTAATCGGATTGGTCTGGGTAGAGCGTTCCAAAGCTGGCTGCCCAAAAATGAGAAACTGGATGCATAGTAGGTCTTGTATTTAATTCCTCTACAATACACCCTCAATGCTAGAAAATAAAATATATTTTTTCTAGTATGGGAAATGACATGGCAAACATGGAACTACCACCATACACCTGGGCACACCCGGCAGTAGTGCTGTTTTGCCATGTGCTACCCACACAGTTCCACCGCTGCTTTATAAAAGAGTCCCAATATTTTGAGCAGCTCATTTGGTTTGATTTTCAGTGTGTAGTGTTGTTCATTCTTTATTTACATAGGGGTCCTTTTACTAAGGCTTGGGAGGGCTAATGTGCAGGTAGCACACGCCAAATCGGTTCTACCCCGGCTAGCACATGCGCCCGGCAGTAATTCTGAGTTTGGTATACAAATACTTTTCTATTTTCTACTGCAGGGAGCATTCCCAGCAGTAATCAGCAGTTGGCACGTGCTGCATGGTAACCACATGGGTAGCATGTGAGCTTTTACTGCTAGGTGAATGGGTGGCGGTAAAGGCTCAGGTCATAAATAGGTGTGCACTAGTTTTAATTTCAGCACGCGCCCATTTCCCGGCCCATTAAAAAAAGCCCTTTTTCCCAGCCGTGGTAAAAAATGGTCAATCGTGTGCCCAAAACACACACCCATACTACCGAAGGCCACTTTTTACTGCAGCTTAGTAAAAAGACCCCATGGTCAAGTATAAGTTATTGTTTATTATTATGTTTATGTTTATTAGATTATTGGTATACAGTTCTTCTTTTCTATGGTATAACCAAAGTGGTTTACATATTATATACAGGTAATTTCTCTATCCCTAGTGGGCTCACAATCTAAGTTTTTGTAACTTTTTTATTCCTATTTCCCCTGTTTGTACTAATTTAATCCTTTCACCAGTATAGCCAACAAATATCCTACAATTTTAAAGACAGTATTCTATTTGTGATAGTATTTTGTTACTTCTCATAGTACGTCTTTACATGTGAAAATTTCTACCATGATATTCAAACACTGCAATCAGTGCTGAATTCAAATGCTGACCATGGCATTTAAATGACAGTGACAGCATATCCTGAATATTGGTGGTAACCAGATAATTTTCCAGCTCCACTTTAGCTCTATTCCTGGAACACTCCCAGCAGTATCCAGATGGTGGCATGGTAGTCAAAGAAGATCTTCAGTGGTGTTATCTTAAACATGGCCCTAGTGAGTGCTATTTATCTGAATAGCAACACCTTCTACCCAGATAACTAGTTTTTCTAATATTAGGCCTTCATTTATTAATCTAAATATAGATTTCTTAGAAAGTTCTTTTGATGATCAAAAAGCTAAAGAAGAAGCAGCCAATACCCCCGGCACTTACCATGGATATCATTGGTGGTATGGGGATAATCTTGTAACTGTGTGCCTATATTCAGTGTCTGTTTTCCTTTATAGAATACCAGCATAACCAGGTACATATGTGTATAGGCATGAGCACTTATGCCAGTCATATTCCTGGTGTAAGTGTGTGCACCTAAATGTTAGAGATATGCGCATAAATTATGGTATTCTATAAGTTATGCACATAAGCGAGATCCCCACCCATGTTCCATCCAGATTCTGCCTACGTATATGACTACCTGTAAAATGCATGCTGTTTAAGATATACGTGTTTTTACAGCATAACACTTATGCCCTTGTAAATGCCAAAAATATGCCTCTGCACACATGCATAAATATAGGCAATTATTCTAATCATTCACATATGTTACAGTGTATAAATGTTAGCTCCTATTGTATAGAATAGAATTACTACCATAGTGTCCAGAAAAGATTGATTCCCCTTTACCCCCAGCTCAATTTCAATGAGTGGGCCTTTTACAAAGGCGTACTAGTGTTTGTAGCATGCACTAAAAATAAGCTTGCACTAAACACTAGAGATGCTTATATATTCCTATGGGCTTCTCTAGTGTTTAGCATGTGCTAATCATTAGCATGTGCAAAAAACACTACTGTGCCTTTGTAAAAGACCCCCTGAAGTAGATATAGTTCCTGGACTGGAATACCAGGATCTGGAGTCTTAGAATCAGGAAAACTAAAGCAAAAGTAGATGTAACCTGGACTGGAATACCAGTAGTTGAAGTCTTGAAAACAGGAGGGGGAAAAAAGTCAGGTTAAAAGTAGAGACAAAATGGGGCAGTGAGTTGGTTTAGTATGCGGCTAAAATTAAATGCCGGTGCACATGCACAAGTTGTACTAAAAAAAAGTAGAAGGAATCAAATTGGAATGAGGGTGTGTTTTCAGTGCTATCCACACTACTTCAATAGCTTCAGATTGGGGGATACATTTGTACAATAACTGAACATCTAATGCGAACAACAATATAGAATTAGACTGAAGTTCAAATGATTGAAAGATTTTTTGAGGTTATTACAAATATGAGTGTATTTGGGTCACTAGTGGGACGACCAGATAGATTATCCAACTTTTTATGAAATGTGTACTCCAGAACAGTTAGAAAACCCGCATCAAAACGACTTTAAGGTCTAAATTTTTGAATCGCCCAACATCTCGAGTACCTATTTTTTATTGTTTACCTAAAATGTATAAAAAGTTGGATAATCTGCCTGGGTGTCCCAATATTTCAGTGCAAGATTCATTGTTGGAAATACTGAGTATCTGTGTAGACTATTTTTTACAAACACCATCATTTTTGGAAGAATCTAAATCTGAATGAAAATGTGTACGTTAGTGTATCTGAATGGCACTTAGATGGGAAATAGTTAATTAGGTCTATTATAAAATTGGTTGTATTATATGCAATATTGCTTTGTTGATTTCAGTTTATTATTTTTTGAAATTATCCTCCTATCTCATTTATGTGGACTGGATTAAAAAAAACGAAAGATATATCTGATTTTTGGGGGCTATTATAATCAGCTGAACTTCAATCTGATATTATGTTGTTCATTCATATAGCAATGTAACAAAGAGAGGGAACCAAGTACACAAAACAAACAAGCAAAAAAATAGCACAAAGCTATTTTTTTGCTTGTTCATTCATATAGCTTCATCTATTTACAAACTGATGCTCTCTCACAAATATGAATCCAAAGTTTCTATCATATCATTATGAGAATCTGACACCAACACAATCATTCCTGAATCTATTAATACTCGCCTATGGCCTACTCTTCTCAAACCTTTATCGGCAGCTATTTTCTCACAATCTATGTTTTTTCTCTACCATAGAGCTATTTGGACTCCCAGAAAACTACATTCTGCTGGTTTAGCCTCCTCTAATTTATTTCGGCTCTGCCTCTCTCAAATAGGTACCCTTATCCACATGATTTATGAATGCCTCTCAATTCACCACTTCTGGACCAGTATCTGGGACAATGTAAGTACAATTTTCAAACTCAATCATTCATTATCTACTTCCATAGTGGTTTTCAAATCTTGTTCCCCTCTTTTCCCTCTTACTGATAATCAGAAACCACTCTTCAATATATTAATAACTATTGCTCAATAATTAATCCTGACTAATTGGAAAAACTCAAAGCTTTAAAATGAACATTTCTGGTGGCAGCAGTCACTTTAAATGGTCTCTTTATAAAAAAAACATTTAATCTGGGACCCTCTTATTGAGTATATTAAGTCTTTCGATCCAAATAAATAACATGGTTATTATTACAGTATCTTTAGAAAGAAGAAGTAGATGGCTTTTATAACATTAAAAAAAATATTTCTCTCTTTGTTTTTATAATATATGCCTCTGAATATACTTGAATTGTATTCACATACTGTGTGTTTTTTCTTGCATTGTTGTAACTTTTAAATTTCAATAACACTCTCCACAGAAACGGAACACAACAGTAATTGGGTGGAAAGGACCCAATATCAAGTGATCAGTCACCACATCAAGGTAAGATGCTCCAAAGGAAACCTTTATTCGGTCCTAATAAAGGTTTCCTTTGGAGCATCTTACCTTGATGTGGTGACTGATCACTTGATAAAAAAAAAGATGTTCATTCATTGCACACGTGTATTCCCCAAGATAAAGCTATTGAAGTAGTGTGGAAAGCATTGGAAACATGCCCTCATCCCCATCTGATCACCTCTACTTTTTTAGTACAACTTGTGGATATAGCAATGCAGTATAATTACTTCATTTTAAAAGATAAATTTTGCCTGCAGATTTTGGGGTGAAGATGGAGGCAGCCTTTGTACCTTCCATCACTAATTTGTTTATGGTAGTGTTTAAATCCTCATCCTCGACCTATCCGCCGCTTTTGACACTGTCAATCACAACTTACTTCTTGACACACTGTCCTCTTTTGGGTTCCAGGGCTCTGTCCTCTCCTGGTTCTCCTCTTATCTCTCCCATCGTACCTTCAGAGTACACTCTCATGGCTCTTCCTCCACCCCTATCCCGCTCTCTGTTGGAGTCCATCAGGGTTCTGTCCTTGGACCCCTTCTTTTCTCAATCTACACCTCTTCCCTGGGCTCCCTGATCTCGTCTCATGGCTTCCAGTATCATCTTTATGCTGATGACACCCAGCTTTATCTCTCCACACCTGACATCACTGCAGAAACCCAGGCCAAAGTATCGGCCTGCTTATCCGACATTGCTGCCTGGATGTCCAACCGCCACCTGAAACTGAACATGGCCAAGACCGAACTTCTTGTCTTCCCACCCAAACCCACTTCTCCTCTACCTCCACTCTCTATCTCAGTTGATAACACCCTCATCGTCCCCGTCTCATCTGCCTGCAACCCCAGTGTCATCTTCGACTCCTCCCTCTCCTTCTCTGCGCACATCCAGCAGATAGCCAAGACCTGTAGCTTCTTCCTCTATAACATTAGCAAAATCCGCCCTTTCCTCTCTGAGCACACCACCCAAACTCTCATCCACTCTCTCGTTGACTACTGCAACCTACTCCTCACTGGTCTCCCACTTAGCCACCTATCCCCCCTTCAGTCCGTTCAGAACTCTGCTGCACGTCTTATCTTCCACCTGAACCGATACACTCACATCACCCCTCTCTTCAAGTCACTTCATTGGCTTCCGATCAGGTACCGCATTCAATTCAAGCTTCTGCTACTAACCTACAAATGTACTCGATCTGCAGCCCCTCCTTACCTCTCAACCCTCATCTCCCCTTACGTTCCTACCCGTAACCTCCGCTCTCAAGACAAATCCCTCCTTTCAGTACCCTTCTCCACCACCGCCAACTCCAGGCTCCACCCTTTCTGCCTCGCCTCACCCCACGCGTGGAGCAAACTCCCCGAGCCCATACGTCAGGCCCCCTCCCTCCCCATCTTCAAATCTCTGCTTAAAGCCCACCTCTTCAATGTCGCCTTCGGCACCTAACCTGTACACCTCTACCCAGGAAATCTAGACTGCCCAACTTGACATTTCATTCTTTAGATTGTAAGCTCATTTGAGCAGGGACCGTCCTTCTTTGTTTATTTTGTACAGCGCTGCATAAACCTAGTAGCGCTCTAGAACTGTTAAGTAGTAGTAGTAGTAGTAGTAAATAACAGTGGATATACACAGCTGAGTTATTTTTCTTTTGTGCTATGCTTGTGCCAGTTTATTGATGAGATTTTTCTACTGTGGATGGACTCAGCATCCCATCTCTGTATATTCAGTATTTAAATTTTTGCCACACTGCTTTGAGTTTTGATTGTTTATTTATTTCTGACATTTATATCCCACATTATCCCAAAATGTCTTGAGCTCAATGTGGCTTACAATATAGATTGAATGACTATATAATGAAAAATTACATTGGTCATAATACATTGGATTAACAAGGAATAACACATTAATAGAAGGGTTAAAACAATGTACAATTTGATAAAGACATAATACAAGCAGAAGATAATGTTGTTGACCAGTTAATTAGATCAAAAACTTTAGACTAATGTGAAGAAATTTGAAATAAATTTGTAAAGAGATGAGTTTTTAACTTCTTTTGAAATTGCATATAATTACAAAGGAATCTAACAGAAGGGTCAGAGTTCCAACATTTAGTTTCAATGCAGGCGAAATCTGAGGAAAGTACTGATTTTGTAGCATTTTTAAAATTCGGCAGGCGGAGTGTGAGGAAAACTCTGGCTCCAAGGAAGGCATTACATGAAGATAGTTCAGTTAGATGGTGCATATAATCTGGAGCTATTATTAGTTGAAAGATAAAGGTACATATCATAAATAAAACCCTAGCTTTAATAGGGAGTCAATGCAGTGTAATTAGCAGAGTACTACTACTACTATTACTACTATTTAGCATTTCTATAGCGCTACAAGGCGTATGCAGCGCTGCACAAACATAGAAGAAAGACAGTCCCTGCTCAAAGAGCTTACAATCTAATAGACAAAAAAAAATAAAGCAAACAAATCAAATCAATTAATGTGTACAGGAAGGAGGAGAGGAGGGTAGGTGGAGGCGAGTGGTTACAAGTGGTTACGAGTCAAAAGCAATGTTAAAGAGGTGGGCTTTCAGTCTAGATTTAAAGGTGGCCAAGGATGGAGCAAGACGAAGGGGCTCAAGAAGTTTATTCCAGGTGTAGGGTGCAGCGAGACAGAAGGCGCGAAGTCTGGAGTTGGCAGTAGTGGAGAAGGGAACAGATAAGAAGGATTTATCCATGAAGCGGAGTGCACGGGAAGGGGTGTAGGGAAAGACGAGTGTGGAGAGATACTGGGGAGCAGCAGAGTGAGTACATTTATAGGTTAGTAGAAGAAGTTTGAACAGGATGTGAAAACGGATAGGGAGCCAGTGAAGCGACTTAAGGAGAGGGGTAGTATGAGTAAAGCGGAAGACGAGATGGGCAGCAGAGTTTTGAACTGATTGGAGAGGGGAGAGGTGACTAAGTGGGAGGCCAGCAAGAAGCAGATTGCAGTAGTCTAAACGAGAGGTGACAAGGGTGTGGATGAGGGTTTTGGTAGAGTGCTCGGAAAGAAAGGGGCGGATTTTATGGATGTTGTAAAGAAAGAAACGACAGGTCTTGGCGATCTGCTGGATATGAGCAGAGAAGGAGAGAGAAGAGTCAAAGGGGAGACTCTTGCAAAATGTAGAACTTTATAAATAAATTGGGTGGCTGTGTTTTGAGCATGTTTCTAATGTATCTGTTCTTGATGTCCAAGTTGAATTTATGGAAGGGGTATTTATCACTACAGTCTTCCACAAGGCTATGGACAGAAATTCATTGTTGCAAACCTGTCATTGAAGGAAA
Source organism: Microcaecilia unicolor (assembly GCF_901765095.1). NCBI lineage: Eukaryota > Metazoa > Chordata > Amphibia > Gymnophiona > Siphonopidae > Microcaecilia > Microcaecilia unicolor. The sequence continues at coordinate 525,687,657 of NC_044032.1, forward strand.
GTTTGCCATTTTCCCAATTGCTGCACTGCTGACTTTGGGAGTTTTGGTGCAGTGATTTCTTGAGAGGGGTTATCCTGAAAAAAGTAGTGAAACAAGCTTTTAAGAGGGCTCTATATAATAACAGGGACTTATTGTTGCATTCTATCCTCTAACAAGAATACCAAAATCAAGCAGCTTGTGCACTTCAGTGTACTTACCTTACTGAAAAAGTGGCAAAGATCATCAAGAAACATTGGTGGGTGTAACATTGACATTCACAAATCATCCAGTCTTCATCTTACAATCTATTAATTTATAAATAATTATACCACAACTCATCATTGGAATTTGGCCGCAGCTTTATTAACCATATTATATTATTATAATTTGTTTCATTTGTATCCCACATTTTCCCAACTCAGTTCTATAACTTAGCCTTTACCCAATGCATTAAATTCTTCCATACCAATGTTAGCATTCCAAGAGCGGTTTAACAGTTCAGAGTCATTCGGTAATGAAACTGGGTCTCTGACTTGTCCAAAATTACTCCTTTATTCTATGTGATTCACGGTGCCGTCAAGCCACATCTCACTCTTGGCGGTTCCGCCCACAAGTTACTTTTTCCATCAAAATATCTTTTAACCAATATCCACTTAACCACATCTGGTGCCTCTTTATGCCCACATATCCACCTGACTCAAAAGCTCCTACCAATCTCCCATTCCCCACCCAAACTCACATACCCACCATAACCATCCCACCAAAATCATTATACAATAAACCCACAACATGTCACCAACTATCCATTGTAATTAAAGACAAACCACACAACACAGGGCGGGTTGGGAAGGGCATAAAATCCTCACCCTCACCCTCACCCTCACCCACTCCTGCCCACCCAAATAATGATTTTAAACCGCCAAAACCCTTCTGTTTACCCACAACCGTTCCTATGACAGCCACCAATCCTCACCTCCCCTTATCATCAAATCATCTTCCTCTCCTGTAACTACCCTACCCACACTTCAACATTAACCCTCTCAACTCCTTCTTTCAAACCATTCTATCTTTTCCCTACCCTCACCTCTATTAACTATTTATCTCCCTTCCTTCTGGCTCAGTCAATGTTATTGTCCCAACAGTCTAAACTGTAGGGTCTCCTTATCTATACAAACCTGGGTGATTATATTATGCCATTCAGATTTTTGGACAGAGAGAACTGTTAAATTGGGTGGCCACTTTAAATTTCATTTAATTTAATTTATTTTACTTACTATACTGCCCTTTCTAACTAGCAGACCAGGGTGGTATACAGACTAAAATTTACAAAAAAAACCGTATGAAAAGAAACAACCCGTATGTGGCAGCATTGCAGCTGGCATGGAGATGGTGGAGAGGACAAGGAGGAGCGATGAGGGGAACCAGTCCCTTTTTGCCACTGGTGGGAAACATGGCTTTCCCGGCAGGGATGGGAAGCTCAGTGTTTCAGAGTTGGCGGGATAAGGGGTGCAGATTCATAGGACAATTTAGGAAGGATGGAGATGATGTCTTCCCAGCCTTTGACATGGTCAGACACGAACTGCAGATCCCTCGCTCCCAATTTTTTGCATATTTGCAAGCGCAAGATTATATTTTGAGCATGGACGAAGGAGTAAAAGCCTCACCTGCTTTACACAACTAGATTATACATTTATGCGGATGACGCCTCTATGTAATAAAATGGCAGGGTGGTACCAGGTGATGAGGGAACATCAGAAAGCGCCCCATATGGTGCACTTAGCAGAGGAGTGGAGTAGGGATGTAGTAGAAGAAGTTACAGTACAGCGATTGGGTGCGATATTTCAAAATTTGGGCAAGCTTACTCCAAATGCAGCACTGCAGGATATACATTATCGATTCTTAACAGGGTCCACATTACTAAGGTAAAGGGGAAACAGCTGGGAATGTGGGAAGATGATAAGTGCAATAAATACAAGAAAAATGTAGGAACATTTTTACACTCGTTCATGGAATGCCCAACACTTCACGCGTTATGGGTCGGAGCGTTGGGATTAGTGGAGGAGGTTTTGCAACGCCCAGTAGAGTGGAAGTACTCGATTATATTAATGGGGTGTGGAGAATCACTTCGAGAACAAAAATTGGGGGCAGCTCACTGCAAATTTGTGTTATTGGCAATGATGTTGCTTAAGAAGTGTGTGCTGAAAGTGTGGGTAGAAGCTGAGCCACCACACCTAAATGTATGGAAAAACTGTATGGTTGAGATGGCCAACTGGGTAAGCTTATCGTTCAGACTTTCTGCCTCAGGAGGAACCGCCAATACAGAGACATCTGAGGGAGAGCACTAAAAATACTCTCACTGCAAGATTTAGCAATGAGTAATTAAAGGGGTCTGCATGTAATGGGCAGGAGCAACCTTTGGGGAGGGGGGGTAGGGAGATGGGAGGGAGGGGGGTGTAAACGATAAAAAGTTATGAAGCCAAGACTGGTGAAGAGAAGACTATTTATGTACTATTGCTCGGTTTTATCACAAAATTGTGGATGGTTGGTTTTTGTTTATAACTGGTTGTCTCTGTCTTCATACAATAAAAATATTTTTCAAAAAAAAAAAAAAAGAAAAGAAACTACAATTTGTTTGATAGGAAAGGAATCTCATACACTCAGTCAGAGTCATGTTAAGAGGAAAAAGGGAGGTAGGTAGGTAGGTTGTTATGCAAGGAAGGAGTAAAGGAATGGAAAGGGAACAAGGGGAAAAGAGCAAACCCTGACAGATGGATACCATTCCTCTATGCAGGGGTAAAAGCAACAGTATAAAGCTAGGTCTTCAATGCAATTTAAAACTGCCTCAGGGATGAGTCAGCATGAATATCTATATATATATAAAAGGCAACCCCAACGTTCTATGAAGCCTCCTGCCGGAAATGTGAAGCGCCAGAAATATCCAGTTTCCCCATGAGTGAAGGAAAACAGCACAACAGGAAATCCCTCTCTCTGTAACAGTGAAGGACTCAGAGGGGGGAGGGGAGAGAGATGCCCTCACTCTCTCTGTAACACAAACACAGCACAGCAGGAAACTTAACACTGAAGGACTGGACTCAGAGGGGGGGGGGGGGGGGGGGGGGGAGAAAGGGCAGAGGGCAGGGACACTCCCACATGCACACTCTGAAGAAAACCTTGCTAGCCCCCATTTCATTTGCATCAGAAACGGGGCTTTTTTACTAGTATATTATATTTTACATAAAAGCTAGGATTATACTCTGCCCATTCACACAAAATTCTTGGAAGAATATTTTCCCTCCAAAAGCAACAGTCACTCTACTAGTAAGTATGTGTCTCGGTTTCAAAAGAAAGTATTCAATTCACTGTTAGACCCACTGAAATAACCTGAGGATTTAAGGAGGATATTCAGTTTGTAATAGCATTTAGTTACTTCTCTCAGTCTTCCCACCTTTATCATTATTTAAACTCTGCAGTCAAGTGTGGAATTCAAACATTGATCGTGGCATTGAAACCTATACCTGGATATTCCAGGCCAGATTATCTAGGTACTGGCCCTGATAATTTACAGCACCTCTTTAGCTCCACCCATGGACAACATTGGTACTACCAGAATAGTGCTGAGGTGGTCGGAAAACATTTTCACTATCTGTGGTGAGCATTAGTCATCTAAGAAACTGTACCTGCTACTTGGATAATTAGCTCTAATATTGGGCTCTTCATTCAAGAATCTAATATAATCGTCTTATAAAATAAACTAAAGAAAACCTTTTCCAGTTAGTAAATCTCCCTTGATGCTAGGTTAATGTCAGCTCATAGCCACTTAACAACCAAAATCAACAGACAAGGTTCTTCACTGAGAAAACCATTACTAGTACTTTTATGTACTTTATGTTTTTACTGGCATCTTTTCACATCTTTGATCAAGTCAGAACATCTCACATTATCAAACTCTTTAAGCTTTGCAGCATTTATTTCTATGCAACACTTCTGCTGGAAATTTATGTAGATGAGGAATCATAAAAGCGATGACATTACACTTCTGCTATTGAATGAAAAAGAATTTCGTGGCCAGCAATCCAAACAATGCATAGGCATATCATCATTGTCAATTTATATTGAATGTCTTTCTGAAAGCTGCAATGCCAGCAATGCCATACATGAAAAAGGCAAAGCAAATCTGTAAAATCTTCATTGTGGAAAGATCATTTTAAGCATGTCAGAAAATTCTTCAATTCTTTTGTAGTTCAGTTTCCCGTATTAAAATATATTTTGTTAGGAATTTAAAAACACAGTTCTCATGCCCCTGAATTATCTTTTTATTATAGACAATAACCAGCAGTTTTAGTATTATCATTATTATTATTATTCAACTTGAAATATAGGTATGATTGAGATTATTTTAATGGAGTCATAATGATGGGCATTATCAAAAGAACAACTATTATAATATCAAATGAAAGGAATTAGATTCTAACTTCAGGTTTCAGCAGGGCTCAGAACACTATAGAGAGACAGTTCCATCATCTGCCTCATAGGGTAAGAGTCTGGAATAGGCAAAGCAAATAAGAAAGTAGCATGCTTTCTTTAGGGCTCCTTTTACTAAGCAGCGGAAAGCCCAACACGGTCTTACTGCTCGCTGTATAGGAAATACTGCCTGGCTACCACAGCAGCTCAGCCTTACTGCACCATCATATCTGGCAATATTTTGTAGGGCCAGTGTTCCCGGTGGTAATCTGGCAGTGCCCGAAATGGCCACACGGGTTAATGTGGGAGCCCTTACTGCCACCTCAATGGATGACAGTAAGGGCTTCCCCCCCGAAATGGGCACGCAGCAAGTGCTTTACTTGCCACCTGGCCATTTCCTGTAGGAAGACAAGACACTCCCTTTACCAGCTGCGGTAAAAGGGGGCCTCGACGCATGTGTAAAACACGTGCCAACACCAGCACCGGCCCCCTTTTGCCACAGCTTGGTAAAAGGGGCCCTTAGTGAGGTCCAGGCAGAAGAGGTTTTTTTTCTTTACCCTTTGGCTAGGGGTGCAACTTAGTGACCCAGCTGCTTGTAGCTCCTTCCTGGCCCTCACCAATGTGATTTGGTTGTGGGTAAGGGTGTCTACTAATCAGAGAGCAAACATAGTCTATGCACTACCTATGGTTATCTGCAAGTTTATATTTGTCAGATCACTAGTGCTAGACAACATACCTATCATTTACACAACTCTGTTCTGTGGTTGCTCTATGGTAAGGGGGGGGAGGCTGAAACAGAAATGCCCACCCAGCCCCCCCTTACCATACAGCCATGCAGTTTGGAAGAAACAGGTGGCCTTCTATATGGCCCACACTGATGACATATATGTACCAAGGTTGTTTCTTTGTCACAGTTGACTTGTCATGCCACCCAAATTGCTGCCTCCTCTCACATCAACCCTAAAACCCCAGCATTTGATAATACCCACATATGTACAGACACAGACCCTGGTAGTTGAAAAAAAATGTAAAATTGTATTATATAGTAACAAAAACAACTATATACATTTCAATGTGGTCTGTGTTCTCCCTCCATGACCCTTCTAACAGTTCTATCAGCAACAGCAGACGACGGCTGTGCATATCTTGACACAGCTCTACAGAGCACCGCAGTGCTGCCATCTCCAGCAGCAACTGGTTTACTGCAGCCACCAGTTGCTGCTGGAGTTGCAGTACTGCGGCATCTGTTGTCCATTGGACTGGTGGTAGTGTTGCTGGGGCTAGTGGGTGCTGCTCCTCCTCCTCCTCTTCCTCCTCCTCCCCCTCCAGAGGAGGCATATCAGACCGTTGGTCGGGCGCCACTTCCCACTCCCCACCTTCCCAACCTCCTCCTCCTCCTCCTCCTGCTGCTGCACAGCCTCCTCCTGCTCCTCCTCTGCCTCTGGTGCTGCGGCCGCCACCTCCCCCTCCTCCTGCTGCTGCCCCCCTGTTTATGTAAAAGGATTGTCCTTAAGATCAGCACATCCAACATGGCTTGCATAGTGCAGGAGCTGGCTGGCATGAGGGTGGGTGTGAGATGCATGAGATGAGATGACAGGGAACCCTGGAAGCTGGACTGACACAGAATACACAGGATATGTTGGCAGGGCACACTCATTCCTCAGGAGCATGTTTGCATTTTGAGTTGTGACTATGGTTGGATGACCAGTTTTTTTTTGGGTTTTTTTTTTTGGGGGGGGAGCACTATTTCGTTACATGACTTTAATATCATGCTATGACATCCACTAAGAGTAGGACCTCAGACAGGAATACCATGAAAACAGTATCCACCCCAGAAAGGGGGGATACAGAAGTGAGGCATGTCATCTCATTCATCTCAGAGGAGGTAGTTGGAAGTTGCAGCCACACTCATGGGAGGGTAGCTGCAACCTCAGGCCTTGATCTGGGCCAGAGATGTATGGACTTACTAGTTGCCTATTAGCCACATGGAACTGATATTGTACACAACATTTGCATTATTAAATACATTTACAATGAGTACAGGTGCCCTGTTTATAATACTTACGCCGAGCCCTGAGGCGCCATCTCACTGCCCTTATCATATCAGGGCTCTCCCACTTGATTCAGTGAACCTCTGCCGGAGGGACTCGAGGGTCTCTCCGAATGCCATTCTTCTGCAAGATATAAGTTTGTACACCAGGAGTCATGGGGTGGCCCTTCTTGCCTTCAGCACACAAATTCATTTGGAAATCAAATAGGAGAGACTCACAACACTGATTGGGGGGGGGGGGGGGGGGACACATTACATTGGTACAGGTGATGTCATTGAGGTAGACATGAAGACAGAGAGTACTGTTCGTGTGCAGTATTGTAGGAATGTGGGAATGGTTTTCCTTTCTAGTACAAAGATTCTATTAATGAATGTGTATGTGCACATATCACTGATTACCCTTGAATGCAGACTACAGTTAGTGCTTATATTGCTGAGGGAGCTCTTATATGTGTAGCTACAGGAAGGGGACCTGATAGCCTAGGAGGGGGGGAAGCAAACACTTACCTTTCCAACTTTTCTCTTATTTGACACCAGGCTTGGATGGAGACAGTCCTGGGGGGCAGGTGGTGGTGGTGGTGCATAAAAACAATGTGCTGGTGTTTGAGGCAATTGTACACCAGGTACAAGCTTTCAGCATTGCTGAAATTTGGCTTTCGCCGTAAAGACATGTTTGTCAGGGAATAACCTTTGGAAAGCGTGCATCACCTTATATGGACGCCCATGCGTGATGGACTTCCTTACGTCCACAGTTTCATATATGGACAACCATCCTATATATGGACGGATGAGCACGTGGACATCTTGGCATATATAATGGTCCGCACGTGGATGGCCATCATGCATGGACGTCCCTGATGTGCATGAACTGTTGTCATGCGTGCGGGCCTTATCTGAATGAGTATGTGTTCATACATGCAGAGTCTTCCTTATATGGATCATTATCAACATGTGCGAACCTATTCATATATACACAATAAAATATGTATGTTCCTTATATTTCCCATAGCTGCATGTTCTGCAAGTACAGTGCATGTAGTTGTGGACATCCAGGTGGGAAATATAAGGAATATTCATAAGTGCAAAGTACAGTAACAAGGACGTGTTCTCACAGATTGCCGAAGGACGTCCATCTTACAAGGACGTCCTAGTAACATACATACATATAGATAGTATATATAATATATAATATATATATATATATATCATATTCGTTACAGCAGAGTTGTTCAGGCTATCCCAGTGGGTTGAAAACCCTCTGCTTTATAGTAAACTTCTAGTGAGATTGGGTTTATTTCATGATAATCATTGAGATCACTTAGATTTACAAGTGTGCCTTTCTACTGAGATATTTTTGAAAAGAATTTATAAAATACATGCACGCATTTTATGCTGCCATTTAGGCACACCTCTTATTTAAGTGCATACCCTTTATTCAATTACCCTTCAAGTACATGTTGTACGTGCTACCCAAGCATGATAGTAATAATAACAAATGGCTTATAATAATGTCTGCTGTAAATGTAAAGTACAGTTGGCAGCTTCGAGAGATAATATATCAGAATACAGCAAGCATGCGGGAAATGTGGCAACATATGATAAGCATGGAACAACAACATGTCGCCTCCCTGTAGTGTCAAGCTGAGAATTTGCATGCAATAGCATCAATAGAGTCATAATATTGTCTACCTCATCTGGTCTCCTAGGAGACGGATATTTCTGAATCAGGAAAGGAAGGTGTTTTGTGATTTAAAAAAAATCTGTGTTTCAGATCCCTAATTGCAGGTACACTAGAACTATCTCTAGCACTTTTTGGGTGTTTCAAGACTTTTGTATCTCAAGAACAAGCAGGGGGTTTCTGTGCTATTTGACATTGAAAATAGTGCATTAACAGACAAATGCCATCACAAACACTGAAGCATATGAACAGACAATATAGTCGAGTAAATACTAATGGCCCTGTAGATGCCTATCCAGTCTCAGGCGTTATCATTACATTTCTTACCTATGATGTGTGTTCATGCCATGCGTTGTTGATTCTATTCCCATTGGACCATGCGCTAGATGTAACCTACTTGGATTTCAGCAAGCCTTCGATATGGTCCCTCACAGAAGACTCATGAGTAGCTGAGAGGGCTGAACTAGGACTGGAAGTGTGACTGATAGGAAAATTGTTCACCGACAGCAGCAGAGCATGTGGTAAATGGAATCCGCTCAGAGGAAAGGAAGGTGAGTAGTGAAGTGCTTCAGGGGTAGTGCTGGGGCTGATTCTATTTAATATATTTGTGAGAGACATTACTGAAGAATTGGAAGGAAAAGTTTGCCCTTTTGTGATGACATGAAGATAGCCAATGTAATGGATACCCTGGAGAGAGTAGAAACATTGCAAAGAATCTCCAAACATTAGAAGAATGGTCAAGTGTCTGGCAGTTAAAATTTAAGTGCTAAGAAGTGCAAAAGTGATGCAGTTGGGGTGAGAAATCCAAAAGAGCTATACCAGTTAGGAGGGGAGAAATTGGTAAGCTTGCTCAGGAGAGGGACCATGTGGTGATGGTATCCGAGAATCTGAAGGTGACAAAACAGTGTGACGGCTGCAGAGAGAGGGATATAGCAGTAGAAGAGAGGAGGTGTGTGTTGTCCCTTTACAGTGATTGGTGAGACCCTACTTGGAGTATTGTGTTCAGTCTTAGAAGTCATATCTTACTAAGGAAGTAAAAAGAGACTTGAAGTGGTTCAAGGAAAGTGATGAAAAGGATATGTACTTGCAAGATGTACAAGGAGAGACTTACAGGCCTGAACATGTATACCCTGGAGGAAATGAGAACATAGGTGATTTGATACAGATGTTCAAATACTTGAAAAGTATTAATCCTCAACAAAAGTTTTTCACAGACGAGAAGTCACTAGAACTAGAGGACATGAATTGAGGTTGAAAGGAGGCAAATATTCAGTGTACATTAAGTTAGTCTAATAGAAAAATATCACCTAGAATTTGTTTATTCAAATATATTTATTCATTTCATAGGACATTAGGTGATGGGCTGTACATCATTTGGCATCCCTCTCTGCACTGCATACCATGTCTAAATTATTCTAGTGATATGACTTCCATAATTGAGCATACACCTCCAATGCGATCTAAGGATTTAGTCAAAAACATTATTAGCTGTTTTTTCTGCTAGTTATGAATCCCCTCATAAAAACATAGAAAATGACAGTAGATAAAAGACCATATGGACTATCTAATCTTCCCAACTATCCTAACAGCTCAGCTGTATTTCCTTCTTCTCCCACATAGATCATCTGTGCTAGCCTGATACAGTACTGAAATTAGATACTGCATTTGTCTCCATCACTTCCACTGACAGGATGTTCCATATAATCTACCACCCTTTCTGTAATGAACTATTCCCTTAGAGTACTGTTATATCTATCCCTTTCTCACTCATTTTATGACTCTTCTTTTCAGTGTCTTCTTTATATTAAAACTAGGATAAGAGGCCCATTTCGGAAACCAATGAAACGGGCAATAGCAAGGTATGCCTTTCTGCAATTAATGTTTTGAAAGGGATTGTTAGGATAAATGTATTCTCACCCTCCATCCCTCCGAGGTCCAGAGCCATTCCCTCCGTCCATCCCTCCGAGTTCCAGTGCCGTCTCCCCCCTCCCACCCTCCGAGTTCCATGGTCGTCACCTCCCTCCCAGTTTCAGGGTCCCCCCCTCCCTCCAAGTTCCAGGGTCCCCCTCCCTCCAAGTTCCAGGGTCCCCCCTCCCAGTTCCAGGGTCCCCCTCCCTCCGAGTTCCAGGGTCCTCCCCGCCTCCCTCCGAGTTCCAGGGTCCTCCCCCCATCCCGAGTTCCAGGTTGCTTCCCTCTCCCTCCCTCCCTCCCTCCCTCCCTAGTTGTGTGTTGGAGGAAGTTTGTTAGGGAGGCTGCATGTTGATTTCTGGGTGTGTGTTTGCAGCGCCATTATGATTCAGTACTTTTGTGGGTGTGTGTAACTTGGAGGGAGGTTGGTTGAGGTGCCGGGGACGTTGGGACAGTGGGTAGTTTTGTCTGGGAGGCATTTGTTAGGAAGGCTGTAACTGTGTTTATGGGTGTCTGTTTGCGCTGTCACATACCAGAGCAGGAGCATGGGCATCCAAATAGGTATCTCCTTCCAGCATGTTCCTCGTCTCCATGCTGCAGAGAAGTGACCGGTTGTGCTGCTCATCCTCCTCCATTGTTCCCATGTGGTTGCTCGTGATTGGTCCATCATGCGTCTTGACGTCTCCTTCCGTTGCCTGGCAACAGTTTGGCGATTCCTTCATTGTCAGCTGCTGATACTCCTTCCTTTTTCATGCAGGTCGTTCTCATAGGTCCGTTGATGCGTCTGATGTCACGTTTTTGTGGCATAGCAATGGGTGAGCAATGCGATTCGGTGAGGGTCAGTGCTCTGCCCTCGACATCAGCACGTGTGACGCGAGGACGGGCAGACACTCATGGGCAAACAGCGATCTACACAATTACAAACTTAGAACTTTGAAGCTTCCGGCTTCATTAGAACGTTGGAGGTGCTTTTATATAGAGAGATAGCTCTGCCTCTTGTGCATTTATACATTAGAGGTATTGAAATGTCTTCCCCGTATCCCACCTTTCCTCCGGGGTATATATATTTAATTCCTTATGCCCATCTCCCCATGCGTTATGATGAAGACCATGACACTTTTAGTAGCTAACCTCTGAAATGACGCCATCTGGTCTCTGGTTTATATTCTTTTGAAGGTGTGGTCTGCAGAACTGACCATAATACTTCACTATGGAATATTACCTGCTTTTCTTCTTAACCATTTCTCTTCCTATGCATTTTTCTGGCTTTTGCTGACAAACACATCTAGCTCTTTGACCACCTTAGATCATGATGTAGATTACCCCAGATCCTGCTATTGTGCTATCTTTTATACTGTTCTTTGAGGTTTTGTAGCACAAAAATATTAACCCTGCATTTTTAGCTCTGAATTATAGCTGATGAAATTTAGGCTGCTTCTCAAACTTACATAAATCTGCTTTCCATACCTTTCAGGGTATTTACCCTATTGTAGATTTTGGTATCCTTCACACAAAAAAAAAATAATAATCTTTATCTTTCCACAAAATTATTTACCCAACATGTTGAAAGAATTGGACTAAGAACTGTTCCTTGCAGCACACCATGCTAGAACCCCTTTCCTCAAAGTAAGCTTTATTTAGTTACAACTATATACTATACACTATCCCACTAATTCTATAAAAAGTGCTAAAAAATGTGGTGCACAAATTTGAGCGCATTCCCAATTTGTATATGCATTTTAATGACTAATGAGCTAATTAGTGCTAATAATTGGCATTTTAACAAACAATTATTGGCATTAATTAGATTAAATTAACATCTACATGTATAAATTTAGGTGCAAGTCAGAAAGGGGGGCACAGAAATGGGAGGGCTATGGGCGGATTGGGAGCATGACTATTAGTTACAAGCATAATTATAGAATAAGGGGGCTCTGCACCTAAATACAGGTGTGGCATTTGCAACCACATTTTTGTTGATGCAAATGGCCATGCCTAAATGCCTGCGCTTAAGCACTAATCTATAAAGCCACCTAACTTTAGGCATGATTTGTAGAATACCATTACATGCTTTTTCAGTGCTGATTTTTTAGGCACCATTTATAGAATTCATCCCCATAGGGGCAATTCAATAAAGAGATTGGAAATGAGCAGAGTGATCCCTCTTCACAAAAGTGAGACAGGGAAGAAGTGGGAAACTACAGACCGATAAGTCTCACTTCAGTGGTAGAAAAAATAATGGAGTCGCTGCTGAAAGAAATCTCGCGGAACCTCTCCCATCAGTTACCTACTTAGGTTTGCAATTCAGCAGATCGGACATGGGATTGGAACCCCTGATGCAGCTTGTACAAAACGGGGACTCCCTGTTGGGTTGTTTGGATGAGTAGACTGGATGGTGAAGTGATGGTCATGGCCCAGAAGGATGCTAAGCTGCATAGAGAGGGGTATAACCAGCCTCTACATGTCGGTTGGTGAGGCCCCACTTGGAGTATTGTGTTCGGTTTTTGAGGTCGTATCTTGCTAAAGATGTAAAAGACTGGAACAGTGCAAAGAAAAGCTACAAAATGATATGGGGTTTACATTGTAAACCATACAAGGAGAGACTTGCCAACCTGAGCATGTATACCTTGGAGGAAAGGAGAAACAGAGTTGACATGATACAGATGTTGAAATACTTGAAAGGTATTAAATCCGCAATGAACCTTTTCTGGAGACGGGAAGGTGGTAGAACTAGAGGACATGAATTGAGGTTGAAGGGGGGCAGACTCAGGAGTAATGTCAGGAAGTATTTTTCACGGAAAGGGTGGTAGATATGTGGAATGCCCTCCCGTGGGAGATGGTGGAGATAAAATGGTAATGGAATTCAAACATGCGCGGGATAAACACAAAGGAATCCTGTTTAGAAGGATTGAATCTACGGAATCTTAGTGGAGATTGGGTGGCAACGCCGGTAATTGGAGAGTAAAAACCAGTGCTGGGCAGTCTTCTACAGTCCGCGCTCTGATCATTGAGAATAGATATGGATGGCTGGAGTGTAAATTTTAAGGGGCTTCGACATTAGCTTCAGAACTTTTAGTACAGGAACAGTGCTGGGGCAGACTTTTACAGTCTGTGCCCTGAGAAAGGCAGGGACAAATCAAACTCGGGTATAAATATGAAGTATCACTTTCCATGTAAAATGAGTTTATTTTGTTGGACAGACTGGATTGACTGCTGTCATTTACTATGTTACTATGTTACTATGCTTTCTTTTCCACTCTGACAAAATAAATCTGTACTAATATATAACCTTTCAGTTACTTTATGCATTTAAAAGGTCTGTTATAAAAGTGCAAACAATGTGATTTGGGCAAATACTTGTGCATGACTTTAGAGTTGGTATGTTCTTGGGAGGAGCTTGGCAGATTGTGGATGGAGTCATGATTTACATGCATATGTAGAAAAACACATGTACACGTGTACGTTACATGCTAAAATTTAAACCTGTTCCTGAGCAAGCATAATTAATCTACAACTCAGTCTAGCCATTATTTATGCAAGGATTGTGCAAATGTTTATAAAGACACATAAATGCCTATGTACCTTTATAGAATCGGATGCAAAAAGGTACTTTATAGGGGGTTTTACTTAAAATTGGCCTCTGAGGGAAATATTATGCTTGTGAAGGTCAGCATTTTTTTTAAAGCTTGGATCACTGTGGGCTGAATTAGGCAAATATATTCAGGGACCTTTTACCAAACTGCGGGGAAAAGGACTCTGTGCTAGTGGCAGAGACATTTTTCCCACATACCAGGACCCTTTTTACCACATCGGGTAAAAAGTCTCCAGACAAACATGGCCATGTGGTAAGAGAACTCTTACCACATGGCCATGCCAGATTACTGATGGGTTTTCTTTTTCCCACAGAAATGGCATGCACTTGGGGTGGAACTCCTGCTAGAGGCCATATTGGGCCAGCAGTAGTCCCAAATTAGCTTTCAGTAAGCCAGTGTTAGGCTTACTGACGCTTCCTAAAAGACCCCTTCAGTGCTGAGCCTAATCCCGGCACTAGAACTGAATATTCAGGTATTGGTAATGCCTCAAATTATCCAGATAATGTTGATATTCAATTCCATACCTGGATAACCCAGCATACTTAGGACATTTTATGTAGTTCTGCTTCCCTAGTTATTTATTGAAACAGACATTGAGGGCTAGATTCTATATATGATGCCTTAAAAATCAGCATGGAATAAATTTACGCCTAAGTGTATTGTATAAGCAATGCCTAGATTTAGGCAGGTATATGGAATATCTTTGGTTGAAATCATAGTGCTTAAAACTATGAACATCTATTTACGTCAAGGGAAACATGGCGTAAATACTGGTGCATAGATTTAGAAACAGAGGGGTATATTTTATAACAGTGCATGTAAATTTTGGAACACTTACGAAACACCTATTTCCCCACCCATAACCACACCCCTTTTGGTTCTTGCATTAGAATTTTAGAGAATATGCTTAGCAAGTTATGTGCACAAATTCTAATTATTGCCAATTACTACTACTACTTAACATTTCTAAAGCGCTACTAGGGTTACGCAGCACTGTACAATTTAACTTAAAAAGACAGTCCCTGCTCAAAGAGCTTACAATCTAAAGGACAAGTGAATAGTCAGTTCGATAGGGGCAGTCAAATTGGGGCAGTCTGGATATCCTGATGGTAAGAGTTAGGTGCCGAAAGCAGCATTGAAGAGGTGGCCTTTAATCAAAGACTTGAAGATGGGCAGGGAGGGGGCTTGGCGTAAGGGCTCAGGAAGGTTGTTCCAGGCATAGGGTGAGGCAAGGCAGAATGAGTGGAGCCTGGAGTTGGCGGTGGTGGAGAAGGGTACTGAGAGGAGGGATTTGTCCTGTGAATGGAGGTTTCGGGCGGGAACATAAGGGGACATGAGGGTAGAGAGGTAGTGAGGGGCAGCAGACTGAGTGCATTTGTAGGTAAGAAGGAGAAGCTTGAACTGAATGCGGTATCGGATTGGAAGCCAGTGAAGTGACCGAGGAGAGGGGTGATATGAGTATAGCGGTTCTGGTGCAATATAAGACGTGCAGCAGAGTTCTGAACAGATTGAAGGGGGATAGATGGCTGAGTGGAGACCGGTGAGGAGTAAGTTGCAGTAGTCAAGGCGAGAGGTAATGAGAGCGTGGACGAGAGTTCGGGTGGTGTGTTCAGAGAGGAAAGGGTGAATTTTGCTGATGTTGAAGAGGAAGAAACAACAGGTCTTGGCTATCTGCTGGTTGTGTGCAGAGAAGGAGAGGGAGGAGTCGAAGATGACTCCGAGGTTGCGGGCAGATGAGACAGGGAGGATGAGGGTGTTATCAACTGAAATAGAAAGTGGAGGTAGAGGAGAAGTGGGTTTTGGTGGAAAGACGATGAGCTCAGTCTTGGACATGTTCAGTTTCAGGTGGCGGTTGGACATCCATGCAGCAATGTCGGTTAAGCAGGCCGATACCTTTGCTTGGGTCTCCGCAGTGATGTCTGGTGTGGAGAGATACAGCTGGGTGTTGTCAGCATAGAGATGATACTGGAAGCCATGATATGAGATGAGGGAACCCAGGGAAGAGGTGTAGAATGAGAAGAGAAGGGGAATTAGTGCTCAATATTGCTTGTTAAGTGTGGTTAAAACACTGATTGGCTTGTTAAGCCAATTAAGTTACACACATTGTTATAGAAGATACTTGGATTTTGGCACGGAACGCTAGGCATGGTATATAGAATCCAGCAGTGATTGTCTGCGGTGCCCAGATAATTCCAGGTCAGCCCCAACTGCATCCCCAGCAGAGAATGCACAGCTATTAACCAGAGAATGCTACTGAATATCTGATCTAAGTGCCTGTGAATATGTGCTCCTGATCTGGACAGCATGGTTTAACTGCGTAAGAGCCTCTCCTTATTACTTGCCCTTATATGTTCTGATAAAAAGGTATGTCCTAATAAAATAAACTGGATTTCTTTTCCCCTTTTTTCTGCAGATTTTTCAGTCACAAACATGAAACATCAGGTAGGTACCTTTTAGTATTAGCTTTTACACTGCAATTTGGAATTATCAGTGAATAAAGATTTTTAAATCTATTTCCCGCTATTCCCCATTCAGGAAAAGAAGAACATCCTAACAGATAATATGAGTGAATTACATTACTGGGATCTCAGATCAGTAAAAAATGGCAGTTAGATATATTTTTGGAAGGGAAGACTTAATGCCTGTTCTCATTTGCCTTCTACTTTTTTTTAGCAAGTTGTTTAATGGTTCATGACAAGTATCGGCTGCTTTGTTTTGCATGTTTTTTTCATCTAATTGATTCTTGATCTTTAATTCTTAATTTTCTCCCCTGTCATGTGAGCTAATGTCTTTTGTCTTGATGGTTTTTTTGGAATGAATCTTTGGTAAGGTTGGTTTCTTGTATTTTCTTTTTGACTTATAAATGACTTATAAGTTCTTTTATAGTTGTTCTCTTTATTCAGGATCCAAGACATCATTACAAATTCAGCAAATCCACATTAACGAGTGCAGAGTACAGAGGTGTAAGAATACAATATCTAGTCACATTTTAACAATAATCTAGTCACATTTTAACAATAAACTATCTTTCACCCTGTCCTTCTTTCTTTGCTAGTTTGGAGCCTTTCTATGCTTCCTGGTAAAACTGTTTGCTATGCTTAGCTATTTCGACAAGCTTTTGAGTGTTTCTGAACTCCACCTGAAATGAATCGTTTCTAACCAGGGTAGGACCAGGCTGATGGCATTGGCATTTAAAAAGGAAATAGAGCAACTTTTAAACTAGAAACTGGGGGAAGACCGGCAGTCATTCAAAACGAATGGTTTAGAACAAGGTATCTTTCAAAGACATCACCAAAACAGGAAAGATAAGGTATCCCGATAGCAAGGTTGCAATAGAGACCATAGTAGATCAGGTGTTTTTAAATAAAAGCAGACCAAGATTGCAAATTATCACTGTCAACTGTTGAGCAAGATGTAAATAGGAACCACAAACATAGTTTGAAATGTCTATGTGAATGCCAGAATCCTAAGAAATAAGATGGGAGACAAAATATACTCGAGAGATTTTTGTGTAACATTATATGTAGTACTCTCCTTTCCTTGTTGGGATATATAGACATAATATATTACACTAAATGAAAAATAACATAAAATAGGCATCTCTGAGACCTGGTGGAAGAAGGATACCAGTGGGATTCTGTCATACCAGGGTACAATTATATCTTAGTGATAGGGTGGATTGAATTGGAGGAGGGGTAGCATTGTATGTTAAGGAGGGCCTTGAATCAAATAGATTGAACATTCTACAGGCTACAAAACACATACTGGAATCCTATTGATTGAAATTCCATATGTAAAAGGGAAAAGGATAGTGACAGGAGTGTACTACGTCCACCTAGCCAGGATTAACAGACAAATGTAGAAATGTTGTGATTTCAATTACCCTGATATTGATTGGGTAAATGTGACATCAAGGCATGCTAGGGAGGTAAATTCCTTAACAAATTAAGAAATGCTTTATAGAGGAGCTGGTACAGGAGCCAACAAGAGGAGGAAAAATTCTAGATCTAGTCCTTTGTGGAGCTCATGATCTGGTGCAGGAGGTAATGGTGCTGGAGCCGCTTGATGATAGTGATCATAATATGATCAGATTTGCTGTTGGCTCTGGAGTAATTACACACAGGAAATCCAATATGCTAGCATTTAACTTTCAAAAAGGAGACTATGATAAAATGAGAAGAATGGTGATAATGAAAAGAGGAGCAGCTGAGAAGGTCAAATATTTACATCAGGGGTGGATGCTGTTCAAAAATACCATCCTGGAAGCCTAGGTCAGTTATATTCCGTGTATTAAAAATGGAAGAAGGAAGGTCAAACAGCAGTCGGAATTGGTTAAAAAGTGAGGTGATGGAAGCTGTTAGAGCTAAAATAAATCCTTCAGAAAATGGAAGAAGGAACAGACTGAAAATAATAGAAAACAGCATAAGGAATGGCAAGTCAAATGCAAAGCGCTGATAAGGCAGGCAAAGAGGGACTTTGAAAAAAAGATTGAGTAGGATGCAAAACACATAGTAAAAACTCTAAAAAGTATATTAAAAGCAAGAAGCTGGCAAAAGAATCAGTTGGACCACTAGATGACCGAGGGTAAAAGTTGCACTCAGGGAGACAAAGCCATAGCAGAGAGATTAAATTAATTCTTTGCCTAGTCTTCAACGAGGAAGATGTGATGCACAATCTGACAAATTGAAGAGTAGCAAATTGCCTGGACCGGATGATATTCATCCCAGAGTACTGATAGAATTGAAAAATGAACTTGCAGAACTATTATCAGTAATATATAATTTATCTTTAAAATCAATCAATGTACCAGAAGATTGGAGGGTGGCCAATGTATTGCCAATTTTTTAAAAAAGGTTCCAGAGGTGATCCGGGAAATTATATATGGTAACATTGTCAGCATTTATGAAGGTTTTGAATCTTGCTGTAATTGGATGTTAATCTATTATCTGTGCTAATTGGCATTAATTAAAATTTACCTGTACATTTTTAAGTGTCAGGATCCACACATAAATTTTATGTGTGGCTCCAAAAAGGGGATGCAGCCATGGGAGGGACTTGGGCAGATCAGGGGCATGTCTTCAATTTACGCACACAGTTACATAATAAGGGGGATCCATGCTTAATTTAGACATAAGGATTTACAACAGGGTTTAGTTGATGTAAATCCTCGCATCTTTAAAGTTATATGCAGTGCTAAGTGCTATTCTATAAATGTAAGAACATAAGAATAGCCATACTGGGTCAGACCAATGGTTCATCTAGCCCAGAATCCTGGTTTCTACAGTGGGCAATCCAAGTCGTAAATACCTGTCAAAAACCCAAATAGTAACAACATTCCATGCTACCAATCTGGGGCAAGCAGGAGCTTTCCCCATGTCCATCTCAATAACAGACTATGGACATTTCTTCCAAGAAATTGTCCAAACCTTTTTTTAAAACCAGATGTGCTAACCACTGTTACCACATCCTTTGGAAGTGAGTTTCAGAGCTTGACTATTCTTTGAGTGAAAAAAATATTTCCTCCTAGTCATTTTAAAAGTATTTACATGCACTTTCATTGATTGCCTTCTGGTCTTTCTACTTTTTTAAAGAGTGAAAAATTGATTCACTTCTACCCAACACCACTCAGGATTCTATAGACCTCAATCATATCCCCCCTCAGCCACCTCTTACCAAGCTGAAGAGCCCTAACCACTTTAGTCTTTCCTCATATGGGAGGAGTTCCATCCTTATATCATTTTGGTCGCTTCTCTTTGAACCTTTTCTAATTCCGTTATATCTTTTTTGAGATACGGTGACTAGAATTGAATGCAATACTCAAGGTGCAATTGCACCATAGGGCAATACAGAGGCATTATAATATTATTGGTCTTATTTTGCACCCATTTCCTAATAATTACTAGCATCCTGTTTGCTTTTTTTGGCCAACACCACCACACACTAGGCAGAAGATTTGAGCGTATTGTCCTCAGTGACACCAAGATCTTTTTCTTGAGTGCTGACTCCTAAGGTGTACCCTAGCATTAGATAACTATGATTCATATTATTCTTCCCAATCTGTATAACTGTACATTTGTGCACATTAAATTTCATCTGCCATGTGCATGCCCTGTCTTCCAGTTTCCTAAGGACTTCCTGGAATGTTTTCACAATTCGCATGTATTTTGTCAACTTTGAATAGTTTTGTGTTATCTGCAAATTTAATAACCTCACTCATCATCCTGCTTTCCAGGTCATTTATAAATATGTTAAATAGCACCAGTCCCAGTACGAATCCCTGTGACACTCCACTATTCACCTTCCTCCATGGAGGAAAATGGCCATTTAATCCTATCCACTGTTTTCTGTCAAGTAACTAATTCTTAATCCTCTGAAAGACATTCTAGCTTATTTTCAAAGCACTTAGCCTCCCAAAGTTCCATAGAAACCTATGGAACTTAGCCTCCCAAAGTGCTTTGAAAATATGCCTCATTGCCTCCTATCCCATGACTTTTTAATTTTCTCATGAGGAACTTTGTCAAAATCTTTCTGAAAATCCAGATACACTACATCAACTGTCTCATCTTTATCCACGTTTATTTACACCTCCAAAGAAATGAAGCAAATTGCTGAGGCAACACTTCCCTTGGCTGAACCCATGTTGGCTCTGTCCTATTAAACCATGTTTGTCTACGTGTTCTGTAACTATATTCTTTGTAATCATTTCCACTACTTTCCCCAGCACTGAAGTTAGGCTTACTTCTCTATAATTTCTCAGATCAACCCTGGAACCCATTTTAAAAATTGGCCTTTTATTGGCCACTCTCCAATCTTCAGGTATTATGGATGATTTTAATGGATGATTTTTAACTTTGAGCACCATTTAAAAAATAGGCCTTAATGCATTTTTTCTTGGCACTGTGTTTTGTGTGCCATTTATAGAGTTTTGTCCCAATTATTCTCTAATTTATTTATTTATTTGTTGCATGTGTATCCCACATTTTCCCACCTATTTGCAGACTCAATGTGGCTTACAATAACACATCATGGCAAGCGCCATTCAAGAGTAGATAAACAATTGGTTGCATACAAAAAAAAAAACAACAAGTGTAGCACAATAGATATAACAATTCAGTAATTCAGAAAAAGTCAGACTATCAAGTCAGTCTGAATCTTGAAACTGTTAGTTACTTTTTTCACAATGGCATCATGTTTGTCTTGAAGCTCTTTGAAATCATGTCACTGGTATAATTAGAATGCTGTTTTTCCTTAAGCCATTATAGCTTCATCAAGGAGTTTTTTCCACTTCGTCTCAGGAAGAAGAGCTCACATAAAGCAGTTAACATCTGCCTAGGTGGTATCGTAGGAGTCAGACACATTTTATAGGATCTTCTTCAACATTTAGGAATTCTTTGCTAATACCCCTCATTTAGAGGCACTCCGGGGCACTGGGACATTAACTAAGTTATCTTTCTCTCCCAGAAACCGCAGCAATGAGAACAAAGTGCCCGTTTCAGAAGCTTTTGGCATCTCGGTTTCATCTTCCTTCAGCCAGCTTGGCTTGGGTCTTTTGACTGACAGTGAGCTTCTCACTTGTGGTAAATTTTTATGGGTAAATCTTCAGCCTGTGCTATCAAATCATGACATTGACTTCTGTCAATTTTAATTTAAATTGCAATATTCAGTTCAACCTCCAGATAGCAGTTTTTAAATAGTGATGTAGGTCTATTAGCTTTAAGCACAATATAACAGTGGAAATCTTCTTAAAAAGAGACAGGCAAGATAAGTAAGGATTTCACCGGCAGCTTCATTTATTTTATTGGAAAAGAGTATGAAAATAGGGTGAGCATTGCTACAAGCAAACGGATATACAAGAATACAAACAGACAAATGCCAAGAAAAGCAAATACACAAATGCAGTTAGGAGACACAAACATTTCATACATGGACAAAATCTGAAAAAAAAAATTAAACTGCCCTTTTTTCACAGATAAATTTAGTTTGGTTTGCATAGGTAGCAGCTAGGATAAGTGAGCACTCGTGACACTGAGAATATTTTCTCCAAGCTTATTCTGTATTTCATACAGCAAAATAAAGCACAGTCTTATCATGTTCATGGGCTTCTAAGCAGGATAATGATCAGTGTAGCCAGGTTCTCTCCTCCATGAGCAGACATCAGAAGCTATCATGTAGAGGTCACCAAATGATAAAATAAAACTGAATAAATAAAGTGCATTAAGGAACCAAGTATACACTCACAAATGCACATGACTACAACCCCCTAGCTTCCAAAGTTAGTAGGGGATAGAATGTTTGAAAATTTACCCCAAATGTTATAGTTAAGCAGTGACCTATCCATTCAAAATGCACATTTTGTATATGCACCACCTTTCTCTCTCCCGCTGCATCTCTCCCTTCCTTTCCATTCAAAAGTTGTCCTAAATTAATCCGCTTAGCTATGGGGGCCCCCAGCACTGAATATCTGCTGGGACCTCAAAACTACAGTACTTTAGTCCAAGAAAGTGTCCCCAATCTCCTTCCCAACTTCCTATTGAATCACATAAAGCTAGTCATTTTTATTTAACATAGGGGCCCTTTTACTAAGCATGGAGGGGCATTTTTGATATAAAGCCTAAGTTTGACTTTGGATGTTTTGAACAAAACATCCAAAATCTGAATAGAAAAGAAGGTCATTTAAAAAAAAAGTCTTATCTTTTTTCTTTCAAAAATACCATTTTGAATAAGGTTTTGTGCTTTTTAAGGGGGTTTTTTGTACCATTTTAGAAAAAATAAAAAGGTCCAAATAAAAATATAGAAAATCAATCCATTGGGATGTAGGTGGGGCCAACACTTTTACTAGATTGGTCCCCAGACATCCCAAGAGAGCAATGAGGCACCCAAGGGGACAATGCAGTGGACTTCAAATAAATGCTTCTAGGTACACATCTACCCCCAACTATTCACCATTACAATGGCCTTATAGTTGAATTGGGCACCTAGATGTGGGTACAGTGGGTTTCTGGTGAGTTTTGGAGAGATCACAGTTTCTACCACAAGTGTAACCGGTAGGAGGAGGTATGGGCTTGGGTCCGCCTGTCTGCAGTGCACTGCAAACACCACTAGACTACTCCAAGGACCTACATGCTGCTGTAATGGACCTGAGTTGAACATCTAAGGCTGGCATAGAGGCTGGTAAGTAATATTTTTAAACACTTTACTGGGAGGGGGGAGGGAGTCAGTGATCACTGGGAGAGTAGGGGAGGACATTCCTGATTCTCTCCAATGGACATCTGGTCATTTAGGACACATTTTTGTGCCTTATTTGTTTTAAAAATAGGTCTAGCTCAAAACGTCTTAGTTTTAGTCCTGGACGGTTTTGTTTTGTTCCATTATGGCTGAAAAATGTCCAAATCTTAGAAATGCCCAAACCCCACTCTTAACACACCCCTGAAAGTCCCCCTTGAGATTTGGATCCACTGTAGATGAACAGCATAGAAAAACATCTGAAAAATAGGTTTCAAAAATGCCGATTTGGATGTTTTTATGAGAAAAACATCCAAATGCTACTTTATGCCACTCTTTAGACATTTTTCTCTTTCGAAAATGAGTCCCATGGTCATTAATATACAAAGTAGAAAAAGGGTCATTTTATGCCTGCGGTAAAAATGGCCTTAGTATGCAGGAGAAACCCACGGAAGAATACGTTAAGGACACTTTTTACCACAGCTTAGTAAAAGGACACCAGTAGTATGTTGGATTTCTGGTTCTCTTTCAGTTCCTTCTATTCCACTCAATTTGTTTAATATATTTGTTTCACCTGTAACTTCATTCAGTTCCCTAGGATTTATTTTTTATTCTTCAATATCTTTTCATTTTCACATTTCTCAAGTAGTTAAAAAAGGTTTCTACTGGGTCCATTTGATACTATCTATTAGTCACTATCTAGTTTTCTCTGCTATTCATACTTTGACTCATGCATTCGTCATTACACTTATTTATTATTGTAACTGTTTTTTGTGAGGTCCCTTCTTTAGACCTTTACCATTTGCAATCTTTGCATAATTCAGCTGTTCGTTTTTTATGTCACGCAAAGCGGTTTGATCATTTTACCCCTCTTTTCATTCAATTACTTTGGCTTCCGGTTCAATTTAGATGTTGGTTTAAGGTTCTCTGTCTAGTTCACAGGGCGTTTCATCAGGGTTGTCCTCTCTATCTCTTGACTGTCACAATTCCTTATATTCACTCGCGGTCTCTTTGTTCTCTTGACTCTAATAGTTTAGTTCTTCCTTCACCAAAAAATACACATTATGAAACCACGCATCATTCAGCTTATTTTTTCTTGGATCCCCTTTTTTGGATTAACTTGCCTCCTTATCTCTGAATGGAGCTGTCTTTTGTCAAATTTAAATACCTTCTCAAAGCTCTATTTTTTTGATCTGGCATTGTGCTTTAAATTACCAGAGCCTATTTGACTTGCTTGACATCTAATATAATAATTCGCAATTCCAACGTTCTGAAGCTGACTCTGTGATGTTAAAAAAATGCTGATTAGCTTATTAAGCCAATTAAGTTATGCACATCCTATATAATAGAAACCACCTCCAATGTTCTGAAGCTGACTGTGTGGCACTAACCTTGAGGTATTCGTGCTATACATATCATGGACTGACGTCAGTACTTCCTGGTACATCACAAGCAGCTGTGATCAACCAGAACAAAGCACCACGAAACACAACAACAGAATCGAAGAATAACTTACGTGGCGCCCACCAGCATCAGTACGCGCCCAACATCGCCGCCCGGTATCAAGAAGACTGAAACAGTAATGGCACCTACAGACCTGCCCAAGTCTCCAGCGTCACAGGCGGCGCCAGCTCTGATTTCTGGCCACTGCTGCTTCTCCTATTCAGCAGCAGTGGCCACTACAAAAACTTCAACAGCTGATTTTAGGAAGCAAGCGTGTTGCCTCTGCAGCCGCTCCTCTCGCCTCTCACATCACTGCCCCTGGAGGACGACCCCGGAGTAGCGCAGCGACGTGAGAGGCGAGAGGAGCGGCTGAAGAGCCAACACCCAATATCTGCTGGCTGCCTGCGGTGCCGTCTTGCTTCCTAAAATCAGTTGTTGGTGTTTTTGTAGCGGCCACTGCTGCTGAATAGAAGAAGCAGCAGTGGCCAGAAATCGGAGTTTGCGCCGCCTGTGACGCTGGAGACTTGGCAAGGTCTGTTGGGTGGGTGGGTGGGTGGACGCAGAGGGGGGAGCGGTGGTGGCAACATTGGGGGGGTGGAGGGGTGAGCGGCGGTGACCTCTGCAGGGGCATAGCGGCAGGGGCGGGGAGAGAGGAGAATTGGTGGGTGGCTGGAGAGGGGGGGCAGGGGACAGAGGAGAATCCCAGGGTGGCTACAGAAAGGGCAGGGGAGAAAGGAGAATCGCTGGATGGGGAGGGGCAGGGGACTAAGGAGAATTGCTGGGTGCATGGAGGGGGAGCAGGGGAGAGAGAAGAATCGCTGAGTGGCTGGAGGGGGGCAGGGGGACAGAGGAGACAGGGGGGATCCTGGAAGTGGAAGGGAGACCCTGAAAATTGGGGAGGAGAACCCTGACACTCAGAGGGAGAGAGAGGGAGATACCTCGGGGCAGTTTGGGGGGGCAGTTGGATCACCTTGGGGGGGGGAGGGGGAAGTGGCGACCTCGGGGTGCTGGAGGGGTGAGCGGCAGCGGCAGCAACATGGGGGGCGTGGCGTTGCGGCGAGGGCGGCAGAACAGGTGGCTGGCACTGGACAGGAGAAAGTAGGAAGGGGGGAACCTGCCACACACACTCATTCTCATGCACACTCTCATTCTCATACACACTCACATTCTCACAAACACACTCGCACCCAGTCTCAATCTCTCTCTGTCACACACACACACACACACTCGCACATTCACTATCTCTCTCACACACAGTCACTCTCACCCACACTCTCTCAAACATACACACTCCGAGGAAAACCTTGCTAGCACCTGTTTCATTGTGCTGAGAATCGGGCCTTTTTTACTAGTTGTAATAGAATACACTTGGATTTCAGCGCAGAATGCTAGGCATGATATTTAGAATCCGGGGTTTTGTGCTTAGTGCATCTATCATTTTGGACCATTTTTGGGAAAAAAAAATTCCAAGTGAAAAATGCACAAAATCAAGCCATTGGGATGTAGGAGGAACCAGAATTCTTAAAGGGATTGGATTAGAAAGATTTATTTAGTATTTGTTGAAAGCAAAAATGTGAATTTAAAGATTATCTATTAAAGGAGAACAGAAACAAATTTCTGGAGGATCAAGATTTATCTATCCAATTACATCTTTGAGGTAATTCTACAAAGGGGATATACACTAAACGACACACCTCATAGAAGCATAAACACATTGAAATGGACTTGCACTAAATATGCACTATTATATGTATGTGTGTGAGAGGTTTCTTTGAGTATAATTTGGGAAGGGAGACCTGACAACAGAAATCTTTGATATTGTTAGAGCACTATTTTAAGAAAAGTAAGTTAAGGAGATGACACAAGCCAATATCAGCTGACTGACTGACTGACTGAATTCATCCTTACTTGTATGTTTCTAACTGACTGTTCCTTTTAGGTGATAAAGAAGGAACAGCTGACATGATTAAATAAAAACATAGAACTTCTGGCTTCAATATGATATAGAATGAGCTTTCTAGATGTTAAGAACTCCCTTGAATTCTGACAGCACCTTTAGTTCACTGGATTTTCATTTTGCTATCTCAATCACTTTGGTTCCTTCAGAAACTAGCTGGCAGAAATTCTGGCTGTCATAATACTACTTTGCATTCCACAATCCATAATAACTGAGGCAAAGTGACAGAGAACTGGAAGTCTTATGGCTATGTCAATCCTATTAGGAAGTTTAGTTTACTTTTAAGGCTCTATTAAATTATTCATAAACCTAATATTTTAAAGTGTAGTTTCATTTCTCAAATAATTTGAATCTCTGACAAAACATAAGTAACACAATTATGTCAACATACATTTAGACAATTGCAAACTAATAAAAAATGGTACTTTAAAGGAACGACTTTCTCAATCATACTGTGTATAATATAGAGCAGTACCTGATCAATAATTTAGAACAATTTACCTTTCTCAATATTTTGTATTAGTTTTTATCTCCATCTCCACTTAACATAAGGAAATCTGGCCTGTTTAAATAGCATACAGTTCTTTGATATTTAGGGGATAACATACTACATAGATGATTGACACATGCCTTAATCTGGAACAGTCATACACTGTAGTGTAAAACGTTATTGATTACTTTTTTTTTCAATCTGTAAATTTATGTCCCAACTCAAGAAAAAAGGGTAAGGGTCCCTTTTAATAAAGTGCAGTAAAATCTAGTCTTATTGCATTTAACGAGATGTCCTGATGGTGTGTGGACTCAGTAGAATGGAGCTCCCCCATGAACCCCCTGAATTCTGCCAGTTAGTAAATTTCCCTAATTAACCAAATTGTTTTGGAAGTTATTCAAATACCTGTTTGTGCAAGCCAATGCTTTTGGAAACTGCTAGAACGTGAGCATATCATATAAAGTTTAGAAAACAACAGTGGAAAAAGCCAAGAACGGCAGAGACATGATGGCTGTCGGGCTCAAACTCTCTGAACAGCCGGTGCTTATTAGGTCAGAAGAGGTTGCAGGCCATTTAACTCAATGTGTCACAGCAGTCTTGGATGATAAAATGTCACAACTTAAAACCACACTACAGGACATGAGGGGATCCCTGCTGAGTCAAGCGGCGAATACAGAGAAGACGGAGCAGAGAGTAATAGTACAAGAAATAGCAGCAGTGGACCTGCAGGACTAAGGGGCCCTTTTACTAAGGTGCACTGAAAAATGACCTGCACTGGTGTAGGCGCGTGTTTTGGATACGCGCAGGTCCATTTTTTCAGCGTACCTGCAAAAGAGGCCTTTTTTTAGGGGGGGGGGAATGGATGTGTGGCAAAATTAAAACCAGGGGCGCAAGATGAAATTAGAATGTGGTAAGTTTAAAACGAATCGGAGAAAGTTTTTCTTTACTCAGCGCATAGTTAGACTCTGGAACTCATTGCCGGAGAAGGTAGTGACGGCAGCTGGCCTTGTTGAGTTTAAAGGGGGTCTGGACAGATTCCTGAAGGAAAAGTCCATTGATAGTTATTAAATTTTGGGTTTTTGCCAGGTTCTTGGTGCCTGGATTGACCGCTGTCAGAGACGGAATGCTAGGCTTGATGGACCTTGGGTCTTTTCCCAGCGTGGCAGTGCTTATGTGCTTATGTGCGTCCAATTTCGGCCAGAGACCTTACCACTTCCCATTGACTTAGTGTGTTTTGGACGTGCATCAAAAATGGAATTATTGTCCGGGGCACACGGTAGCTGGGCAGTAGTTTCAATTTGACACGTTGTATGTGTGTCAGCGCCTATGCACCTTAGTAAAAGGGTTCCTAAATTACCAACTTGTGTAAGCAGAATGAAAACCTGCTGGAATGGACTTAGGACCAAGAACTTAGAAGCCTTGCAACAACATTCAGGTTATTGTTGTTCCAGAGACATTGTCTGATGGAGAATTGGTGAAACTTTATTAAAAAAAAAAAGAATACATACCAGCACAGTTGAGCCTGGACAGTACCAGGTGTAGGATTCAGGTAAAGAGAGCTCATCGGCTGGGCCCTAAGGTTGGTGCAAGTGCTAAATTTATGGAAAGAATGTTTAACTTTGCTGATAAACTCACTCTGATGAAATCTTATTTAAAAGAAAAAACTGTCATGTTGGAGTTATATGGGTAAAACTATTGCTGTTTGAGGATTACTTGGTGCAGGTTGTGGTGAAGAGACATGCTCTTATTCCATACTGCTCCCAACTGTATAATTGTGGAGTGACGTTTGCACTGCAATATCCATTTAAGGTTAAAATCTATCATAAGTACAGTGTTTTTTTTGTGCCGGTACACGCCGGTAAGGCGTACTGGCACCTTTTTTGTGCGGCCCGGCTTACCTGCCCGCACCCTTCCGTTTGTGCACCTGGCCGTGCTCCCTGCATTGCAAAACTTTTGTTTACCCGAAGTCGCGGCAAACCGGCAGTGAAAGCAGCAAGCAGACTCGCTTCCTCGTCGCTCGCTTTGCTTCCCTTTACTCTCAATGTGTCCCACCCTCGCAGAAAGGAAATTACATCAGAGAAGGGTGAGACGTGCAGAGAGGGAAGGGAAGGGAATCAAGCGATGAGGAGGTGAGCCTGCCTGCTGCTTTCACTGCCAGTTCGCCGCGACTTTGGGTAAACAAAGTTTTGCTACGCAGGGAGCACGGCCGGGTGCACGAATGGAAGGGAGCGGGCAGGTGGGGCTGGGGTTTGAATAATCCCGGGGGCAGGTGGAGGCTGGGGCGAGTCACTGGACATGGGAGGGGAGGATAGGTGGCAAAAGAGAATTGCTGGACATGGAGGGGAGGGGAGAGAGGAGAGGAGAATAGCTGGACATGGAGTGGAGTGGAGGACAGGGGAGAGAGGAGAATCATTCTGGACATGGATTAGATGGGATGGGAGGGGAGAGAGGTGAATTGCTGGACATGGATCGGAAAGGCATGGGTTTGGGAGGTGACTGCAGCATCTTTTAATAGTAGACAAGGAGGGGTGTCCTTACTGGTGCAGAAATGATTAAGGCAGAATTATATAGTCTGTCAGTAGGAGAGAAAGAGGAATTATCCAAAGTGTGGGAAGCCCTAAATACTCTGTTAGCTCAGAGGGCAAAAAATAATGTAGTGATATATAAATATAAACTCCATTGGTGGAGGCAGAAGGCAGGGAAACCTTTGGCAAACTCAGTACACATCATTAGTGAATGCACTTATGTCACTAAGCTTTTGGTGCAAAGCAGGGCTGTTTTTGAGAGGGTACTTGGGGGTACTGAGTACCGGCACCTTTTCCACTGTCTGCTAAACTTGACCATGGTTCTTGTATTTTAATAAAAGAGCTCAGGTTCTACATACAAATTCTGCCTTGTCATAGATTCTATGACTGGTTGCAGGGGTCCTGGCTATTGTAGGGTGGGTCCCTCAATGATCACTCCATCCCTGAAGGGTGGCCTGGCATTTGAGTACCGTCACCTTTTTTGCTAGACAAAATGCACTGGTACAAAGGCAAAATTTTACTCATCAAAAGGACATTTTGAAGATGGCAGCTAGTAGTGCAAACAGGAAGTGATGTGATGCACACAGTAGTTGCCACCATCTTTAAAAATGGGTGTGGCTGTGATGTCACCTCCGGCAACATCACCAAAGGGATGGAATTTTGGGCAGGGCTATGCAAATAAGGCATAGCATGGGGTGTGGCTCTGCAAAAGAGGTTTGGCTTGGGTGGGGGTCAAGAAATCATATCTGGTTATGTCATCCAAGGGTGTGGGAAGTGGGCATGGCTTGGGCAGTGATGTCATCAAAGGCAGCAGGGAGTGGGAGCAGCTTGAGCATACCCTCACTTCTGAAAGGCTGAAAACCCTAAAGTGGGCATGTCACCTGTCAAAATCAATGAATTTTGACAAATGCAGGTGAGGTACACTACTATACTGAATTCTCCTGCTACACCTATTAATTTGATGAGTACTAGGAGCTCTACATTTATAGTCTTGAGATTATTTTTCACTTTAATTTTATTTATGAAAAATTTAATATAGTACTCATCTAGGATAACTCCTAAAAGAAGTTTTTCTACAGTTTTCCCAATTAAAATAATACATGTAGTTTTGAAAATAGAGAACTACACACTTTGCAGCAATTTCCTCTCTGATCCTTCCCTATTTCCTCCTCTGTCACTTGCTCCCTTGGTCCACATTTCCACTATCAACTTTAGTCACACCCTCCCCTGCTCTAGCTCTTTCCCTGTCACTCACCCTGTCCCAGCTCCAGTCCTTTTCTTCTGCTATCCCATGCCCTCTCTCCTTCTTTACTCACAATCTCTAATCACTTTCCATACCCATCTCTGCTGTTTCTCAGCCCCTCCCTCAACAGATTTAATTTGTCTTATCTCCAATCTCATTTACTCTCTCAATATTCCTTCCACCCAAAATGTTTTCCTTTCTCCTTCTGTGTTCCACCAGACCCAGTCCTTCGCCCTCTCCTTACTCCTACCTTTGGTACTTTCTTTTCCTCTTCTTTCTTTCCCATCATGTGCCCTCTCTCTGTATTGGATCCTCTCTGCCACTTTCATGTCCCTATCCGAAATTCCAGGCCCCTATTTTTGCAACCACTCCCTCTCCATGCCATGTATATCTATACTTTCCATACTCCTGCATTGTAATGTACGTCTCCTCCTGCAATCTTATTTAGGTCTCCTCTTTCTGTATCCTGCAATATGTCAGGTTACAGCCTTGAAACACATACAGAGCTTGTAGTAGAACTAACCCCTGTCTGTGAGTGCTTAGGTGAGGTCAGGCACAGGTTGAGAATTGCCAAAAAGTCAGATACTACAGTTGACAACGTCTTTGATCTTGAACTTGCATACAGTAAATGCTAGAGCAAATTTGGAGTCAGAGCTTATATTCAGGTCTGAAGCTGAAGTCATCAGGCAGGCTGAAGGGCTGGAACAGAGACTGTAGGCCTGGAATTGGAGTCAGGTGTAATTACAAGCTGAAACAGTACAAATCAAAGGCCCTGTTTACTAAGGTACATTAGGCACCTGTAGGGATATTGTAGGTGCCTACATGGTTAATGCACATATATGTTTAATGCTTGTTAAAGATGCTAACGCGCCTATAACACACCTTAGTAAACAGGGCTCCAAATCTGGAATAAGTGGAATCAAGCAAAAGACTGGAAAATAACTTGACATACAAGGCTATGGATGTAGAGAGTTCAGTAGAATGATGAATAGTTAGCATTGAAAATGTCTATGCAAATGGCAATTTTACTCAAGTTCTCCATGAAAAAACTGGGACATTCTCAAGGAGTTGTGGGTGAAGCAAACTCATGTTCACAGTCACATGTGTGACTCTTAGGGTTCAGGGCCACCTGCAAGGCTATGAACAGAAGCAAATATGCACGTGATTCACTTATGGTTGAGTACACTAGATCATTCTCAGTAATTTCTGAGGATAGGATTAAATACAGTACTCCAATTCCCCACAGAGTAGACACAGTTTTAGGTGTCACTAGTTTTCCTATATCTTAGAGATCAATGGTAGTATACCTGTAGAATTCTGCACTGGCTGTGGTGGTGGTTGTTACTGGGGTACCTTCCCCATAGCGCTCAGGTTCATATTATTTATTTATGTATGTATTCAATTTTTAATATCCTACTCTTACAGAATTCACTGTGGCTTACAATAAATATACACAAATATAAAAATAACACAGACAATGTAAAATATTCAAAAACATATAGCACCAGCAATTCATTAAAAACAGTGGCGTAGCAATGGGGGCGGTCCGCCCTGGGTGCACGCCACTGGGGGGGTGTTGCGCGTCTGTCGGCAACGCTCGTTCCCTTCTCCCTCTGCCCTGGAACGAGTTACTTCCTGTTCTGGAGCACAGGGAGCAGGGAACAAGCGAAGCTGACAGGCGCACGGCACCCCCCCAGCAGGTAAAGATGCGCCCGGGGGTGTCATTTCGCCGGAGGGAGCTGTCTGTTGTTTTGCCGCTGGGGGGGTGCCGCGCGTCTGTCGGCAATGCTCGTTCCCTGCTCCCTCTGCCCCGGAACAGGAAGTAACCCATTCCGGAGCAGAGGGAGCAGGGAACGAGCGTTGCTGACAGACGCGCGGCACCCCCCCCCCCCCCAGCAGGTAAAGATGCACCCAGGGGGGGATGTCCGTCGTTTCACCGGGGGGGGGTTGCGCTGCACCTGGGGGGCGCTGCATCTGGGGGGGGGTGCATCGGCAATCTTCCCCGGGTGTCAGCCACCCTAGGAACGCTTCTGATTAAAAAAAAATTATGAGCTTGCTGCTTCCTTTGTTCTCTTCTCCAGTCATTTGGATGAATCTGTTCTAATACAGAGATTCACCAATCTAGCCAGCTAATCTTTGTTGTCTCACAGTTTCCTCTAGAACTCATAGCATTGAGTGGACTCATTCTATGCCATCCTTCTAGAATTAATACTGTTCTCACATATTCTATCATTTTTGCATTCACTGGGCTTTAACTGCAAAAATTAGAGAGAAGAAAGCTTTCTGGATACTTGGCTGGCAAGAGAGCCTTCAGATTCCATTTGGCATTTGGACTACAAACATGAGTATTCTGCTGACTTCCTGATGCTATTGGGGAGGCTGATACTGGATCTTATGCATGCTTACATTGTGGTATTCCCAGGAGAAGTAGGTGTTTTGGACACCTGCCTGGCAAGGGATACCTTGGATTCCAACAGGCATTCTGCACTGTAAACCTGTGTATTTCATGCTGGCCCACAGACGTCATCTGATAGGGTTGGCGCTGAAAGATTCTAAGCAGGCCTACCTTGTGGAGCATGGTAATAAGCAAATGGCCACAAGTGGAGCCCAAACTCTATATCTACAGAACTGTGAGTCATCCCTTTTTCCTTTCTTTGCTTTGTTAGAATTGGGAAACAGAAAGGAAAGGTTATGAATGCTTCAGTCAGTTTGCCCTCAATGTGTGGTACCATGGACAAGCCATATAGTTTCCCTGAAGAATGGGACATCAGAAATCCCACTGTTAAGTTCTAACTCTGGGGCATTCCTGCATTCAAGAATTTCTTAAATTAAAAGCTAGAACACTGGATGCAGGAGGTAGTTTCATTGCAAATGCATAGATCGGTTTGTTAATGTTAATTTTGGTTTCTATGATCCTGTATAGCTTGAGAGATTGATATTGGATGAAGAAGCTGATTAATGTTGCCTGGATTTATTATCAGTGTGGTGTTATTGTGAATTGGGGCTTCAATGTTTCAGGTGAAATGTGGATTTATATCCCAATTTTCCTTGTGTTTGTTATTCTTTCTTTATAATTATTGATTTCCTGCCTCCGCATTGATATGAGCTAAGTTTTATTTCTTGTACATGGTTTTGTAATCTACTATTGAAAAATCTTTCCTTAACAAAAATAAATAAATAAATATGCAAAATTAGCATGTATTAACTGCAAAGGCTGTGCAGTAATTGTTGGAGGCATGCATTGTGTGCCACATGTATGATTATCTTTCAGTTGGCAAGAGGTCATATGTGTGCACTCTATGCACAGAGCTCATAGTTCTCAGAAAATGAATCTGATCTGCTGATGCTAAAGTAGCAGATGAAAGGAACAAGACAGATTTAAAAAGTGTATAGAGAAGACATACAGGGACATAGTAGAGAAGTCCTACCTCCAGTTTGGCAGGCTCTGTGCTGTCTTGGAGGAGGGAGGTCACCTAAAAAGAAAGTTATCACCTTAGTGAAGCATGAAGCAATCCTGTAGCCAGGACCTGTCCTCCGGCAGATGAAATATGCTCTCACACCAAATATGTGTCTCCAAAGCCGCCTGACCAGGAAAGAGAGGTTACGACAGCTGTTTTATTTGGCATCCCTTTTACTAAGCCATGTAGGCACCTACGTGCGCCCAACACATGTCAATTTTGAATTACCACCTGACTACCGCGTGGCTCTTGCAGTAATTTCATTTTTAACATGTGTCCGCTACACGCACTGGAAAATAATAATTATTTTTTGGTGCATAGCAAAAAACGGGCAGTAATCATCATTCTACGTGTGTAGTTGATTACCGCACAGTTACCGCGTGAGACCTTACCACTAAATCAATGGCTGGCGGTAAGGTCTCAGACCCAAAATGGACGCATGCCAGTTTTTATTTTGCCACGTGTCCGTTTTCAGCAAAAATTTAAAAAAGGCCTTTTTTACACGTGCACTGAAAAATGGATCTGCGTGCGCCCAAACCACGCGCCTACACTAGCGCAGCCCATTTTTTGGCGCACCTTAGTAAAAAGGCCCCTTGGTGAGTTGATTATTAGGCATATAGATGGCAAGGTGGCTGTTAGATATGAGGATCACTTGATCACTTTCCTGCTTTACCAATGACTGTTAGGGTAAACAGGCCAGTTGGTCATTATAAACGTGATGTGTTATTAAATCAAATTTAAAGAGAGTCAAAGAGAAGAAATCAATAGTCAACTATAAACTCTTATTCCATATCAAAGTCCAGCAATCTGAGTGCAAAGTGTGATATTAATTAACCTGGAGGATAAAGCCTCTGAACCCTTACCTCCATCCTTTTAACAACTTTTTCTGGTGGTAGGATTTTACTAGGGTCCAATCTTTCATCATCAGCATAAAAAAACCTTTGGTCATGAATCATAAAACTCTTCATCGTTATGTATCCTTCTTGTAAACCTGTGTAAATAACTTTCAGTCAATAGAATATGTGCAGCAACACTTAGACCCCCCCCCCTTTTACTAAGGCGCGCTCACGTTTTTGGTGCGCACTAAAATTGGGCGCACGCTAAATGTTAGAGACGCCTATGTGTTCCTATGGGCGTCTCTAATGTTTAGCGCATGCCCAATTTTAGTGTGCACCAAAAACGTGAGCGCGCCTTAGTAAAAGAACCACTTAGATTTTGAAATCAAATTCTGATAATCCAAACACCGACTTGTGGCCAAAGTTTTGACCTACTGGCTGTATCAAGGTGCATACATATGATATTGGTCTTTTTCTTAGCTGAATATTTCTCCACATCAAACAGTAGAAATAAAAAAAGAAAATTATACGTCAGCATATTATGTATGTAGATATGTTATATGTGGGAAAACCCAAAAAGAAGTCTAAAAAAAGGAAGAATTAAAAAGAGTTGCTTTAAAAAAGCTATTGAAGATAAACTGTTGGTTGAACACTCTAAAACCAAAAGACATATGTTTGAGAACTATAACATTTTCTGTTGTCTGTACAGTTGAAAATATAGGGATAGGGTGGAGAGAGACAATAAATTCTTTGCATGTGAACAAAAATATGTTCATGAATTGGACACAGTAGTGCCTAAAGGTCTCAGTTATGAATTGGACATGTTAGTCTTTTTGTAAATATTTCTCCTGTTTTTTTTTTTTATAATAACATTTAAATTCTTTTTTTTTAATTTTAGGGGCCATTTACCAAAGTGTGATAGGCTTTTGCATTTACCACATGCTAAAGGCAAAACTTAACATGCAGTAAGCACAAAAACTGAACAGTAAATGTAGAGGGTGTGCCCAGCATCTGCCCTGCATTTACCACACAGGGCAGAGCCATATTGCACAGCACCACATTGCCAATGCAACCTTTTTGTCTTGCCTTCCCCATTTTCCTATCGGAACTGTAGTTCTCCTCCTTCCCGCAGTGTATTGTATTATGATAACCAAACTCTTCTTCTTGTACTATCTAGTTTGCAAACCGCCTACATATCATGTCCATAGAGTAGGATAACATATATAAATAACTTGAAACGATGTAGTGCCAAATAGTTTGTGCTATTTGGCACTACAGATAACATGGTATAGTAGCAAATGAAACAAATAATCATACAGTCAAATTCCATAGCAGCACACCAACACAAAAATTCCCTCATCCAATCACAACCCTTGGCAACCATTTCTCTACCCCAACACTCTGTCAATTCATTCTCAACACCAACCACCCCCCACCTCCCCCCCAGAATACATACCTGTCCAATCAAACAGCATATCTGAATAGGTTCATCTATAAAACCCAAAGTCACACCCACTTGTAGCCTTCGGAATGCTCCCGCCACACTATCTAGCCTTCCTAGGCCTTCCTCCATCACCACTGGGCCTTACTTGGAGGTATTCATTAACTGTTCATGGGTCTTGGCAGTGGCAGACCCCCTTTGCTTCTTGCCATCTGGCTCCAGATCACAAAATGATCACTCTTACCCCTAGCGGTAGTCTTACAGGACTACTGCTAGAAGTCAGTCTTCCATATAATGAGGCACTCTTAGGAATACAAACAATTATATTCATACTGGATGATAGTAACTTTATATGTGATATTTGCTACAAACCCACAATGATTATTATTCAATAATTTGTTTCTAGAAGAGAGTATTTAATTGATACAAAACGTGTAAACAAATTGTAATATGTTTAAGTGTATATAATTCTGATTTAAGTAAAAACACAGGAGAGCAGGAACCAGGTTTTAAAATGACAACTGCATTTCTTACGAATCTTCTGTTTTGATCAATACAATCAAGTAAGTATCTTTATGGTGGAATAATGTTCTGGTAGATCAGTGGCCATATTTTTTATAAAGTATCAAGCACAAGACTGCTGGAATTTAGTAAAGATTTTTTTGTAATGCTTGTGATGATAAAAAGGCTTTGTTCATACAATGATATTATGCCAATGATGGCTAAATGGGTCTGCTTTCAATTTGATGAACCCATTAGATTATAAAGGATGCATTATGTTATAATAATCAAGAAGCTTGATCATGTCAATAAGTGTTATATGAAATTTGATATTTGTTGATTAGAGGTGAATTTAAGAATGGGCTTTGTTATTAAATCAGATATAGAATCATCCCTTTAAACATTGGAAGGAATACATTATGGTTGGTCTTACCTTATTTCAACAGTTGATTGGTCCATAAAGATTTAGTAGTGAAACTGTTTTTGTGATTCAATTATTTTTACTGTATGAAATAATTATTTTATGTCTTCTAATGATGATTCTAATAATTTATTTATATGAACAACACATGGATTCTAGTTTTATTGTTGTATTTGTAGCTGTGAAACAGTATGAAGACTGTTGTTTTAAATGTTAACAACAGGAATGTGATATCTATTTCTGATTGCATGATATAGGATTTATTGTTTTATTGTATTTATTGTCAATTATTCTTATTTTTATAGTTTTTAAATTATCAGCGCTGCAGACATATGATGAAACATGGCCATGTTGAGTTTTAATTTATGTACTTTTATAATAAAGTTTTGATATTATTTTTATTTTATTTCTATATCTAGTTATTTATATATGCAAGTTATGCAGAAAAAATACCCAGAAAAAAATTATAGTAATTTATGGAGGTTAAAACTGTTTTATGAGCCAGACAGAAAACACTTTAGCAAATTATTAGCCAAGTTGAAACCAAGGCTTCTTGCAGATTAATGAATTATGTTTTTTTTTTCCAAAATCAAAATGATAATCCAAGACCACACCTGGCCTTTTAATTTGAGGCTTATCAGAATGGATAACCCTATACAACCTAACTGGAATATCTGACACATTTATCTCTATGTTGCTGATTCATGGGAGTTCAGTTCCAGGAGTATTGAGTGGTATGCTACTGAATCTCATTTAGCAGGAAATGATAGCCAGACACACATTGATTATCCTAACTGAAACTGTCAAATCTGAATCAAGAGGGCAATTATTTTTCAATTTATC
This sequence comes from Microcaecilia unicolor, assembly GCF_901765095.1. NCBI lineage: Eukaryota > Metazoa > Chordata > Amphibia > Gymnophiona > Siphonopidae > Microcaecilia > Microcaecilia unicolor. Next base: position 525,725,706 of record NC_044032.1, read on the forward strand.
TGCATACCATTTTTAAACAAAACCAAATAATCTAAAGGCAAAGTTCTACTGCGTATCATCTTCTGAACACTGATCAACCCCCTCCCACCCCATCACCACCACCACTTCCATCATTCCCCTTCAGACTCATTGAAGTGATTTTTCTGATTTACTTGAGTTTTCTAGTAATGTCTTCTTGTGATCATTCTGTTCTAACATGATGAAGGGAATGTTATCTGCTGAAAGGTAGTCAAGAAATGTGTTAAGTTAGGTGCATTGAAAAGTTTCCCCTTATAATAATGTGTTTCCCTTATTGAGAAGGTTACCCCATCTGCCTGCTCATTCATTCACATAGGCTTGTGAGTACATGCACACACAATCAATGTAGAGATATACAGTTGGGAGGGGAGTAGGAAGCTAGAGTTAGAAGCAGTAATGTGGAATAGAACTCATGTTGCACCACAGAAAGATGAGTAGAAGTGACAGGTGTGCACACATTTTTCCTGGTGACCCCAACTTCTGTAGCACTAAAATTAAAGCTCTATGATGGCAATGATAGTATTTTTTGTGTAAGTGAGGACCCAAACCCTGCCAGTGGAAGAGAAGACATATGTTGTTGGTATGTAAAAGGGGAACTCAGGACCACCAACACAATAAAAGGAGTGATGTTTCATTCACGGGGAAGGCATCAGGAAGGAGGAATAAGGGGAAGCTTTTGGAAGTGGTGAAGAAACCTGCCAGTCATTTAAGCAGGTAAAACAATGCTATGAGAGAGGAGGAGGGAGTAAGTATATGGATAAAGGAAGATAAGTGAGTGAAAAGGAAAAAGGGCAATGAGAGCAAAAGGAAAGAAAAAGGGGTGAGTCCAAGAAAGTAGAGGTTAATGATTGCAATGGGAAGGCAAGATAAAGAATACAAGGTTGCTGATGAATAGACAGGGAAGGGAAGTAGGTAATGAATGCAAAGGAATGGGGATGGGAGGGCAAGAGAGGGAAGGGGTAATAACTGGAAGGGAAAGGGGTAAGGGAAGGGAAGGAGAAATGACTGCAAAACACATACCCATGCCTCATACCTTTTACTTCACACAGTCGTTTCTTGCTTCCCTGCATATCCCCAAAGTCTCCCTTTAGACGCAAATATACACACTGGGTTAGATTCTGTGTATGGCATCTAATATGTAGGCACATTGGAATAACACAGATAGCACTGTTCTGTAAACTGCATCTACAGTATGACATGGTTTATAGAATAACACATAGGCTGGGGGAACATGCGTACATTCAGCCATTTATGTCACTGAAAATCTGGTATAAATGCCCACACCTAAATGTATGTGCATTCCCCCAAATTCTATAACATTGCACATAAATGTGATTGACACCCCCAACATGTTTACACTCCTCCCATGGCCGTGCCCCCTTTTCGGCGAGTTGGAATTTGCACATGCTTCTTTTTAGAATATGCTTAAAAAGAAGCACATGTAAATTCCAATTATTGACTAATAGACTGATATATTAGTTTCTTTTTTATTTTAAAAATTATAATTCCAGGTAATATCCTGCTTCTTTAATCATGCAATCCGCATTGAACCGCAAGGTATATGGTGGAATATAAATTTATTGTTAATGTTATTGTTAATTAGTGATGATAATTTGTTGGTTTTGGCTTGTTACTCAATTGAGTAGTGCACGTAAACTGGCCACATGCACAATTTAACGTGCACTACTTGCTGTGCCTTATATAGAATCCGGCTCCTGCACTCCTCTCTCTAATACACATACACATAAAATCTGTTTTACTCTTTTAGGATATTACCAGGTATTTGTTAACTGGATTGCCACTATTGGAAACAGGATGCTGAGCTTCATTGACCTTTTCATTTTGTGCCAGTACTGCAACACTTACGTTCTTATCTGCATTCAACAGTCAAATGACTTAGATTTCACGAACTATATAGCCCATATACCCTGGGATTCTATATATTGCACCTTACTTTCTATGCAGAAATCAAAGCGTATTCTATAAAAATTCATGTAACTTAATTGTTTAGCTAATCAGCACTAACAATTATCATCAGTAATTGGCATTAAGACATATATGCACAACTCGCTAAGTGTATTCTGTAATGTAGTGGAAGTAAAAGTGGAGGTGACTTGGTTGAGAATTCAAGGTTAATCTTATGAACCTTATCACGAAAGTAATCAGCCAGAGTCTGGGGAGAAAGTTAAGTGGGAGTTCGAGGTGTACTTTAGAGAATATGCCTAGGCTTATTTGTTTTCTGCTCGGAATTTTCAGGCGCCATATATAGAATCTAGCCCATAACCCCTGCCACCCTAATTAATGATATTTCTCCCCACGTAACTCCCACATAGACATGTTTATGTATACAAACAGAGGAAGGGGGAAATGCTGTTGTCTTGCACTATTAATTGTGTACTTTTTAGCCTATTTATTGTTCTTTAGTTCTGTGCAAAGTATCTAATAACATCCATCAGAAGGTATAATAAAAAAATTATTAGGCATAATAGGCAGGTGCATTTCAAAATTCCTTGGTTTGTTTTTTTGGGGTTATTTTCGGACTTCCAAACCATTTTATTTTATTTTCACACATTTGTAATAAAATTTAGTTAGGACTTTTTAGCACATGCTAATTGAATTAATGTGTGTTAATGTGTGTTAATTATTAACTCAGAAAGGTAGTTGTTAATGTACATTGAGGGAATAACACACATCTTTTGCCAAATAGTGTGCATTAACTGGCAAACTTTTCCCTGAATGCATGTTTTTTTTTTAGCACAACAAAAAGTAAGGAATAATGAGGTGTATAGAATGAAAATGCAGCTCATTATTTTGTGAAATGAATAACCAAGGTTGTGTTTCCCCTCACAAACTGTGTTATTCATGAATAGATATGCAGCCTTTTGCTCCCAGAGAACCACTTAAAAGGTTTGATGAGGGACTAAAATTTGCCTTCACAGACAGCATTCAGCAAATCTCTGAGCTGAGTGCTCTCTTTGGTATCTGTTTACCACAGAATTTGTCTGTCTTGGAATTACTACTACTATTAGGTGTATGTGCCCTATGGGACCCTAGTAATTCAAGCCCCTGATGCAGCATCTGGAAGACGAAACATTGCCACATTGGGCAATGTATGTTTGAGACTATCAGGCTTATTTTCGAAAGAGGATGCCCATCTTTCAACACAAATCGGAAAATGGGCGTCCTTCTTATAGGGTCTCCCAAATCGGCATAATTGAAAGCCGATTTGGGGCGTCCCCAACTATTTTCCATCGCAGGGATGACCAAAGCTGTCAGAGGCGTAGCGAAGGCGGGACTTTGGCATGCCTAACACATGAGCGTCCTCGACCCATAATGGAAAAAAAGGGTGTCCCTGACGAGCACTTGAAGCTATGTTCCTGGGAGCAATTTCTGAAGTCCACTGCAGTGCCCCCTAGGGTGCCCGGTTGGTGTCCTGGCATGTCAGGGGGACCAGTGCACTACAAATGCTGGCTCCTCCCACAACCAAAGGGATTGCATTTGGTTGTTTCTGAGATGGGCGTCCTTAGTTTTCATTATCGGCGAAAATCAGAAACGACCAAGTCTAGGGATGACCATCTCTAAGGACCACCTAAATTTTGCAATTTGGGCGTCCCTGACCGTATTATCGAAACGAAAGATGGACGTCCATCTTGTTTCGATAATACGGGTTTCCCCGCCCCTCCACTGGGACGTTTTGCAAGGACGTCCTCAGCAAAACTTGGGCATCCTTTTCGATTATGCCCCTCTGAGTGGAATAAAGTTTGTTGAACACTAGAAGATGTGTTTTCTGCTCTTTGTGGACTACTTGATATTCTCTGCAGATGATATTTCCCTCTTTCTGTTTTACCTAAAGTACCATTAATTACATAGTGATGAGATGCAACATATGCAAATGCATGAAAAACACATTACTAAGTATATTGAATAATGTATCTAATGGTGAACACCAGTAGCTGTATTATTCCTAGAAAAAGATGGCATTATTTTTCCTAATCAGGAGTTTTGGGCCATTAAGCCACGAGCTGAAGCTCCCACTCTGCTTCTTAAAGGACCATCCAATCTAAATGAAAGCTCCCTCTTCCTTCCGGTGTCCCCCATCACATGGCCCCCCTTTCACATACCCTCACCTGATGCCTTCCCCCAAAGACACCCCCTTTCTATGACCATGCCCCCCTTAATTCCACTCCGCCATAGTCCCCTCCCACCCTCCTGTAAGTTCCACAGGTCTACCTTGAAAAATCTTTGAGTTCTAGTGGGGTCAGGACAGAAGTGATCCCCAGTTGCTTTTGGCCCTGACAGTGTTGGGTTCAAAAATAGTGCCAGTGGCCCCTAGTGATAGTCTCATGATTTTACCACAAGAGTCAAGCTGCATGACTAACGCTATGGTTCATATGCATCATTTTGAATCCATTGCCAGCAGTAATAGGTGCAACTGAGAATCTCTCCTGCCCTGACCTCATTAGACCCCCACAGGAGAGTGGGGGGATTTTGGAGGAAACAGGCACCATCAGGGAGGTCATGGTGGAAAGAGGGTCTTTGATAGGGGAAATGTAGAAAGTGGACACTTTATGGGGTGGGTATGTGCTGAGAATGGGCATCAGGAGAGGGGTATATGATGGGATGCATTGGGGGGTAGAGGAAGTTCAGCCATTATTAGCTGGGCCTTTTAAGATGTAACTGGGGAGCACTTTATGCTACCAGGAAATAAGAATAACACTGCTTATAAGGTTGATACCAAGCAACAATATTCATGTACCACAGGACTGACTAATCTGTAATACTGATATGCCACAGGATAGTCACTCCCACAGGATATTAATCCGTGGTAAAAGCCTGACTTTTACTGCACTTTAATTACTACCCCTCTGCATTGCCAGTAAGGTACAGTCCTTACCTATTTGCTGCCAAATTCCATGCTATGTGGTTAACACGGAAATTAGTGTCAAACTGACTCGTTACCTATTACCATGGTTGTGCATTAATAGCGTATGCTAATTCTCACGTTAAGTACTTACTGCACTTTATTAACAAATCTGCCTTCCTCTAATATATATGTACACCTGATATATAATAGCTTCATTTTCAAAGTGTATTTAGCCTTCTTATTTGCTTGGTATGACAGTAAGTATCACTTTTCTATTTTCTCATATTCTGTTATCTGCCGAGCTCTTAACAGTTACGTTATTAAAAAGCCCTCTTCCTTCAAAAGAAAGGTAACAATGACATGAGATTCTATTTCTCTTTCCATCTCTGGTTTTTATAAACTTCAAGCCATCCCCCCAAAACAGCTCTACCAAGGTAGTTTTGCAATTAGAATGTAGAATGGAATGAAAGAGAAGACAAGCATCTATGGATCTTTCATCCCCTGGTAGTTTAATATTCAGATACATGCTAGTTAGTTCATTTTTTCCTATGAACATTGTTACTAGGCAACAAGAATCATAGTTCTGACATATACAGCTAATTGAAAAAAAAGGTAATTCTAAAATCTGAAAAAAAATTCTACTTAATTTTATTATGCATGTATTTTTAGTTATGTATTAGGAGTTATGTGTTATGTGTTAGAGAGGAGACCTTTTGACAGAGTGACCCCCGGGTAAAGAGTTACTGGGGAGAGTGACTAGAAGGGCCTGGGAGGGGTTTAGAAGTAAATAAATCGAGAAGCCTCAAGAGGGAAGGCTGTCCTTGGTTGCCTAAGGTTGGAGTATCTACAAACCCCTGCTAAGCGACCCAAAGAGAAGAAGTGGGTAACTGCAGAGCCAACCCTAGTAGACTGGATTTAAGGGATTAATTGCTGTCAAGTGCGCTATAGCCATTGAAGGGAGCCAGAACTTCAGGTTGGATTGGGGAGTCCAGCCCATAACTGGGGCTCAGGGTAGGATGAGGTCCGCCCATGGCTGACTGCTACCTTTGGGATGATACCCACAAAGGATAAGGACAGTAATACAGGATCCAGATCTAGTGGTATGGAATATATCAGAAAGGGAAATCCATCCTGGGGTTCCATCAGGCTACTGGAAAGGCATTATAGGATTGTGCACCTATGTATAATCCTGAGGAAGAAGGCTCTTTGTGATTACCTTTGAAAAACATCGCTAAAGTTTACATCACTTACCAAGCTGAAGATCACCACAGTAAGAATTTACTTGTTACTAACGTTATAATAAAGTTAAGTTTATTCCTGATCCTCCTGGTGTATTGTGTGGTTACTGACTGTGGGCTGGAGGGATACGTGTCTCCCAAACCCCAGTTTAGACAGGATCCATAACTATTCCCAGTTGACTGAGAGAAGCCTGGAAGCGTGAGTGTGAGTAGCATAAGAGTGATTCAAGAGTTGGGAATATGAGAAAGAATAGCACTCTCTCCTAGGGACTCGGGTCCAGGAGTTAACCCAGGTGAGTTCTGGTTTACACTATACTGGGGCCTTGTTGGGATTTCGCTTCTAAGTCTGTCACAGTTTTCTCACTCCCCTCTGCACATCCACGCTTCCATTCCTCTCTCTCTCCACGTGCATTTCTAACTCCCGGACATGGTCCAGTTTTACATTGCTCTCCTCTTCACAGAAGGTTCCCTTCCTCAGTGTGCTGACCTAAGTGCAGGCTCCATGTTGGTGATGGAATCATGGTGGAAAATTCTTTCTCTTTTGGCGAGTTCTCCTATCAGTGGGAACAACCTCAATGTTTCTCCAAATTCCTTTCCTCCCACCTTCTGCCTGAGACAGAGGCACCATTTGGGAGGGGGGGGGGGTCACACAAATAACTCCATGGACCTATTCTGAAATGCTTTAATGTCTTAGCTGTCATAATAGCCTTTGAGTGGTTAGTAATATAATTTTTAAAGCAGTGGTCTTCACTAATTTTTAAGTCTGGATCACTTTGGATCCAAATGAGCTGAAAGAGATCTGCCAAATACCTTCCCATGCAAGGCCGTAACACTTCTGACCAGTGTGTGTCAATGACATCTGCCTCACCAAACTTTCAATTGATAGTATCCTTAAGGAGGTGGTGGCATTTCCTAATGCATTCTCTTCATCTACTGAGCAGCCAGCGTTTCCTCTTATCCACTTTCCTCTTTCTGTCATGAGATTGGGTAGAGAGGCAAAGAATAGCAGAAAAAAAGCCAGAATGATGATGAAGGCCACTGCAGAGGCCTTCATGAGCCACCATTGGCCTTCAGGCCTTGCATTGAAGAACACTATTTTAAAGGATAACCATACAATAAGGTGACAATTCTATAACTAGGCGCCTCCAATTAGGTGCCTGGAGGGAGCACAATAGAAGCCTTTTATAAAAGGAATTTAGGCTCCTAAGTTCCATTATAGAATATTAACATAATCAGCAATTAATGGGCCTAAAATTTAGATGCACATACTTATGCCTGCCATAGAGCTGTATTCTGTAAGTTACATTTGTAATAGGGAAGCCCATATATGCCTCACCCATGTTGCACTTCTGTGTAAATCAAATATGAGCTATGTATGTTAAGTGGGTTTTTGCAGAATAGCACTTAGGAACCATACTAGAATTTACACGTGTCAGTGTGCACATACGTGCATAAATGCTAGTATTCTAAAAATGTACACATATATGGCCAGACTCGGTAAATGGTGCTCAGATTTACAGTAGGTGTATAAAAATTCATGCTAAGTCCTATTTTATAAATAGCACACCGGGCTGGGGGTGCAAGTTGGGCCTGTAACCCTGGTATTCAATAACACTGTGCCTAAATATTTGGAATGTCTCTGACTCTCCCATGCCTCTCCCATAGCTATGCCCCCTTTTGGGATATATATGAGACACATTAGGCGCTCAGTGTGTAGGCAGATTTGTGTGTAAATCCAAATTGTTGCCTGGTCAGCTGCGCTTGAGTGCTAATATTTTACAATTCAAGAAAATGTTAAAAACTCTGGGTCCTATTTACTAAGCTACGCTGTAGACAAACTAACTTTTTAGCACATTCTAAAAATTAGTGCGTGCTATTGCTAGAATCACCTATATATTCCTATGGGCGTTGTTTGGATAGGAGCTGCCTCTGAACAGATGCACCAGGAGATGTGTTTTGAGATCTACATCCCTGAAGAAAAGTGAAAAGTTTCCTGTTTATTGAGATAATAACTTTTTGAGATATTGTGATAACTGCAATTTCTTTGAGAACCATTAGGGAGGTGAGGGGGGTGGGGGGTGGGAACTGTGTGCAGCGATGGTGGATGAGTGCATTTGTTTAGGAGTTGCTTCTCCATTGATCATAATGCATTTGATCTGAGCACTAAATTTTTTTAAAGAAGATATACAATTATAAGTCATAATTTTTGTTTTTTGTTATTCTTATGTTCTAGCTACATCTAGAAAATATCTGTAAACTTATAATAAAATATGGTTCTTAAAATGTGTTTCAAAGCCATCATTTCAATTGATTCAGAGAGAAAGGTAGAGGATAACCCATGCAGTAAGTTTTTTTTGTGTGTGAGGCTCTTAAAAACCCTTTCAAATACTAGATTGGAGCGAGACTCTCCAGATTTTAAAACCTACATGTGTCTCTCCATTGGCCCTTGGGTTTGGGTGTGGCTGGTCTTCCTTTCCCCATATTTTTCTGCTTGCCAATAATATGGAATCCCAAAAAGAATAAAATTGCAGTATCTTAAAGCTAATGATTTATGGTTTATTTCACTTAATATACCATCCTTCATGAGGATACATCAGAACAGTTTACAATAACAAAAGCAATCAAATAATAAAACAAAGTTTTAGAAAGGAACACTATATCAAACAAAGGAAAACCAAAGGATTAGCATGTAGAAATGGCAATAGAAATGTTGTTTTCTATTGCCGTACCCAGCCAGTCAGTATCCTACAACCTGAGTGGATGGGTGTGCCTAAGGACTGGGTTGAGAACCACTGCTTATCTATATTTATTTATTTAGATTTTACTCACACCTTTTTCAGTAGTAGCTCAAGGTGAGTTATATTCAGGTACTCTGGATATTTCTCTGTCCCAGGAGGGCTCACAATCTAAGTTTGTACCTGAGGCAATAGAGGGTTGTGACTTGCCCAAAATCACAAGGAGCAGCAGTGGGATTTGAACTGGCCACCTCTGGATTGCAAGCCTGGTGCGCCAACCACTAGGCCACTCCTCCACTGTATGAGACTGTAAGCTGTTTTGAACATAAGAATGTTACAGCACATAAGAGATAATAAATGAAATGGATGAAATTGTATGCAAGCATGCCCCCTGCATATTCTTTGTGGAATTCCTGAAAACCTGACTTGGTGGCAGCCCTCAAGGACAGGATTTGGGGTGTAGAGCAAAATAGAAATATCGAAGCAGAATGAAAGAAGGAGAGAAAGAGAAAAACCAAGGGGTCCTTTTATTAAAGGGCATTGAGCCCTTAACACATGGTTAATGTGTGCAAACAGGATACCATATGACTCCGTTAAGGGGTTTTGCAGTAGTTTGCCTGTTTCCCTTTTGATTATAGGCACATACTTAGGGGGTGATGATTTAGAAACCTTAATCTAAATTTCCACATGAAAATACCAGCATTTACACATTTATATTGCATACTTATTTAAATATAGATTTCAGAAATCCACTCTGTACTACATAGAGGGGCATAATCGAATGCGAACGCCCATCTCCATGGGCGTCTATCTCCGAGAACGGATACGTGAAGGGGCAGGACAAACCGTATTTTTGAAAAAAATGGGCATCCATCTTTTTTTCGATAATACGGTTTGTGCCACCCAAATGCATCGGATTTGTGTGGATTTGAGCTGGGCGGTATGGTTTTTCAGCGATAATGGACACCGAAGGCGCCCAGTTCAAAAATGAACAAATCCAAGGCATTGGGTCATGGGAGGGGCCAGGATTCATAGTGCACTTGTCCCCTTCACATGCCAGGACACCAACCGGGCACCCTAGGGGGCACTTGTAATAATTTTTTTTTAGTTAACTATCTCTGAAGTCCATAGCTCCCTTCCCTTGGGTGCTGAGCCCCCCAAATCCCCCCCCAAAAAAACCCACTTCCCACAACTCTACACCATTACCATAGCACTTATGGGTGAAGGGGGGGCACCTAGATGTGGGTACAGTGGGTTTTGGGGGCGGTTTGGAGTACTCCCATTTACCACCATAAGTGTGACAGGTGGGGGGGGGGGGGGGGGAGATGGGACTGGGTCCACCTGGCTGAAGTCCACTGCACCTACTAACAACTGCTCTAGGGACCTGCATACTGCTGTGATGGAGCTGGGTAATGACATTTGAGGCTGGCATACAGGCTGGAAAAAAAAGTTTTTAAAGTTGTTTTTTTTGGGTGGGAGGGGGTTAGTGACCACTGGGGGAGTCCGGGGTGGTCATCCCCGATTCCCTCCAGTGGTCATCTGGTCATTTAGGGCACTTTTTTGGGACTTATTTGTGAAAAAAAAGGGTCCAAAAAAAGTGACCCAAATTCACGCTAAAAACGCCTTTCTTTTTTCGATTATCGGCCGAGGATGCCCATCTCTCCTCGGCCGATAAAAACACCCCAGTCCCGCCTTCAGCACGCCTCCGACACGCCCCCATCAACTTTGGCCGTTTCCGTGACAGATTGCAGTTGAAGACGCCCAAAATCGGCTTTCGATTATATCGATTTGGACGCCCACGGGAGAAAGACGCCCATCTCCCGATTTGGGTCAAAATATGGGCGTCCTTCTCTTTTGAAAATAAGCTGGAGATTTAAAGGGTAATTGTTTGGGTGTGCCTAAAATTTACATATGTATTTCCCCATTTCACAAAGGGAATACACTTGTATTGACTTTTTACATCTGCTCAATGGTGTGTGTAGGTTATTGAAAAGAGCTAATTTTGGCCAGAGTTTTACACATGGGATTAAGGGAGTCATATTTCCTTAATCTCATGTAGTTTATGTCCACCTCTAAAATGAAACCACATTAAAATTGTGGCATCTCTGCTTAATTGATGGCACTTACATGTTTAGGTTTTTTTTAAATGATGCAGCTACACATGGAAGTAGAAGTTGAACAGTAGTCAGGTCTATAGTTAAATGCCGGCACCTTCATGTGGAAGAGACCAGGTCCATGCTGTTACTTGTTTCAATGTGTATAATTCTTAAATGACTACTCCCTACCACAAAAATGCATGCATTGCTGCAGATATTTTAGAAAAGATTCTGTGTCAGCAGATCTTTTCTTAAAATACCACCTGGGCGTCTCATTTCTAATCTCTTCTTTCCATGTAAAATAGGGCCAGTTATATTTTTAAGGCATGCTAATGAACCCAACGTGTGCTAATGAATGCACATTTCTGGTATGCAGGTATTTTTATTGCATATTCCTGGTGGCCACTACGTTTCAATGGGAAAGGATATGGGTGATTTTCCCTTTTGTAAGTCAACTACAATGTGCTCTGGCCAGTGTTGTAAACAATACACACTATGAAAAATTGCCCTCATATTTCTGTGGGGAAAAAAAAGGTTTGGTACATCTGGTCAACAGTGAAGTATTAAACATCAATAATAATAACAGAAAAAATTTCATAAAAGTAAAGCACAAAATAGTCTGCTTGACAACATTGTTATTACAATAAGATCCAGTAGATGGAGCTGATGAACTAAAAGGTATAAGTTATCACCATAGTCTCCTGATTCAGAAAGAAATGGCTTAACTTACATCCAAATGCACTTTTTGTTTATAACAGAAATTGTTAATCATGCTCATTGTTCACATATTATTATTATTAATCCACTTGATATTCATTAAAAAAGGACTAGTCAGAAAAAAAATTGATTTTGCATTCATATATCCATCATCCCTGTAGAAATGCCATTAGGTTGAGAATCAAGACATTAATATCAGGTAACACAGCCTGACCAATGACTTTCTTTGATAACACAGGTTTTCTACTGTCCAGCAGGAAAACTTAGTTGAGTTAGTGAATTATTTACAGAACTATGGATAAATTAAAGGAGCTGGGTAGCTCAAGGAAACCTGCAGAGGCTCATAGGTCATCAGAGGGAAGGTTTCTGAAGTCTGTGAAGCTGGTGAAGGAAGACACAGAGAAAAAGAAATCTAAAAATGGTCAAACCATTGGACAGGGGAAGACCTAAGCCATATAGTTGCTGAAGAATCAGGGCTAAAGAGTACCAAACTGAAAGTATGTCCTACAAGATGTGTTGAAAGTGGAATCAATTTTACAAACCCAAGTTCATAGAGAAGAAAAACTTGTCACAGAATCCTTCACATGAAAGTTGTAATCATCAAAAATTATATGATTAGAAAACTTAACTACAATTTCAGACAGCATTTGAGAGAAATGGTTCCAGAGAGTTTGATCAAATGTTTATGCTTATTAAAACTTGCTAAAACTGCCTTTTTCACAAATGCAAATCAAGGCGGCTTACAGAACAAACTAAAATTTAATTAGGAAAATAATACCATAGCAAAATGGGCCAGAAATCAAACACACAAGACTGTCATTCTAAAAATTAATATCAGACTACTGCAGCACACTGCACACCTACACATTGCAGAATAACATGAGGGAATAATCCTTATTCTCCATTAAGCGGTATATTAAAGTAATTAAACCAAATCAAACCAAATTTAACAGACCAGAAAATGCAAATTAAAAAAAAATGTGTTTTAAGTTTAGCCTTGAAATTGCATAAAGAAGGACTCAGACCGAAGACAGACAGGTAATTCATTCCACAAAAATGGAGCTGTGAAATGCTGGAGGATAAATAAGCAACAAATGAAGAGCAGGAGACAAAGGGAGCCTCAGAAGACAAGATTTTGGATAGAAAACACGATGGAAGAAAGTTCAATAGGAGCAAAAGAGTCAGAATACAATACTGTTACACCTCCTCCACAATGGAAGGCCCTAGATCCCCCCAAAAATGAGTAGTGTTTTAATATAGGGGTTCAGAGAACTCAAATCTGACTCCATCTCTAAAGAACACTAGTACTGGGGTAATCAAGAAGTTGTGAAGTTCTAAAAGGAATTGCCACTAAGAGAGACGTTAGGTCTAAGGAAAAGATACCAGCCTTATGACAAACTGGATTTAGATTACAAGTTATACAATGCAGCGAAAGATAGCCTGATACAGCAAAAGCATTTATACTTACAGCCTTTCATCATTAAGTGAAGCCCACAAATCATCATTTGGAATGAGGAGTTTATTTGCCAAGGTACAAGTCAAATCAGTGATTGACAACAGGCACGTACAATCAATTAGTTATAGGAATATAATAATCCAGCTGCAAACAGGTGTTAATTAGTTCCTAATCTCTTATAATTTCTTTTACCAATTAAAGGTTTTACAAGGGAAAGCAATTAGGTAATTTGTCAATTCTGCTGGTCACATTGGTTTCCCTTGGAGAGAGAGTGGCAACCCTTCTCTCTAGCTCAAACCAGGAAATACCCTGATTTTTATAGATGCCCTCAGGATATGGATAATATGACAGTAGATATACCTGATTGGATCTATGCTAATGTCATGGTTGTCACTGATTGGCTCATGCTAATGAGTAGCTTCTATCTTGCTAACATGGTTTTGTCTTTAGCTCGCTTGACCACAAATCTTAAGCAAGACCCTGCATCCAGCTACATCTTTCCTTTCTCACACCATGGCTGACCACAATGTCACTCTGTCCTTTGGACCCCCACCTTTGTGTTTCCTGTTGTTCTCTTTAGAGCTCCAACACTGGGAGTTTAAGCAAGAGTCACTCAGGCCTGTAAGCTTTTCCCTCATTTTAGAGCCTGAACCAAAGTCTAGGCAGGGGACCAAGGCTCATAGCTGTAGCATTTTTATACATCTCCCCCCTTTGAAGGCCTTTAGGAAAGGGCTTCAACAATATATGGTTTGACAACTTATAGTAGGCCAAGTCAATCATCTAGGCCTTATGTTCACACCTCAGAACAATAAGACTAGTACCCTGATCGAAGGCTGTCTTAGGTTGGGACACATAGAGGGGCAAAATGGAAAGATCGTCCAAGTACGAATTAGGGCGTTCTTACGATAACGTCCAAAAATAGACCTGTATAATGGAAAAATAGTGTGGGCGTTTTTCGACAATCGATTATCCCTGTAAGAAAACAATCAAATGACGAGCGCATAAGCGTGACTAAATTGGGCGCCCTAACACGGTCGACTATTGCAGGTGCAAACGACCAAATCACGTGGTGTGAAAAATAATGTACATAGGTGTATCGTAAGTACAATACATGTTGTTCATGCCATCTGGGTACGGAAATATATGAGGAACGCATATATGTGTCAACTACAGACATATCATGCTGCTCCACCCATACTTCCATCATATGTGCCCATCTGAATATCCGGATCTGCATGCACTGTACACCTACTGCTCCACCAAATCTTCCATCATATGTGCCCTTCTGAATGTCCGGATCTGCATGCACTGTACACCTACTAAACATGCAGTAAATGCATATTGTGTATATGTGAAAAGGGTCGGGTGGGGTGCGTCATCTATATAAGGCACGTTTCACACTCCTGCAGGCATGTGCACGTCAAAGACGTCTATGCTTACGAGGGCGTCCACGTGCTGATAGCGGCCATATATGGAATGGTCATCCATATATGGAGCTGTGCATGAAACGACGTCCCTCACGCAAGGTCGTCTATATAAGGCACTTCTTTTCCAACACGTGGAAAAATGGCACAACGCAGGGAGCCAAATTTTGGAGAAGAGGAGAGCCTGCTGCTTGTCCGGCTCTGCCTAAGGCACCGCCATCGCCTTTTCATCCAGCACCACCACCTGCCCCCCAGGCTGCAGGCCATGCGAGCCTGGTCCCGCATCCGGGAACGATTGGAAAGGTAAGGTTATGGCCCAACCCCCCTCCCCTCCTGTACCTACACATATAACAGCTCCGTCATCAATGTTACCAGCAGTAACTGGAGTGTCCATGCAAGGATCATGAGTAATATAGGAACATGCACAATCACTAATAATTTGTATGTTATTTAAACGACCACCATTCCCACATCCCTACAAGAATGTATTTCGTTAGGTTACTATCGTCACTATGCTATTAGTGTTATGTGAAAATTTCGTTAGTTATGTGAAGGCCACATTTTCCAACCCCTCTTTGCAGCCAGTGGGTTACAACGCCTCCAAATAGTGCAAGCATGAGACCAATGAAACCTATACCATACTATTATAACATGGTCATGATAACACATATAAAGTAGTTTAACAAGCATACATTAGAATGTATACAAACGGTACTGTCTGGCCTCATGCCCACCTCTCTGCCATCATCTGCATAGGAACCAACTCGGTGGCTGCTGTGGGTGCTTCACCACCCCACCCCCAATATCAAATATGTATGGAGGGAGGGGTCATCTCCACTGGGGGTTCCACCCCCCAAAATGTTAAAAAGGTGGCTCCTATGATTCACTACCAATGGAGGTGCCCCCCCCCCCCCCAACACTGTAGACCCTCTCTCTCTGGTATGTGAATAGCAAATTAATGTGTGCAGAGGACAAAAAGGACCAACACCCCTGACCCCTGCTCTACAAACTTATATCTTACAGACGCTTTGGAGTCCACCGGGACCTCGAGTCCTTAAGGAGGCGGTTCCGGCGGGTGAGGCGGGAGAGGCCTGAGCTCATCCGGGCGGTGCGAAGGCACCTCAGGGCTCGCCGTAAGTATTCAAAAACAGGACACCTGTACACATTACTACATACATTTCATGAATAAAGCAAATGTGTTGTACAATATCACTTCCCATGTGCCTAATAGCCACCTAGTAAGTAATACCATATCTGTCCCAGATCAAGGATGCAGGTTGCAGGGGTTCTCCCATGAGCATGCTTGCAACGTCCGACCATCCTCCCGAGATGAATGAGATGATATGCCACACTTTACTATTCCCCTTATTGTGGTGGCTGATTACTGTGTCCTGGTACAGCTGCCTGAGGCCCTACTTTTACTGCATGTTATGGCCTAAATCACATAAAAGAATTGTGCTCAACACCCTTCCCACTGCCCCCCCCCCAATAACTCCTACAACAACTGCCCATCAACCCCTCGTTGCATTTCACAATGCAAACATGCTGGTCAGCAATGAATTTGGTATGGCCACATGTCCTGCGTGGTGTGTGTCAGAGGAGGGTCCAGGGTTCTGTTTCATGTCATCTGATGCAGCTCATTCCCCATGGGCATAGGCTACGCCTTACCACACCCTGCCCCATGCCACCCAGCTACTGCACTATGCAAGCCATGGTGTATGCACTGATCTCAATCACACTCCTTTTACATACACAGGGCTCCACCAGCAGGAAAGTGAGCGCCAGGATGAGGAGGGCCACCACCCCCAGGAGGAGGAGGAGGAGGAAGAGCAGGAGGAGGGGCACATGGAGGAAGAGGAGGAGCAGGAGCCAGGCCAGGAGGCGGGCCACCAGCAAGAAGAGGAGGAGGAGGACTCGGAGGAGGGAGTCCTCATTATAGACCTGCATGAGGACCCCTCCCCACCTGCAGCACCATCGCCTGGCCCACCTCCATCCCCTGGGCCAGCTTCTGTGTCCCCTGGCCCACCTCCATCCCCTGGGCCAGCTTCTGTGTCCCCTGGCCCACCTCCATCCCCTGGGCCAGCTTCTGTGTCCCCTGGCCCACCTCCATCCCCTGGGCCATCATCCGTGTCCCCTGGCCCACCTCCAGCCTTTGGGCCGGCGACTGTAGTGCGCCTCCTGCAGCAGCTGGTAGATGGCCAGCAGCAGATTATAGTTGGCCAGCACCAGCTGCTGCAGGAGGTGACAGCCCTACGGCAGGGCAATGAGCAGCTCCAGGGCCCACTAAGGGTACTGCTGGGGCTGCTCATTGCCCTGCTACAGAGGGCCTTACTAAGAGGGCGTGGCCGCCCTTAATTTAAATAGGGGGGCCTGTTGGTGTTGTGTGTGTGGGGGGAGGGAGGGAGGGAGGGAATTGTTGGGGTTGTGTGTGTGGGGGGAGGGAAATGTTGGGGGTTCTGTGGGGGGTGGGGGAGGGAATTGTTGGGGTGTGTGGGGAGTTGTGGGGGGGAGGATGGCATTGTTGGGGTTATTTTGTAGGGGTGGGGGTGGGGATGGGGGCCAAATAAATTTTTGTTATAATATAACTATCAGGGTGTGTGTGTGTGTTTGTCTCCCTTGTGCATTACATATCACCAAATGGTGCTGTTGAGTTGAGAGGAAGGAGGCAGCAATATGCACAGCATTAAATGTGCTGTGTGAATGAGAAGGTGATGTATGTCTGAGAATGTTGGCCAGACAGAACGCCACCTGTTCATTCCAACCTGCATGGCCCATATGTGCAGGGGGGTTGGGCCGGGGAGGCTGGATGGATATTTGTGTCCATTAATAAAAATGGCCAGCCAGCATCTCTCTCTCCCTTCCTCCCTCCCTCCCCTCCACCATACTGACCCACAATACAGAGTGCCATCAATAAGAGATTAATAGTGTACCACGTGTGATCTGCCAGGTACACACTTCCACATAACTCCAGGTACCACATACAAAGTGTTTGCTGTCTGATGGACACATATCCTTACCCACAAGCCACATTGGTGGGGTGGGGGGGGGGGGGGCAAGAAGGACCTACAATACAAACAGCTGGCTCATATTTTCACATTGAATACATCAGCTATGGTATATAATGCTGAGGAGCAAAAGGGAAACAATGGGAAACCCAATAGATGGATGGTTACTTCATCACAGTTGCAATGTAATACTTGTGTTAGGGAAGGCCACAAATAAAAATGGTGCTCATTATTTGCAGGTGTGATCACACTTTCTCCAGTAGTCGATCAAGGTGTGTTACATTCAAGTATTCTGGGTTTGTGTCAAACTTTGTCGCTGAACTGACTTGCCTTAGGTGGGATTTGAACCAGCAACCTTATGATTATAAGGCTGGTGCTCTAACCACTAGGCCACAGCAGCCATCAGGCTTTAGCCACCACCAGTTACTTTGGGTTGGTACCTGTACACACACCCCTTTCCCTCACCACCACGTCATAGGCCTCAGTGGCACTACCTGTAGCCACCTCGAGCATTTTGTCCAGGCTACCGATTAAAAACAATGTAATGTGCATGTTCCCTACCCTACTACCTATGGAGCAATTTAGGAAGGTGGTCCATAATGTGCTATACACATCCATTGCATTAATCATTCTCCCCTCCCCCGCCTATGGACCTTGAGAATGGGTGGCCACTTCATAAATGGGGACTGGGGTACACCACATAAACAAGGAAGATGGAACCTACCGGGAACCAATACAGCACCTCCAACCGCTGGACCACACCACTGAGGACCTGCCAACCCCACAGTACAGTGCACAGGAACCTGGTGAAAACAGAGCTACCTAACATCTGACTCCAGACTACATACATACAGTGAATGCACACTCCTTGACTATGAGCACAAAGAGAAGAGGTGGCAGACAAATGAGAGCTTACCATGAACGTCTGTTTCAAGACTGTGTAGTGCGCCTTTTATCTTCTGGAACATTAGCTGCACATCTCCCTGATTGAAATGACCCTTACCGAGGGGTGCTTGATTTGGGGTGAGTGTAGCAAATTCGTGGCCCCCACACACTGCCTGCTACAACCAGGCAGAGAGAATGGGAGAAAGGAAGGGAGCATCAGGCGATGTGGAAGACAGGAAACGGAAGGCGTGGTGGCTGAGGGCCAACAATAATTCCCCCCCCCCCCCCCCTAAATACACAGGTGTACCCAAGCATGCTAAGTGAGGGTAAAACCCTGTAACTGATTATTACGAACATCGGGCAAGGTCTCAGTGCAGGAAATGGCAGGTAAAATGGCAATGAAGAAAGGGAAGGCAGGTGGAGACGCCCATACTTATCTACTCATAATCGAAACCATGTGTTCTTAATCGCTATCTGAGCTGGGCACGCTTAGGAATTATGTGTATAATTGAAAAAGTAGCGCCCAAATCAGAAACGCCTATTCCCCCGTCTCAATGGGCGTTCTTGGCGCCTATATAAACGCCCACTCCGTATTTTCGAAAACACCATTGGTACAATGCCACCACGCATGCCGCCGACCCGGAAGGGTAATTTTCTCGAGGCAGAGGTGGAGCTCCTGGTACAAGAAATTGTACAGCGGCACCGGAGTCTGTTTGCTCCCACAGGGCAGAGGCTGGCAGCAACAGTAAAGCAGCGGGAATGGGAGGCAGTACGGGACAGCCTGAATGCTGTCTTCCATGCTGGGAGAGACGTGGAGGACTGCAAGAGGAAGTGGCGGAAGCTGAGGAGGGATGTTCGGAGGAAGGCGGGGGCCAATCCCCCAGGCAATGATACTGCCAACCTTACACCCATCGAGCTGATGGTGTACTCCCTCCTACCCCAGGAGGGCATCCACGGGATTGGCTCCATGGACACCTCGGGCCAGGCTGAGGACTCGGGTAGGTGTTTCATTATGCAGTTGGGGTATCTGTTGTGCTGCAGTACACTTGTGTTATAGAAGTTGGGGTCAGGGGGAGGGAGGTGAGGAGTGGGGGGCAGGAGCTCTGGCTGTCTTTCTGTATATTAACAGGCCACCTTTATGATGCTGTTGTGACCTGGTAACCCCTACTCACTAGCTCTCTACCCTTACTCCCTATCCCTACCATTGTCATTGGGTTTCCTCTTACTTGTCCTGTGTGCCCATATTTATAGAATTAATTGTAAGCTCTATTTGAGTAGTGGTAGTGGTCATGTGTGTTATAGGAGCAAGCAGACAGGGTGGGTGCTGTGTGTGTGTGTGAGCACCCCCAATATTGAGGAAAGATCATGTAGCTGTGCAGGGAGGAGTGTTGGTCACTGGGCTTAGCACCCCCAATACTACTTTCCAGTTGGCTCCTATGGGTGTGTGTAGGTTACTACTGTGGCAGAACTCTGGGGGCCGTCCTTCCCTACTACTCCCTCCTATTTTCCCATTTTACCAAACTGTGCCTAGTTCCTCCTGTGACCTCTGTGCTCTACTGAGTGTGGGACACATGCATTCAACTGAAGGAGCCTGTAATGGGGGTCATAAAGCAGTTCTATGCAGTTTAGCAAGTCAGTAGTAACACAACACATGCTGCAATGTTGTTCAATTTAACAATTATACAACTAACAGCTTGTGCACAACGTTGTGAGTGGTGTCCTTCTCTTGGCTGCTCATCCACCACCTCTACCCAGCTGCCTGCGGGCCTCTCTCTTTTGTACCCGTGTCAATTCCATTTCTCCTCACCATCTCTTTGCTGGGTCATCAGGTTGGGGGACATACCAATGTATATGAATGCTGAAAGACAAAAGTGGGTTATTTGCACCAACACTATTCCTCTCTTGTGCTATACAGGTGAAGACTCAGAGGAGGCTGGCCCTAGTGGCCTGCAAGGCCAACGCCCTACACCATCCGTCCAGCCTCAACCTCCACAGCCTGCAGCACCAGCAGTCCAGCCTCCACCACCTGCACCAGCTGTGCATCCTCCGCGTCCACCACCACCTGCACCAGCTGTCCAGCCTCTGCCAGCACCACCACCACCACCTGCACCGGCTGTCCAGCCTCTGCCACCACCACCACCACCACCTGCACCGGCTGTCCAGGCTCTGCCACCACCACCACCACCTGCACCAGCAGAGGCCGCACCTCCAGCACCGGAGGACTTTGGTGAGGAGGAGGAGGGCCCAGCTCCCCGCCAGAGGCCATCCGCCCAAAGGAGGCAACTCCTGCGGCTGGCCACGGAACTACTCCGCCACAACGTGCGCTTGGAGGAGTACCGCCAGCAGAAACTGGAGCTGCAGCGCCAAGCACTGGAGGCACAGCAGCGAGCACACCAAGAACTCCTCCAGGCGCAACGTGAAGGCCACCAGGAGGTGCTCCAGCAACTGAGACGGCTGGAGCAGAGCATCCAACACCTGCACCCTCAGGGCACCGCGCCTACTCCAGCCCCCGTGCTGCTGGAGCAGCCCCTGCCATCAACCTCCTCCTCCACTGACCACCAGCTAAGAGGTGGGCATTGCGCTCCTCAGCCTCCGCACCCACTCCTGCTGCTCCCATTCTGGGTCCTGTGGCCAGACCACTACAACCAAGAAGGTGGCCCGATTTCCACGGTGCAGCCGAAGCCGCAGGCTGCCGTGGGGATAGGGAGGAGGACACTGGGAGCAGCAGCTCCGAAGAGGGGGAAGAGACTTCCCGTGCAGCACCAGCTGCAAAGGAAGGGCGTGGGAGGGGTAGGAGGGGACGGGGGAAGGGAAGGGGAAAATGATGGGACATGCTGTAGGGTGAGGGTTGGTGGGAGGGGGGTGGGTGTGGGAGGGGGGGTGGTGGTGGTGGTGGTGGGGTTCACCAAACACATATGCACTGTATGTAAAAAATAAATGCTCACTTACATTCACCTAAAACTTGTTTCAATGAGTCTTTGTCTTGCTCTTACGCCAAGCTGGTAGGCATTGAGCTCTGCTCTGTGGGCTGGGGGTGGAGGGGGCTCCTCTTCCAGCTCATCTGGGGCCTCTTCTGGTGGTGGCTGTGGCTCCTCTGGGAGAGGCTGTCCTCTGCGCTGGGCCAAATTGTGTAACATACAGCACGCCACAAAGATCTTGGCCACCTTTTCTGGACTGTAGAGCAGCTCTCCTCCAGACCGGTCCAGACAGCGGAAGCGGTTTTTCAATAAACCAAAGGTGCGCTCAATGATCCCCCGGGTGCTGCGATGTTTCCTGTTGTAGGTTTCTTCTGGCCCTGGTTGTGGGTGGATCAGGGGGGTCATGAGCCATGTCCTCTGCGGGTAGCCTCGGTCACCTTTGCAGAAAAGCAGAATGAGATAGATGAGTGTGTATCGCTTGGAGCAGGTACAGGGGGGGCGGGGGGATTTGGATAGTGGGTTGTGGTGGAGGAAGCCAGGGCGGAGGGTTGCCCAGTGGAGGAGGTCTAGTATGGGTGGTACATGCATGTTGCACTTACCTAGTAGCCATCCACCAATGAACTCCCCTTGCTCGAACCTGCGGAAGATGCCCGAGTGCTGTAGGATGTAGGCATCGTGGCTGGAGCCGGGGTACCTGGCACACACGTCTAATATCTCCCCCTGGGCATCACATACAACTTGCATGTTCATAGAATGAAATGCCTTCCTATTTCTGTAGGTGGCTTCGTGTGCCCGGGGGGGTCTGAGGGCTACGTGTGTGCAGTCTATCACACCAATGACCGAGGGGAATCTAGCAACAGCATAGAAGGTGGCCATGTTGTTGTGCAGAGCCTGGGGGGTGGTGGGGAAAGTGATGTAGTGTGAGGTGTGAGTTATGAAGGCATCCAGGAACTGGGTGAGACAGTGTGAAATAGAAGCCTGGGTGAGGCCTGTGTTAGCAGCTAATACGGATTGAAAACTGCCAGTGGCCAGGACAGAGAGAGCGGAAGTGATTTTGAGGTGGGCAGGGATGGGGTTATTCCTACGTGTCTGGGGCTGAAGGAGGGGTTTCAGCTGCTCACACAGCTGACGAATGGTGGCCCTATCAAACCTGAACCTTGTTAGACACTGCTGGTCAGTGAGTTGTAGGAAGGTGGTGCGGGGCCTAAACACTCGGGGCCGTGAATACCTCCTGCGGTGGGTGGCCTCTTCGTGTAGCATGAATGCCACAAGTGCATTAAGTGCATCCATATCCCCACCACCAGTGCAAGTATTAGGACTAGTAGTCAAACAGCAACACACACAGATCTGTCACTTCCAGGCACTACGCCCCTCTGGCCACTCACTCGCCAAACAGTACAGGCACACAGAGACAAACGGAGGTCAGGGAATACAGTATACACGTGGGAAGAGTGAATGGGGAGGGATAGGGGGAGGGGGAGGGGAAGGGGCGATAGAGCAAAGGAGTAGGAGTAAGGAACGGTGAAAGGGTAAGACACAAAAAGAGGCAGGGCACACAGACGACCGTCACAGGTACTGAACACGCTCGGCTTTCTCTCTGCAACCACCACTTCAGCTCTTCCACCAACAATATCGCCACTCTCCAACTACACACAATCGCTAATGAGTCTAAAGACGCTTTCCCCCTTGCTCTGGTCGCTTTTATTTCGGGTCCATCATATTACGCCCATCTTCCCGCTCAACCAGAGCCCTTTCGCTATTCGTTATACGTTGTACCCGTCCACGTCGTATCACCGCCCCTAACACGCCCCCGACACGCCTCTTATTTGGGCGTTTTTACGTCCACGTACGAGCGACACGGACGCACTGAAACATTGCTTTCGATTATATGGATTTACTCGTTTTTGTGAGATTAACGTCCATCTCCCGATTTAGGTCGGCTCTTGGGCGTTTTTCTCGTTCGATTATAAGCAGGATAGTCCTCCTTACCCGTCATGGCCAAACGATCTTTCTGAGCACCAGGGAGGTGGACAGTATAAGTATACAAGACATTATTAAGGGGCGTGTTTATGTTCAAGATTGCCAATGATGTAACTTAGAATAGGCTGAGGGCAACAGTTAGGGCTTCTATCACAGAGTAACATGGAAGTACCATTTTCTATAGGTACATAGATCTTCAAAGGAAGAAATTGGGATTTGTAATACCTGTCTAAGTACCTAGCAAGTTTGGAAGCATGCTAGCTCCCTCGGGCAAATTTGAAAGTGCAAAATTTCCATTATTGCTATCATTTCAGAGTAGCTCAATCACTACTATGGTACCATAGCAATCAGTGTTAAAATTTAAACAACGGCATGTTGAATTAAAGAATCTAAAAAGAATCTTTTGTATTTACCACATGGGGAGCAATGAGGGAAAGGTGTATGCTAACATATAGGATACCTATATTTAGTAGAATAGGTTGCATATGTGCATACATGGTATAATTAATCCAACCAACAGATCATTGTGGATTTAAGGTCAGCCGCAACCTAATTGAGCATTTTAAAATCATCTGGCATCCCCCCTAGGAACTCTAATAGAGTTTCTCCTTGGAGAGGGCTAGAGGTGATGGGAATAACAACTTGGACTAAGGCAAACTGGCCTTGTCAGTATGAAGGCAGGGTTGGATAGGACTAGCCTAAAGGTGCATTGGGTAGGTAAGTGTTAAAGTACATGTCAAAGGTTAATTATGCCTAAATGAAAGTACACAGGAAATTAAATCTAAAGACAATAAGAGTTGAATTACAAATGTCCTTCTACAATGGAAACTGTGTCACTAGCAACATAAATTAGCCTAAAGGAAGCACTAAGAAAATAAAATAGAACCTTTCCAATAGACAGGGTTAATGCTAGACTAAAAAATAAATCAAAACATGAGTCTATACTGTCCATAAATAGCAACTATGAATCTCAAATTAATTATCTCCTGATTGGCTTGGCTGTATTGTGCCGGAGGTCCTGGTTCTGAAATGTCTCCTGTTGTGATTCTGAATTCTGGACTTTACTGAAGGCTGTAAAATTTTTCAGATGAAATCAAGATGTATAGCTCTCAGGCTTGGCTGTAGTAGAGGTCACAGCTTCAACTCTGTCTGGGTATACTTTCTATGGGCTAAGTCTCTCATGTTCAAGGAATTGGAGGTTGCATAATCATCAGCACCCAGATCTTTGTTTTTATCGTATATCTGTCGCGTGCCCGCCCATGCGGGACGCGCTTTCGAGGTCCTTTGCATACCTTCAGGCTTCTTCTCCGGGAGCGCGGGGTTTGTGAGTCCTTAAGGCAAATCACCCTCCAGGTAGAGAGGAAACAAAACTGGACCGGAACTCCGGACTGGAGTTCTACACTGGAACACTCGGAACTGGAACGCACCGGACAGGTGCGCACTGGAGTGGGGCCCGCTGGACTGGACACACTGGAGTGGCCCCACTGGACAGGAACATACCGGAGTGAAACCCGCTGGACTGGAACACACTGGAACGGAACTGGAACACCCTGGACCTAGGCTTCACCTACACTTGACTGCCTCCCCCTCGGGTTGAGCCCTCAGGTTCTGGCAGCCGGTAGGACTTACAGGAACAACAGGAAGGAAGGTCCAGGGGTGCCCCCTGGCACCTAGGCGAAGGCAAGGCAGACAAGCAGGAACTGTCCGGGTTCTGGCAGTCAGCAGGAATCAACACAATGACTAGTAGACTGTACCCAGGCTAATAGGAACGCTATACCCAGGCAACCAGTCATACACAGGTACATACACAGAGCAAAACTCAGGAGACTTAGAAAAGCTATAAACCAGCTAACAACAAAGCTGTGCCCAAGCTAACAAGTCATGCACTGGAAACATACACAGAACAAACTCAGGAGACTTAGTAAAGCTATACACCAGCTAACCACAAAGCTGTGCCCAAGCTAACAAGTCATACACAGGAAACAAACACAGAGAACTAGCAGAGCTAGGCACAGGCTACAAACCAGACGGAGCTAAGCTGGCTAATCTAACACTAGGAACAAACACAGAGAGCAAGCAGAGCTAGACACAGAAGGGTAGGAAACCCATAGAGCAAAAAACACAGAAGGGCTGAAACCCTACAGAGCTATACACACAGAAGGGCTGGAAACCCACAAGCGATAAACACGGAAGGGCCAAAACCCTACAGAGCTATAAACACAGAAGGGCAGAAACCCAACAGAGCTAAAAACACAGAAGGGCTGGAAACCCACAAGCGATAAACACAGAAGGGCTAAAACCCTACAGAGCTATAAACACAGAAGGGCAGAAACCCAACAGAGCTAAAAACACAGAAGGGCTGGAAACCCACAAGCGATAAACACAGAAGGGCTAAAACCCTACAGAGCTATAAACACAGAAGGGCTGAAACCCAACAGAGCTATAAACACAGAAGGGCTGGAAACCCACAAGCGATAAACACAGAAGGGCTGAAAACCCACAGAAGGGTAGGAGACCCACAGAACAAATAAATACAGAAGGGCTGAAAACCCACAGAAGGGTAGGAGACCCATAGAACAAATACATACAGAAGGGCTGAAAACCCACAAAAGGGTAGGAGACCCATAGAACAAATAACAAGGAAAGCAAAACGGTGCTAACAGCACACTAACCTCGGGACCTAAGGCACTGCGGAGGGAATGGCAATGCAAAGGCCAGGACTGTAGTCTTCAGGTGACTAATAAAGCCCATCAACACCAGAGCCACAGGTGCAGCAATCACCTTGCAACCAAACAGAGGCTTGACACTCAGAGCAGGCATCCCATAGAAAGTAACAGCGGGAGCCATCTTGGATACTGGCAGAGCCGAAGAGGCGGCAGCCATCTTGGAAGAGGCAAAGCCCACACAGGTGAGATTCAGTAGGGCAATCAGCACACAGAGCCAGAGAGAAACTAAGACAGAGACAGACACAGAGACAAGCAGAAGCCAGCACAGCCACTGACTCCCTGAAACAGGGTAAGTATGAGGGTAGTCACGGCCATAGTCGTGACAGTACCTCCCCCTCAAGACCCCCCTCCCGGTCCCCACAGGGGATTCAGGTGTCCAAGGGTAAGTGTGGTGAAACCTCCTGATGGGCTTCAACACACCAACATGAATCACTGGACTGGCAGTAGCAAGCACAACTGGAACTTGAAAAGAGGAGTGGCCCTTGAAACCAGGAAGTCTTTTTGGGCAACCACTATGCCGGCTTAGAGTCTGAGATGCAGCATCTTGGCTGGAACTGGAACTCGGAGCAGGCTCAGCATCTTGGCTGGAACTGGAACTCGGAGCAGGCTCAGCATCTTGGCTGGAACTGGAACTTGGAGCAGGCTCAGCATCTTGGCTGGAACTGGAACTCGGAGCAGGCTCAGCATCTTGGCTGGAACTGGAACTGGGAGCAGGCTCAGCATCTTGGCTGGAACTGGAACTCGGAGCAGGCTCAGCATCTTGGCTGGAACTGGAACTCGGAGCAGGCTCAGCATCTTGGCTGGAACTGGAACTTGGAGCAGGCTCAGCATCTTGGCTGGAACTGGAACTCGGAGCAGGCTCAGCATCTTGGCTGGAACTGGAACTTGGAGCAGGTGCAGCATCTTGGCTGGAACTGGAACTTGGAGCAGGTGCAGCATCTTGGCTGGAACTGGAACTCGGAGCAGGCTCAGCATCTTGGCTGGAACTGGAACTCGGAGCAGGCTCAGCATCTTGGCTGGAACGGGAACTCGGAGGAGATTCAGCTGCAAGGCTGGGCGCCCCCCTCTGGCCGGACTGGGACGTCTCTCTAACATTAGCTTCAGGCAGCGTCTGCCGAGCAGGGTTCAAGAGGAGACGGCCCTGGGATCCCCAGAGCATGCTAGCAGGCTGAAATGCAGAAAATGGGTTTCTCCGGGCCCCAAGCCGTTGAACACATCTTCTCTCAGCTATTGCTTCGGAGGTCTTCTCCCAGGCTGAATCAAAACAAGGTCTCTCATAGTCCTCTTGAAACGTCACCTCATCCTCAAGAGCAGACTCAATATCTTGGCTGACCTCTGCACTCGGTGCAGATTCAGCATCTTGACTGGAACTACAACTCGATCCAGACTCAGCATCTTGGCTGGAACTGGAACTTGGAACAGAAGTTGAACCGGGACTGGGACCCGGACTGGAATCAGAGTCTTGACTAGAACAGGAATTCTGAACAGGAGTTGAACCGGGACTGGAACCCGGACTGGAATCAGAAGCTTGACTGGCAGGGCCCCTCAAACTGGACTCAGGAGCTTGGCTGGGAGCGCCCCGCGAACTGGACTTTAACTGAGGCTCGGTCTGAAGCACCACTCGAACTGGCCTTAGGAGCTTGATAGGAGGTGCCCTCTGGACTGGAAGCGGAGGTGCCACCTGAACCACCCTGTGGACTGGCATCGGAGGCTTGGTTAGAAGCCCCCCTCGAACTGGACTCAGTGGCTTGACTGGACGGGTCACTTGAACAAGAACCGGAGACTGGACCCGAAGCGCCACTTGCACAGGAATCTGAGGCTCCATCGAGAGCCTCCCTCGGACTGGCCTCGGAGCCTTAAGTGGCATCGTTACTTGGACTTGAATTAGAGGTTCAGTATGAAGCATCCCCTGGACTGGACTCAGGGGTTTCAAAGGGCTTGCCACTTGAAGGAGGACAGGAGGCTCGGTCAGCTGTGCCACTCGAACAGGAATCGGAGGTTCAATTTGCAGCGTCCCTCGGACTGGACTCAGAGGCTTGACTGGGAGCGCTACCTGAACTGGAATCGGAGGCTCAGTATGAAGCACCCCCTGGACTGGATTCAGGGACCTAGGTGTCGGCCCTTCTTGGACTGGAATCAGAGACTTGGTACGCCGTCTCACTTGGCCGGACCTCATGGACCTGCATAGAACCGTCCCTCGGGCTGAACTCAGAAACTTAGCTGGCGGCTTCACTCGAACAGGATTCGAAGGCTCTGCTTGAAACCCTCCTCGGACTGGACTCAGCGCTGGTGGACTGTAATCCTGAATAGGAACTAACCCGCTATGGTACCGCAGGCTGCTCTGCTGAGGGGGCCTGAGCGGAGGAATTCCCCGGCGTCTTCTTTCGGCCTCAGCCTCCGGAGTATCCCGCAGAGCTGGCTCTTCCAGAAGTCTGAGGCGGTAATCCCAGAGCGAGATAGCAGGATTCATGTCAGAAACTGGGCTATGGCGGACCAGACGCCACCAGAGACGCTTTCTTTCAGCTGCTGCTTCAGGAGTATCCTTCAGGGCAGGATCAGACAAAAGTATTTCCCGGTAATCATGGAGCGTCAAAACAGGGTTCAGAGAAAAAATTGGGTTGTAGAAATCCACACCATAATCAGGAACTGCACTGGTGCTGGACCCTGGATTGTCCATAGGAAACGAAGCTGTGGACAGGTAGCCAACCTGGACGGCTGATCTTGCCGGACTCATGGCCTTTGCATTCTGTCGCGTGCCCGCCCATGCGGGACGCGCTTTCGAGGTCCTTTGCATACCTTCAGGCTTCTTCTCCGGGAGCGCGGGGTTTGTGAGTCCTTAAGGCAAATCACCCTCCAGGTAGAGAGGAAACAAAACTGGACCGGAACTCCGGACTGGAGTTCTACACTGGAACACTCGGAACTGGAACGCACCGGACAGGTGCGCACTGGAGTGGGGCCCGCTGGACTGGACACACTGGAGTGGCCCCACTGGACAGGAACATACCGGAGTGAAACCCGCTGGACTGGAACACACTGGAACGGAACTGGAACACCCTGGACCTAGGCTTCACCTACACTTGACTGCCTCCCCCTCGGGTTGAGCCCTCAGGTTCTGGCAGCCGGTAGGACTTACAGGAACAACAGGAAGGAAGGTCCAGGGGTGCCCCCTGGCACCTAGGCGAAGGCAAGGCAGACAAGCAGGAACTGTCCGGGTTCTGGCAGTCAGCAGGAATCAACACAATGACTAGTAGACTGTACCCAGGCTAATAGGAACGCTATACCCAGGCAACCAGTCATACACAGGTACATACACAGAGCAAAACTCAGGAGACTTAGAAAAGCTATAAACCAGCTAACAACAAAGCTGTGCCCAAGCTAACAAGTCATGCACTGGAAACATACACAGAACAAACTCAGGAGACTTAGTAAAGCTATACACCAGCTAACCACAAAGCTGTGCCCAAGCTAACAAGTCATACACAGGAAACAAACACAGAGAACTAGCAGAGCTAGGCACAGGCTACAAACCAGACGGAGCTAAGCTGGCTAATCTAACACTAGGAACAAACACAGAGAGCTAGCAGAGCTAGGCACAGGCTACAAACCAGACGGAGCTAAGCTGGCTAATCTAACACTAGGAACAAACACAGAGAGCAAGCAGAGCTAGACACAGAAGGGTAGGAAACCCATAGAGCAAAAAACACAGAAGGGCTGAAACCCTACAGAGCTATACACACAGAAGGGCTGGAAACCCACAAGCGATAAACACGGAAGGGCCAAAACCCTACAGAGCTATAAACACAGAAGGGCAGAAACCCAACAGAGCTAAAAACACAGAAGGGCTGGAAACCCACAAGCGATAAACACAGAAGGGCTAAAACCCTACAGAGCTATAAACACAGAAGGGCTGAAACCCAACAGAGCTATAAACACAGAAGGGCTGGAAACCCACAAGCGATAAACACAGAAGGGCTGAAAACCCACAGAAGGGTAGGAGACCCACAGAACAAATAAATACAGAAGGGCTGAAAACCCACAGAAGGGTAGGAGACCCATAGAACAAATACATACAGAAGGGCTGAAAACCCACAAAAGGGTAGGAGACCCATAGAACAAATAACAAGGAAAGCAAAACGGTGCTAACAGCACACTAACCTCGGGACCTAAGGCACTGCGGAGGGAATGGCAATGCAAAGGCCAGGACTGTAGTCTTCAGGTGACTAATAAAGCCCATCAACACCAGAGCCACAGGTGCAGCAATCACCTTGCAACCAAACAGAGGCTTGACACTCAGAGCAGGCATCCCATAGAAAGTAACAGCGGGAGCCATCTTGGATACTGGCAGAGCCGAAGAGGCGGCAGCCATCTTGGAAGAGGCAAAGCCCACACAGGTGAGATTCAGTAGGGCAATCAGCACACAGAGCCAGAGAGAAACTAAGACAGAGACAGACACAGAGACAAGCAGAAGCCAGCACAGCCACTGACTCCCTGAAACAGGGTAAGTATGAGGGTAGTCACGGCCATAGTCGTGACAATATCCCCCCTTCTGGCTTGTGAAGTCTGATAAACAAGACAGAAATGTAATTATTGATCATCAACGGACTTAGACCTGTGGGGATAAGTGAGCTTAGGAAAAAGTCATAGTCAAAGCAGAAGACTAATGTGCAGAAACTCATAACTAGTATGTGAAAAGGTGATGGAAGTATCTTCAGAAATCATGGTCGCTGTCTGTTGTAATAGAGAGTTCATACGTTACTGTTTTATCCATAGGCAGAAAACAAATTTCTGTGAATAAGATTCCGTTTCAGCATGGCTAGTACAGGAAGTCAGCACAGTCAGAGGAAACATTATGGTTAAAGACTGCTTCTGGAAAGTACAGCTTTTAATATGATTTAGCAATAATACCGTAGAGAGTTTGAGAAGAACCAGAACATGTTTCAAAAATCAAGGATATACGGGTTTACAGAAAATTGTTATAAGGATTTAATGTTGATGTAAGTGTTACAAGAAAAAGGAAAATAAAAACCAGAAGGGAAGAATATAATCTTATTAAGGCAATAAATGTACACATTTGACCATTAGGATATGTCTTTATAGACCAGCATGGTAAATGGAACGGTCTGTAAGCTTACATTGTAAATTAAATTCTAAACAAAGAGTAGCAAGGATAACACAGAATCATAGAAAAACCCATATAGTTATTACAAATCTGAAGCACGTAATTAATTCCTGTATCATGTAAAGTCTACTGAGTTTAAAGCTTTAGTAAAAAGGGACTACGCAGGAGAAATAGAGATAAGATTTAGTATTGAGAACTCCTCTATTAAGGGAAAAGAAGCAAACTTTTTAAAACTTTACACCCACATTGTGGATCAAGATAAGATCTACCAGGCTGTTCCTTGCAGCATAAAAAAATCTGTTTCTCAGTTTTAATGCAAACCGGGCAACAGATTAGATTGCCAAATATAGCATCTTAATTCTGAAAGTCTCAGAAACAGTTTCTGAAAGAGACCAGAAAGCAAAAGTAAAACAGCAGGTTATAAATTCAGTAGCCAGGGGAAGACATATAGCAAAGACAGTTGCTCACTTTCCTTAAGCCACATTTCTGTAAGACAGAGAAGAGAGGGAATAATAGAATATTGTTTTTAATTTTTAAAATATCATTTATGATATTTCTTCTCCTGAGCGAGCAGGCATATGTGCTCTGGAAGACTATGCAACCTTGTAGCTAGAGAGAGGAAAGCAATGCTCTGCCAAGGCAATCTAAACACATTAATTATTTTCAATAAGGTTAGAGTGCTTTAAACACTGTCCTCTCAATATTCAGATGGTACCTTAGTAGCTAGATATTTATCGCATAATGGTGACCATTTTGTGTTTAATTATCTAATATAAAGATTTTTAGACCATCATTATGAGTTAATTTAATTCCTTTGTAGTGGTCTACATCAACATAACATAATCTTACATTTAAAACAAAGCAATTAGCAGCATCTTTTAAGTAACATTTTAAATAACTAGAACATGATCCCAATACTGTACATCTTAATGCATAACTTTTTTGAATAAACCAAATTAATTCCAACCGTTACCTCATAATTTACAAGACAACCAGATGGGCATAAAAGAACACATGCCTTCTAAAATAAATTTTTAAAAAATTATATATATATATATTAGTAATCACAATCCACCTGATATTACATAGAGGCTCATTTTCAAAGCACTTAGCCTCCCAAAGTTCCATAGAAACCTATGGAACTTAGCCTCCCAAAGTGCTTTGAAAATATGCCTCATAGTAACATAGTAAATAACGGCAGATAAAGACCTGTACGGTCCATCCAGTCTGCCCAACAAGATAAACTCATTTTACATGGTATGTGATACTTTATATGTATACCTGAGTTTGATTTGTCCTTGCCTTTCTCAGGGCACAGACTGTAGAAGTCTGCCCAGTACTGTTCTTGTACTAAGTTCTGAAGCTAACATTGAAGCCCTTTAAAATTTGCACTCCAGCCCATCCCTATCTATTCAGTCACAATCAGGGCATAGACCGTAGAAGTCTGCCCAGCTCCCGTTTTGTTTCCAATTACCAGCATCATCACCCAATCGCAGCTAAGATTCCACGGAACCATTCCTTCTAAACAGGATTCCTTTGTGTTTATCCCAAGCATGTTTGAATTCTATTACCGTTTTCATCTCCACCACCTTCCGTGGGAGGGCATTCCAAATATCCACCACCCTCTCCGTGAAAAAATACTTCCTGACATTAGTCCTGAGTCTGCCCCCCTTCAACCTCAATTCATGTTCTCTAGTTTTACCGCCTTCCCATCTCCGGAAAAAGGTTCGTTTGCGGATTAATACCTTTCAAATATTTGAACGTCTGTATCATATCAGCCCTGTTTCTCCTTTCCTCCAAGGTATACATGTTCAGGTCAGCCCTATTTAACCAGCCAGGAACAGAGGGTAGAAAGGTCTGGGGAGGTTGTTGACCTGGGGAGGCTTCCAAATGTGAAGTTCTTGTCCATATGTGGGCAGCCTTCCCCATCAGAGAGGCCACATTGAGCGGTGAAGAGTGCTGTGGAGAGGCCTGGTGGTCAGCAATGTGGCTGCTGCCAAGGGGTCAGTTTTGTTGTGAAATCATTAGCTGCCAGGGGGGTCCGCACTGTCAGGTGTTTGGGTGCCACTGGGTGGCAGTTGCTGGGGGAAGAGTTCAAATGTCTCTAAGGGGAGGGGGTAGTTACTTACGGAATTAAGTACTGCTGGGGGAGACCTGGTATTGAGGTGGGGGCTTGATCAGGAAGGAAGGCTAGCATCATGAGGAACCTAGACATCAGTGTTTACAACTGCACCAACAGTAGGCACTAAACACCAATGTCTATGTTTCTCTATACAGACATGGATTTACTATATGAAATAGAAGAACGGAGGTGTTGATGCCCCTCTACAAGTCGTTGGTGAGGCCCCACATGGAGTATTGTGTTTATTTTTGGAGGCTGTATCTTGCTAAAGATGTAAAAAGACTGGAAGGGATGCAAAGAAAAGCTACAAAAAATGGTTTGAGATTTGCACTGTAAAATGTACGAGGAGAGACTTGCTGACCTGAACATGTATACCTTGGAGGAAAGGAGAAACAGGGGTGACATGATATAGACATTCAAATGTTTGAAAGGTGTTAATTCGCAAACAAACCTTTTCCGTAGACGGGAAAACAGCAGAGCTAGAGAACATGAATTGAGGTTGAAGGGGAGCAGACTCATGAGTAAAGTTAGGAAGTATTTTTTCATGGAGAGGGTGGTGGGTACATGGAATGCCCTCCCGCGGGAGGTGGTGGAGATGAAAACGGTATTGGAATTCAAACATGAGTGGGATAGATACAAAGGAATCCTGTTTAGAAGGAATGGATGCATGGAATCTTAGCAGATATTGGGTGGCAACACCAGTAATTTGGAAGCAAAACCAGTGCTGTGCAGACTTCTACAGTCTGTGCCCTGATTGTGACAATAGATATGGATGTGCTGTAGTGTAACTTTTAAGGGACTTCGACATTAACTTCAGAAATTTTAGTACAAGAACAGTGCTGAGCAGACTTCTATGTTCTGTGCCCTGAAAATGGCAAGGACAAATAAGTACATAAGTAGTGCCATACTGGGAGAGACCAAAGGTCCATCTAGCCCAGCATCCTGTCACCGACAGTGGCCAATCCAGGTCAAGGGCACCTGGCACGCTCCCCAAACGTAAAAACATTCCAGACAAGTTATACCTAAAAATGCGGAATTTTTCCAAGTCCATTTAATAGCGGTCTATGGACTTGTCCTTTAGGAATCTATCTAACCCCTTTTTAAACTCCGTCAAGCTAACCGCCCGTACCACGTTCTCCGGCAACGAATTCCAGAGTCTAATTACACGTTGGGTGAAGAAAAATTTTCTCCGATTCGTTTTAAATTTACCACACTGTAGCTTCAACTCATGCCCTCTAGTCCTAGTATTTTTGGATAGCGTGAACAGTCGCTTCACATCCACCCGATCCATTCCACTCATTATTTTATACACTTCTATCATATCTCCCCTCAGCCGTCTCTTCTCCAAGCTGAAAAGCCCTAGCCTTCTCAGCCTCTCTTCGTAGGAAAGTCGTCCCATCCCCACTATCATTTTCGTCGCTCTTCGCTGTACCTTTTCCAATTCTACTATATCTTTTTTGAGATACGGAGACCAGTACTGAACACAATACTCCAGGTGCGGTCGCACCATGGAGCGATACAACGGCATTATAACATCCGCACACCTGGACTCCATACCCTTCCTAATAACACCCAACAATCTATTCGCTTTCCTAGCCGCAGCAGCACACTGAGCAGAAGGTTTCAGCGTATCATCGACGACGACACCCAGATCCCTTTCATGATCCGTAACTCCTAACGCGGAACCTTGCAAGACGTAGCTATAATTCGGGTTCCTCTTACCCACATGCATCACTTTGCACTTGTCAACATTGAACTTCATCTGCCACTTGCACGCCCATTCTCCTAGTCTCGCAAGGTCCTCCTGT
Organism: Microcaecilia unicolor; assembly: GCF_901765095.1. NCBI lineage: Eukaryota > Metazoa > Chordata > Amphibia > Gymnophiona > Siphonopidae > Microcaecilia > Microcaecilia unicolor. The sequence goes on from NC_044032.1 coordinate 525,760,817, forward strand.
AATCGTTCACATTCCTCCTGCGACTTGACGACCCTGAATAATTTTGTGTCATCGGCGAATTTAATTACCTCACTAGTTATTCCCATCTCTAGGTCATTTATAAATACATTAAAAAGCAACGGACCCAGCACAGACCCCTGCGGGACCCCACTAACTACCCTCCTCCACTGAGAATACTGGCCACGCAATCCTACTCTCTGCTTCCTATCTTTCAACCAGTTCTTAATCCATAATAATACCCTACCTCCGATTCCATGACTCTGCAATTTCTTCAGGAGTCTTTCGTGCGGCACTTTGTCAAACGCCTTCTGAAAATCCAGATATGCAATATCAACCGGCTCCCCATTGTCCACATGTTTGCTTACCCCCTCAAAAAAATGCATTAGATTGGTGAGGCAAGACTTCCCTTCACAAACTCGGGTATACATATAAAGTATCACATTCCATGTATAATGAGTTTATCTTGTTGGGCAGACTAGAAGGACCATACAGGTCTTTATCTGCCATCATTTAATATGTTACTATGTAAGTAGGAAATACATATCTGTGTTCTAAGCCAGCTCAGACCACTCCCTTTCCCCACCCTCCTCATGCCCCCTTGCTACCTAGACATAGTGAGCATCCCAATGTGTATATAGCCCCTGCTCTGGAATGGCATTTTAATGCCTAGCCCTCTCAAGATGTTTAAAATCTGCCATTTACACATGGGGATGCTTCTAAAATAATCACCTAAATGTACTACACATCAATAATTAAAAAGGACAACTGAAACTGTGAATACAATGAATTACAAAAAACAAAACAAAACAAAACAAAAAAGCTCCTCATTAATAGCAGTTGCATTAATTCCTGATGATTTGGAAGAGATTTGGAAGCACAGAATAAAAATTACAAGTTAATTGTGATCACTGGATTTAGCCATAGAAAAGTAACTATCCCCTTGGTATTCAGCCGGCAGCAGGCAGCGCTTTTACTGTCCGCACCAGCGTTAAACCAAGATATTCAATACTGGGCTGTTTCTGGTGACCAGCATTGAATATCCAGTTTCATTTTTGACCATGGCAACTTAGCCAGTTAAGCCAATATTCAGCACTAACTGGTTAAGTGCTTAGCAGTTAAAGATAGGCCTGCTATTTATGGAGCCTATTTTAAACGCTAAACATAACTGGTTTGGCACTGAATATCTATGCCTAACTGGCTATACTGTGTGATATAGCCGGTTAGTGGCTAGCTGCTAACTGCAGATATTTAGCGGGAGATATTTTACCATTTTCCTACAACATAGGGCTAATTCTACAACAGTGAGCCTATATTTATGTGTCTGGAAAGTGCCTATATGATAAGTAAGTTGAGAAAAGGAGAGCAAGATCCTCACGAGAAGCAGGAAGCAAATAAGAGAGGTCACAAATAAACAGGTCCAAGGTGTCCTAGGGTGATAGTAAAATACTTTTTTTTTATTGAAGTATGATTCAATGACAAAGATAGTATTTGCTGCTGAAGAAGCACAACTCAACACAGGTGTTTCAGCCAGGGGCTTATCTGTGTGAGGCCTCGGGGGCCAAGGCCTCCATATTCCTCTCTCAGGCCCCCTCTACTTTGCCTGATTTAGGCACCACTTCAAAAAAATTCAATTTTCTGCTGCTGCTGCTGCTTTAAACGACGTCTTGCGTGTTCCAGGCAGCTTCAGCAATGCTAGGCAGCTACCCTTGTGGCCCCCACACACCGGCTCCTGCCCTCATGTGACTCAGAACGTCACAGCTGAGCAAGAGCGTTTACCTCGAGTGATCCGCGGTGCGAAGAGCCTTGCCCCCCACAGCAGCACGATTAGACAGAGACGCACACACGCATGCATGTCTCCTGCCTCACTGCTGCCCTACTGGCTGCTCACCCGCCTCGCGTCGCGCCTTTCCCTGTAGTTTGCGCCTCCACACTTCGCGCCAAAATCAGATGTGAGATGAGTGAAGTGAGGACGAGGAGGAGTGGAGCATGAGGCATGAGCACTGAAGAGTGAGAGGCCCCGATGACGCATGCTGTTGCTGTCAGAAGGCTGACTACGGGAATCGCCGGTGCTGCTATAGGGAGAATGGCGCTTCGGTCAGTAAAAGTGACCAGACCACGCAGATGGGGAGGGCGGTCAGAAGAGAGGGAGAAAGATGCAAAACTCAGGAGGGGATGAAGAAGGGAGAAAGCGCTGTCCAACAACACCAGAGTGGAAGTGAACATATCTAGTCCACTGTAAGCAAGGTAAGGAAGCCAATTTGAAATGTTTCCACCCCCCTCCTCCCCCACTCAAAACAAAGCAAGCAAACTTATGAGGTGCTGCATCCACCTTGTCATTTTTTAATGTTGCTCCATCTTAAAAGGTGGAGGAGAAAAGAAATAACAATTGACTATCACTAAAACAGCTTCAAAAATTATTGTAGCTGGTAGAAACTGCAATTATAAACTTTATAGTTTGTGCTCATTTTTCTCACTGTTCTTATATATAGATGTCCAGATTTCAGTGAGGCTATCGAGTTTCCTGATGGGTTCATTTTAACTGTAGTTGTAATCTGCCTTCTTGTGCCTGGTGTTATAAAGATGATGGAATATACTGAAATTAAATGGCGGCAGCGGCGGGGGGGGTGGGGGTGTCGGCGATGATGGCAGTAGTGGCGGGGGGGTGTCAGCGATGATGGCGGCAGTGGCGGAGGGGTGTCGGCGATGATGGCGGCGGCGGGGGGCTAAAATGTGCCCCCTCACCTCGGCTCTGGCCCCCCCACCACTGAAGGTCAGATACGCCCCTAGTTTCAGCACAGTCACCTGTATCAGGAGTCAATTAAACTATATTGCTGTGTAGCACAAATCTAGCATTGATGGTGACAAGTATAATTGGGTTTGCAAAGTAGGCTGCTGTGTATTGCACAGAAACAGCGAAGGTTTGAGCAATCACAAATTCAGTCAAGTAAAGCATGTGCAGCGTTACTTTGACTGAATTTGTGATGATTGCTTAAACTTTCACTGTTTCTGTGTAATGCACAGCAGCCTACTTTGCAATCCCAAATATACTGGTTAAACACTAGCATCCACTTTACAGAATTACCTTCTAAACTTAATCAACAAATTCTCTACCAATAAAAAACTATATACACAGAGAGGAAAAGGACATTCCCTATCTGGATATTAACACATTTACACCAACATCAATAGCTGTAATACAGCTCAGTTTGAATCCTAAACATGATCCTTCAACATGCATATCTAATATAGGCTTAGCACTTGTTTGCTTTAGTAATTGTTGGTGAAGGACAGTAATTCATTTGTGCTTGATTTTCTTGATTTTAATTCTACATCATCAGAAAGGTTATAATCATTGATCTAACTAATCCTCGGTTTAGGTCTGCTAGTCAGTTGTAACCAGGTACCTCTCTTGTGCAGCCAAGGATAGAACAATCTCCTCCAGCCACAGGCTCCCAGTACAGTGAAGAAACAGATGTCCACCAGTGACTTCAATCTTAAGAACTTTTATTCCATGCAGGTTTCTAGTACACAGTTCCAATAGCAGCATAGCACATACCAGGATTCAATACAGGCTTACAGGCTCCAGTCTGGGCTCTTTGTCCAGTGCACAATAAACAGTAATTCAATTCCCAAGACAAACAGTTCTTTCACTTCCTCATCACAGTTCAGTCACCAAGTAGCCTTTGCTACCTTCTAGCCTCTTTACTTTCAGGAGAGTTCAATATTTTAGGGACTCCTTCTACCCAAGGGTTTTCCCCTGCATCAGCTTCACAATGAATTTAATACTTTTGGGACTTTCTCTCACCCAAGGAATCTCAGCCTGCTTCAGTACTTTAGGGACCTCCTTGCCTAAGGGTTTTCAGCCTGCAACCCCTTCTCTCCTTCTGCTTCTCTCTCCTGAACTGAACTCAACTCCTGGGACTCCTTCCCACCTGCCTAATCAATCTCTGGCTTCAGCTACCACAACCAATCATTCTCCTTCCACTAGCTTCCTCACACCCCAAACCAGCTGAGTTAAGCATTAGACTAATGAGACCAATGATGAGCTCCTGCACACAGGGTTTCCTAACTCTCTTTCCCCTAGTGGCAGCCACTCTACACAACCTGCCAGCTTACACCCATGTCTTCCCTGATTGCAGCTAGGAGTCCAGTCCGGGTTCTCCATCTCCCCCTCTGGCTCCTTGCCTGCAATACCTTCTGGGACTTGTATTTCAGACTAAAACTGCCTTAACCCAACTATCCTGGAGGTGACTTTATCACACAGTAAAATACACTTATACTTCAACACCCTTCTTTTTTCCATTATCGGCTGAGGACGGCCATCTCTTAATCACTCCACAGTCCCGCCTTTGCTACCCTGTCGACACGTCCCCATGAACTTTGGCCGTCCCTGCGACGGAAAGCAGTTGCAGATAGCCAAAGTCGGCTTTCAATTATGCCGATTTGACCGGCCTTGTGAGAAGGACGCCCATCTCCCGATTTGTGTCGAAAGATGGGCCTCCTTCTCTTTCGAAAATAAGCATGATCATTATTTAATTATGTTAAAATAGTTAATATAGTTGATATAGTGAAAAGTGTTTTAACTATATCAAGATACTATTCCTGAAACTCGTAGCCTACTGAGGATTAGTTAGATCAATGATTACATCTTCATGCGTGCATAAATAAAAGCTCTGCCTTGGGGTTCAGCTTCAGGTGGACCATAAATCCAGTAGATACACAGCAAAATGATCTAGAAATTCTCACAATATCTTGCACTTAGCTGAAGGTTAGAGATTGGCAAAAGCAAAATAAGTAAGAAAAGTTTTAAAAGATCCTAGTAAAAAGAAAGCAATCTTGATATAAAAACACGAATACAAGTTATTATGCTAGATCAAGTGGCATTTATATTAATAGCTGCAAAACTTTATCTTTTAGAATAATACCAGGAAATGTGTATATCCACGTTTAAATGACTGTGATGGGTTTTATAAAACACTGTCCCTCACCCTTAAGAAAAGTCCCTCTCTAAATAGATTGGCCACTTTAAGAGTACTGATCCCGCCCCAAGAGGAAGTGAGCTAGGAGGGGCGGAGTCAATACCTGGGAGTTTAAAAGACAGGGCTATGCTGAGGTAAAGGAAGCCCAGGGAAAGAACTGAAACCCAAGTCTATGCCTTTACAGAATATGTTTAGCTGCTGTAACCTGGCTGAGGTAAGCCAACTTTTGCTTCTTGTTAAGACTTGCAAGCCTTGCCAAGGTCTAGATGAGGTCAGACCTGAGTCTCAGAAGACCGTGGAATTTACAAGCTGTGTTTGGAGTGGGGCAGCCCCACTAGCCACAGATTGGTTAAGTGTTTTACTGACTAGCAGACCTAAACTATGGGGTCAATGACAAGTAGGCAGGAGAGGCTTCTGCTACATAAACCACACTCAGCATCCCAGCCACTGATATTCAGTGGCATTTACTGGGCAGTGCTGCTGAATATTGACTCTGACCACCACAGCATGCCCAGTTACTGCTGGTATGATCTGTGGATAGAGACAGGAAGAACCCAGCCTTTATGTGGGCACTGGCCATATTCAGTGCCAGTGCTTGCATAATGAAGTAGGCAGTCTTATCTTTGCCTGCTTAGCTATAAAGATGCCAGCACCAAATATCTGCCAGCACCCTGATCATTTCCAGGCTGGCAACTGACCCCAGATATCCAATACCTGTGCCTTGACATAGCCCAGCATTGAATATCCAGGCTTAATTCTGCTCCTGACTGACTATCAGATCCCAAATGTTTAGCGTCGGCTTGGTGACTAGATAATATGCATTTTATATATTCAGGTATGCTGAATTTAGTTTCTAATTTAAAGACAAGCATCCGCATTTAAAGTAATAGGGTCTCTGCCATTATTGAATATCGACCCCTAAACTAAGTTGTGTTAATACTTACAGTAATACTGTGGTCAGAGTGCTGGAATTAGGTATTGAGGTTCTTCTTCTCTCCCTCCAAACACTGGAAGCTAATACACCAAGAAATATGGTACCTGGGACAATTCTCTGTCCCCTGGATCCTAAATATTGTGCTGAAAGATCGGTGGCAGAATTTGCGTGTGGAACTCCAATTCGTGTGCATCTCAATTGCTTAATTGGGTCAATAATTAGTTAATTGGTGCAATTATTATTGTTAAAAAGCACTTAATTGACACCAATTAGTGGTTACGCACAGATCACAGATTTGTGCGCTTCTCCACCAACCCCCACCTAACTGGTCTAGCATGGATCTCAAAAGGAGGCATGGCCATGGGACGGGCATGGGTAGGTCAGAGGCATTCTAAATGTTAGGTGTGGTTTTACAGAATTAAGCCTATCTGTGCCTGGCTTTGGGTATGTGAGTTACACCTGCTTTTATGAGCCGTTAGTCTGGCGTCCAAAGTTAGGCGCAACTTGCGCATTATGCTAGTATTCTATAAAGGTCACATGACCTTTATAGAATTGCATTTAGTGCGGATCATTTCTGGTGCTGATCTTTCGGTGCCATGTATTGAATCTGACCCTAATTGTCCTGCCCTAGTTCTAGTCCTGCATTGCCATGCTATTGAGGAAAAGTTTTTCTATGTCCTCATTCATTTATTGTTTATTAAAATTTGCTATACCACTAGGCTTTGGGTGAACACAGCAGTTTACAAAATTAAAACCATTTATTAAAAGGAAAAGGAATGCACGTTACATACCAATACTTTAACATGCTGCATTGTAAAGCATTTTTAGCTCATTATATTGCTTGAAACCCTCATGTACTGATTTTATTATGATGGAGGTGAACACATACATGTATAAATAAGAATCCAGCTACTTGCTATTCTGTAAGTATGCATGCATCTTTGATAGCACGTACTTTGCAATAGGTATTCACATAGGCTGAACCTGGGCAGAGCATGGGCAGGACACACACATGTATGTAACTTATAGCATACTGTGTTATCTCCTTATCTTCCCAGTTGAGGCACAAATATTTACATCAGATCTAAAATCATACACATATATACTTGGTTATGCTAGTAAAGGAAAGCAGGCATCTACTTTTCATTATAAAACAGGTTCCCAATAGGAACCTTCCAGGTGCCTAAATAGAGGTGACCATTTATAGAATTCCCATTGATATCCATAAATTTCTGCACAGTTACATGTGAAGCATTTGGCACACTGTTGCATGTGTTTCCAAAATGTTTCCATACACTTACCACACAGAAAAATACTTCACCATGCATAAAGTGTACCTGTGCAATATGAATTAGTGATAGCATGAGACAAGTGACTGATCGCTAACTGCAATGCACCATCCCATTACAGTTATCCCTGGATTCTATGTAGCACCAACAGGTGCCAGAATTTATGCGTGGATCTGAGATCCATGCACAACTTAACAAAGGAATGAGCACTATTTAGCCACTTAATTGGCAGTAATTGGTGCTTGCTTGAAGTTGTGCGAGGATCTCGACTCCAGGACATTCTGTAACGTGGTGCCTAACATTTCCTGTGCATATCCCAAAATGGGACATGGCTAAAGGAGGGGCATGGGCAGGTCATGGGCATGTCCACAAGTTAAGTGCTAAATATTGATTATCCACGCCTAACTTTGGGTTCCAAACTTACACCTATTTCTATGAAGTGTAAGTCCAGCACTGAAAGTTAGGTGAGACCCGCATGGTATGCCAGTATTCTATAAGGCACAATTATGGCAATTTAAATGCTGTTTTTTGCATTCCGGACTATTGATTGATCTAATAAGTCATAATCCATTGATCTAAACAAACTTTAAAGAGTGGGTGAAATGACCTCAGAAGTGTCACGCAGTGATCATATGTTTTTTTTAATCATGGCAAATTACACACCAAAATTGTCACTGGTCTCACACCACCTCCCTTCCCTTTGAAACAAAGAATTTTATATGGATTATATATGCCAAAGTTTAAATCTTATCAACTGAAAATTTTTTTACTCATCTGAGCTGTTGGCATTTACTGTGGTGTCGGCTTAGGGGAAGTTAAATCTGGCATGGCACATGTTTCGCTAAATGCTTCCTCAAGGACATCCCCTAAATAAAACATAATAAATTTAGTGGAATGTTACAAACTTTACAGTTGCTATAAGTCTAACAGAGTAAGAGTGGCTATTACCTTCGTTTAGCTGTAGCTCATTTAGCTGACAGAAAACTAATGTTGCCAAGATGTCGACTGCGTCTTCCCACAATGCTTTACACTTAACCAACTAAAAAACCGCCCACCAAACACTGGTCATATTAACATTATATAAATGTCATATTAACATCATACGTTATACCTATGCATTCAAACCCCTGGGTGTAACTGTGTCCAAAGAAAAAAATCCATTGTTGTTCCCTAAAATTTAAGTGTCTCATAATCACCACCCTCCCACCCTATCAATATGATCTATAACTCTCCAACATATGTCAATAACTGTATGGCCCTTAACTAGCCAATGTTGCACTAATGGAGCCTGTTCATTTTTGATGACAATTCATGATTTATGTTAAGCAAGCCTTAATCTCACAGGTCTACTACTGCACCCCACATAGGTAAGCTTAAACGGACATTCAATGATATATACTACATTAAAACTGGTACAGGAAGTATTGTTTTTTGCAGTTTTAATATGTCCAGACCAGCCTTCTGTCCAAGTGGGACCCACAATAGCAAATTGACATGATTGACATCTCCCATACCTATCGTGGTAACCCTGTTGATGAACAGTACAAACATCCCCATATCTTTGTCTAGTTAACATCTCTCCTATGGTTTGACTACGAGTATAAGGTACTACTGGAAAACAGTCAAAAATAGGGTATAAATGCATCAGATGCCAATGAGATTGCATTATATTCACAAATTTAACAGACATTTGTATGTAAGGCAATACATGAGTCAAGATGCATTCTTGTATTGGCATTTCACCTTGCAATAACAGTTCCCGCTGAGCAAACCTGGCATGTAAATACACCTGACGTAAAGCTATTTTAGGATAGCCCCATGCCTGAAATCTCTCTGTCATTATAGCTGCTTGTGATTTCAAGTCTATTAAATTGATGCAGATCCATCAGAGCAGAAGATATTGACTGACTGGTAAATTATATTTGAGGCGGTAAGGATGACGACTTCCAAAATGTAAAAAAAATGTTTCTCTCCACTGGTTTGCAATACAAAGTTGTCACTAAGAGGGGCATAATCGAAAGGTCATCCAAATCTGAATTTGGGCGCCCTCAAGAAGTCAGCCAAAATCAGACAGATATAATCGGAAAATAATATTGGCATCTTTAGACATTCCATTATCGCAGTTGAAAATGCCCAAATCAGGGACACCCAAAGTATACAAAAAATACAGCAGTTATGTGAGAAACGCGTCCTTGTTACTGTACTTTATACTTCTCAATGTTCCTTATATTTTCCCATACCTGGATGTCCGCAACTACATGTACTGTACTTCCGGAACATGCTGCTATGGGAAATATAAGGAACATACATATTTTATTATGTATATATGAAGTTCGCACACTTGATAACGATCCATATAAGGAAAACTCCGCACATAGGCCCTGCACGCGTGACATCAGTCCATGAACATCCATGCGTCATGGCCATCCATGTGTGGAGCCATTATAGATGCCAAGATGTGCACGTACTGATCTGTCCATATATGGGATGGTCATCCATATATGGAGCTGTGCATGTAAGGATGCCCATCACGCATGGGCATCCATATAAGGCAATGCACGCTTTCCAACAGTTATTCACTGAGAGAACCAAATTTTACTGAGCAGGAGACTCTGTGCCTAGTGCACCTGTGTGTAAGGCACAGGAGAACTCTGTTTCGTCACCACCACCACCACCACCTGCCCCCTAGGACTCTCTCCATCCAAGCCTGGGGTGAGATAAGGGACAGGTTGGAGAGGTTACCCTGGGCTATCAGGGTCCCCTCCTGTAGCTACACATATAAGAGCTCACTCAGCAATGTAAGAACAAACTGTAGTTGGCATTCAAGGGTAATCAGTGATATGTGCACATGCACATTCATTAATAGAATCTTTGTTCTGGAAAGCAAACACATTCCCACATCCCTACAATACTGCACACAAACGGTACTCTCTGTCCTCATGTCCACCTCAATGACATCATCTGTACCAATGTAATGTCTCCACCCCCCCCTCCCCTCCCAATCAGTGTTGTGAGTCTCTCCTATTTGATTTCCAAATGAATTTGTGTGCTGAAGGCAAGAAGGGCCATCCTCTGACTCCTGGTGTACAAACTTATATCTTGCGTAAGATTTGGCATTTGGAGGGACCTCGAGTCCCTCCGGCGGAAGTTCCGCCAAATGAAGCGGGAGAGCCCTGATATGATAAGGTCAGTGAGACGGCGCCTCAGGGCTCGACGTAAGTATTATAAACAGGGCACCTGTACTCATTTGTAAATGTATTTATTTAATAATGCAAATGTTGTGTACAATATCAGTTTCCATGTGGCTAATAGGCAACTAGTAAGTCATAACACCTCTGTCCCAGATCAAGGCCTGAGGTTGCAGCTACCCTCCCGTGAGTGTGGCTGCAACTTCCAACTAACCTCCTCTGAGATGAATGAGATGACATGCCTCACTTCTGTATCCCCATTTCTGGGGTGGATACTGTTTCATGGTATTTCTGCCTGAGGTCCTACTCTTAGTGGATATCATTGCCTCATATTAAAGTTATGTGCTTCCCCCCCCCCCCCCCCCCCCCCCACAAAATGGTCAGCCAACCATAGTCACAAATCATAATGCAAACATGCTGCTGAGCAATGAGTGTGGTCTGCCTGTGTACTCTGTCTCAGACCAGCATCCAGGGTTCCCTGTCATGTCATCTCGTGCATCTCACCACAGCTTTGCCCATCCCCTGCTGATCTCAAAGACAATCCTGTTACATACACAGGGTGGAGCGGCGGCAGGAGGAGGCTGAGGTGGAGGCCGAGGAGGAGGCTGAGGCCAAGGATGAAGCTACAAAGTAGTACATTTAAAATGAAATGGAGAAAATATTTCTTCACTCAATGTGTAACTAAACTCTGGAGTTCATTGCCAGAGAATGTTTTAAAGGCAGTCAGCTTATTGGGGTTTAAAAAAAGGTCTGGACAAGCTTCCTAAAGGAAAAGTCCATAGACCATTATTAAATTGACTTGGGGAAAATCCTCTGCTATTTCTGGGATAAGCAGCATAAATGTATTGTTGGAAACAGGATGCTGGGCTTGATGGACCTTTGGTATGTCCCAGTATGGCAATACTTATGTTCTTATGTACTTATTTTCTTTTTTTTCCTGGAAATGGCATGCGCTCGGGGCAGGACTACCACCGTCGGCCACATTAGGCCGACAATAGTCCCGGAAGAGCAAGAGGAAGCCCGTATTGGGATTACCGCCACTTTGTAAAACTTATTTCTGAGAAGTTCTGAGAGAAGAGGACATTTCTCTGGTAAGTGAACGCTACTTTGCTTTGTGTTTTGGGAACTTAAAGATTGGGGTTTAAAGGAGGAATTGTAGGTTAGTGTTAGGCAAAATTAAAAAGCAAATTTCAACAGCTAACAGAAAACAGCTAATCTCCATAGTCTTTTCTGTAGGAATATGTGAAAGACAAGTGCTGCATGCATTAACTGTCAACAATTCTATGAGCTATGATGTCATTGGATATAGTGTAATGTCTTGTGGGTGTGTCTGAGTCACTCTAGTTGCTCTGAGAGTGAGTTAGTCTGTGTCAGCATAAGATGGTGTTAGCAATCTCTCTTCAAGCTGTATGATAACCAACTGACAGAATTTTTGTATTTAGTAGTTTTACCATGTCTACTGCAAGAATGATGTAAATAGTTATCTGAAGAAACTGTAAGTAAACATCATTTTTGTTTGGAAGTTAAAGAAGAGAGAGTAATTGAATCTTTTATTCAAGAGTCTGTGTGAAAGAGAGAGAGAGAGAACAAAAAAAAAATGGGAGTTAACACTTCTAAAGCTCTGCTGCGTATGGGCTAAATCTGCGGAAGTAAAAGTCTATTTTTTCATTTCTCCCCATCATATTGGGTTATGGGCCCAGACCACTAAAATAAAATAAAAAACATTAAGAAATTTTTTTTATCTCTCCACACAAAAGACAAGATGGCAGCTGCACCATTACTATGTTCTCTCAAAGTGCCCCAACTGAATGAATATAACTATATTCAGTGGGAGATGAGATTTAAATGTATTATTGAAGCAAAGAAGCTAAATATATGTTTGGATCAAGTAAGAAATGCTGACAATTTTGAAGAATGGAATACTGCAGACTGTTATGTCAGAAGTATGCTATATGAAGCTCTGACAGAGAAACAGGCGATATTGATTGATGGAACAGACACCTCAAAAGAAATATTGCAAAAATTGAAAACCATGTATGGTACTTCATATACAAAACAACAGCCTATATGGTTATCAGAAATAATTCAATTGAAGTTGAATGACAAGAAAAAATGTAATGATCATATAACACATTTAATGTCATTATTTAAGAAGCTAGAATTATTGGGTATACCTATCTGCGATGCTTTAAAGAGAGCTTTTATGTTTACATCTCTGTCTAAAAGTTTTGAAGTATTTAGGACAGTGAATGAAGCAATTGAAGGACAATCTTTTGAACAGGCTGTCTCTAAGCTTAGACAAGAATGTATTATAACAGAGGAGATCTGTTCACCAAGAGAGATTAACCAGAATGAAACATTTTTCTCAGCAATGCATAGTAGGAGGCGGAGCTATAATGAAAAAAGCCTGCCCAGAAACAAGCTGATTTGCTATTCATGTGGTAAAGAGGGACATGTATCAAAATACTGTAACAAGAAAAACCACACCCCTTCTAGCTCATTTAAGCCAATGGAGAATAAGCATGGTCAAAGAAAAAATTATGACCATGACAACAGTAAGAATAAGAGCTGTATAATGACAGAAAAATCTTTTAATATAATGAAGAACACTTCAGATAAAAATAGTTGGATATTAGATTCTGGCAGCACAAAACATATAACCAATAATAAAGAATTTTTCACAGATATGAGACCAGAAGATGGTAGTCTTCACACAGCAAATGCTGGCTCAACAATGATCAAAGGAAAAGGAAATGGACATTTAAAATGCATAGTATCAGATGGAGTAAAAAAAACTCTTGTAAAAGATGTCTTATATGTTCCACGAGCAGTTTGTAATATGCTCAGTGTATCAGCATTAGACAAGAAAGGTTTTTCAATTCATTTTGAAAATAGTAAATGTACAATTTCTGATGGTAATGAAATTTATGCTGAAGGTTATATGAATAACAATGTCTATAAGTTAAACATTACAGGTGAATCATCACATCTTATAAAAACAAAGAAGAATACAGAATGTAATCTTGAGACCTGGCATCGTCGAATGGGACACAGAGATCCAAAGGTGATCTTGGAGCTGCAAAGTAAGCAACTTGCAACAGGCATAAAAATAAGTGCCAGTAATGGTAAGATGGAAAAATGCATAGATTGTATTACTCAAAAGGGGGTAAGACCCTCATTTCCATCATATAAAGGAAAAAGAAGTAGTAAAATACTGGACTTGATACATAGTGACTTATGTGGACCATTTAATATTCCGTCACTAGGGAATAACAAATATGCATTAATATTTGTGGATGATTTCTCTAGATACTGTATGGCCTATCTATTAATAGAAAAGAATCAAGTTGCTGATATGTTAAAGAAGTTTGTAGCCTTGGTAAGCAATAAATTTGATAAAAAACCAAAGATTCTACAGACTGACAACGGTGGTGAGTTTACTTCACATACCATACAAACATTTCTAGAACAAGAAGGCATTCAGCACATAAAGACAGTTGCATATATACCAGAACAAAATTCTGTAGCTGAAAGAAAGTTCAGATCGCTTGTAGAAATGACAAGATGTATGCTATCTGATAGTAATCTTCCAAAGAGATTATGGGGAGAAGCAATTCTCACAGCAGTATACCTAAAGAACAGACTACCTACAAAAGGGACTGATCGCACCCCACATGAAATGTGGCATAGTAAAAAGCCAAATCTGTCACATATAAGAATATTTGGAAGTACAGCATATGCTCATGTGCCGAAACAGAAGAGACATAAGCTGGATTCCACAACAGAAAAAGGAATTCTAGTGGGCTATGATTCAGGTCACAAAGGTTATAGAATTCTGAATCTAAACACTGGATTTGTTGGTGTAAAACACATCACATATTTTGATGAAAATAAAAAAATTGATAAAGACTGGAAAATTCCAAATGAACCTTATCATCCAGAATATGAAAAGAAACCAATAATCAATATCCCAGTGATTATAAACACTAACATACCAGAATTGTCTGATAATAATTTTTCTGATTCTAATGAGGAACAGGAAAATGAAATAGATACAGAAAGTGTTTATACTGAAGACAGTACCACTGATGAAGGGGAAATGATTGGAGATAGAATCTCGATCTCAGATGACACGGAGAGGTCAGACCAACAAAATGTCAGACGCTCATCCAGAGAAAATCGAGGTAATCCACCCCAAAGACTATCTTATTTAACAACTTCTGATGATGCACAAGAACCTTTAACTTGGGATGAAATTGATCAAATGTCTGAAAAAGAAGCAGAAGAATGGAAAAAAGCTGCACAAGATGAAATCGATGCGTTGCATAAAAACAAAACATGGAACTTAACTGAATTACCCCATGGCAAAAAGGCCATAGGATGCAAGTGGGTATTTAAGTTGAAAAGAAATGCACAAGGACAAGTAGAAAGATATAAAGCCAGACTGGTTTCAAAAGGTTATCTTCAAAAATATGGTGAAGATTATGATGAAGTATTTTCACCAGTAGTGAAACACACAACAATCAGAACTCTCCTAAGCATAGCTGCATCAAAGAAAATGCAAGTGAAACACATAGATGTTAAAACAGCATTTCTTCATGGAGATATATCTGAAGACTTGTATATGAAACAACCAGAATGTTTCATAGATACAAATAACAATCATTTAGTGTGTAAACTGAACAAAGGTTTATATGGTTTAAAGCAAAGTGCAAAATGCTGGAATGAGAAAATGCACGAAATGTTAACTGATTTAGATTTTAAGCAAGGAGAAGCAGATAAATGCTTGTATACTAGACAAAAGGAAGGTCATTGTGTGTACATTTTAGCATTTGTAGATGATTTGCTTATAGCAAGTGAAAGTGAAAAAGAGTATAAAGACATTGTAAAGTGTTTAAATCAGAATGTTGAAATAACTGAACTTGGAAATGTGTCATACTATTTAGGTATGAATATTAAAAAACAGAAAGATGGTTCTTATTTAATAAGTCAGAAACAAAAGATTAATGATCTTATTGAAAGTATGGGTATGCAGGAAACACACTCAGTAGGTTCACCTATGATCACAGATTTTCAGAGGGATGAAACTGAAAGGGAACCATTACCAGATAACATTCTATACAGATCTGCAATAGGAAAACTTTTGTATCTAACTACCACTTACAGAGTTGATATAGCGAATGCTGTAGGAATTTTAAGTAGAAGAGTGAACAAGCCTACTAAGACTGACTGGACTGCTGTAAAAAGAGTGGTAAGATATTTGAAAGGTACAATTGACTGTAAATTGGTGATTCCGGTAAATAGTAATCAGAAATTGATTTGTTACTGTGATTCTGATTGGGCTGGAGATCATTCAGATTACAAATCGACAAGTGGGTATGTGTTTATGTATGGAAAAACATCTATTTCATGGGCAAGTCATAAACAAACCATTGTAAGTTTATCACCCACAGAAGCAGAATATGTTGCTGTGTCTGAAGCATGTCGTGAACTAATGTGGATAGAAAAATTGTGTACAGATTTTGCAGAACAGCAGAGACCGATACAGATTTTTGAAGACAATCAAAGCTATATAAGGTTGTCAATAAATGACAGGGTACAGTCTAGAACAAAACATATTGCAACAAAATTCCATAATGTCAGAGAATTGTCAAGGCAAGGAGTAATAAGTTTGCAATATAAACAAACTGACCAAATGATTGCTGATATCTTGACGAAACCGCTAGCTGTAAGAAATTTTGAAAATCTACGAGAAAAGCTAGGACTGTATGTATATAAATAAATATATAAGAATTGAATTGTTGGACAATAATGCATGTGAAGGGGTATGTAGGAATATGTGAAAGACAAGTGCTGCATGCATTAACTGTCAACAATTCTATGAGCTATGATGTCATTGGATATAGTGTAATGTCTTGTGGGTGTGTCTGAGTCACTCTAGTTGCTCTGAGAGTGAGTTAGTCTGTGTCAGCATAAGATGGTGTTAGCAATCTCTCTTCAAGCTGTATGATAACCAACTGACATAATTTTTGTATTCAGTAGTTTTACCATGTCTACTGCAAGAATGATGTAAATAGTTATCTGAAGAAACTGTAAGTAAACATCATTTTTGTTTGGAAGTTAAAGAAGAGAGAGTAATTGAATCTTTTATTCAAGAGTCTGTGTGAAAGAGAGAGAGAGAGAACAAAAAAAAAATGGGAGTTAACACTTCTAAAGCTCTGCTGCGTATGGGCTAAATCTGCGGAAGTAAAAGTCTATTTTTTCATTTCTCCCCATCATTTTCCACTTAGTTTTAAAAGCTTTGTACCACAGCATTAACAGATAGAATCTAACAGCCACTGCAGGATCTAATTTAGTATTCCCACCCACCCCTAGGACAACTCCTCATTTATAGTCAGTTATTGTAATTAGGGTAACAAGCAAGGAGTGCTCTTATAGAGTTTTAAATACATTTCATCACCATCTAAGAAGGAAATACTAAATAAATCATATAATATACTATATAAAGTAAAAGACACTTTTATATTAGGCTAATATCCTTAATACTGTAGCAAGTTTTAAATTATTGAAAAACTCAAAAACACTAAGATGGAGTCACCAGTCCAGCAGCGAGAGGGGTGCTATCCAGTCTTTTGCATTGAGTGTCACATGTTTGATTAGCTCCCAGTTGGTGAGATGTCATATGTTTGCGCCCTATGCAAAGAGCTCCTAGCTCTTAGAGAACGTGTCCGTTCTCTTGAGGCTAGAGTAGCAGACTTGGTGGAGCTGAGGAAGACAGAGAGGTACATAGAGGAGACCTACAGGGATGTTGTAGAGAAGTCCCACCTCCAGTCTAGTAGCCCTTGTGCTACCTTGGAGGAGGGAGGTTTCCTAGAAGGAGAGCATCACCCTGGTGAAGTAGGAAGTACTCCTGTAGCCAGGACCTGCCTACCAGGGGATGTACTATCCTCTCGCACCGAGGATATGTCTCCAAGTGCTGCCCGGGAGGGAAAGGTTAGGACAGCTGTTGTAGTTGGTGATTCGATCATTAGGCATATAGATAGCTGGGTGGCTGGTGGATGTGAGGATCACCTGGTGACTTGCCTGCCTGGTGCGAAGGTGGCGGACCTCACGAGTCACCTAGATAGGATTTTAGATAGTGCTGGGGAGGAGTCCGCTGTCTTGGTACATGTGGGTACCAATGACATAGGAAAATGTGGGAGAGAGGTTCTGGAAGCCAAATTTAGGCTCTTAGGTAGAAAGCTCAAATCCAGATCCTCTAGGGTAGCATTTTCTGAAATGCTACCTGTTCCACGTGCAGGGCCCAAGAGACAGGCAGAGCTCCAGAGTCTCAATGCATGGATGAGACGATGGTGCAGGGAGGAGGGTTTTAGATTTGTTAGGAACTGGGCAACATTCTGGGGAAGGGGGAGCCTATTCCGAAAGGATGGGCTCCACCTTAACCAGGGTGGGACCAGGCTGCTGGCGTCGGCATTTAAAAAGGAGATAGAGCAGCTTTTAAACTAGAAATGAGGGGAAGGCCGGCAGTCGCTCAAAAGCGCATGGTTCGGGAAAAGGTATCTTGCAAAGATACCTCACAAACAGGGAAGATAGGGTTTCTGGATAGTGAGGTTGCACAACAGACCGTAGTAGACCAGGTGCCCTTAAATACAACTAAAGATCAGACAAAAGATGTCAAATCAATAGTGTCAGGTACTAAGCATCATGCAAATAAGAACAACAAACATACTCTGAAATGTCTATATGCAAATGCTAGGAGTCTAAGAAATAAGATGGGAGAGTTGGAATATATTGCACTAAAAGAAAAATTGGATATAATAGGCATTACTGAGACCTGGTGGAAGGAGGATAACCAGTGGGACACTGTCATACCGGGGTACAAAGTATATCGTAGTGATAGGGTGGACCGGACTGGTGGAGGGGTAGCATTGTATATTAATGAGAGCCTTGACTCAGATATATTACAAATTCAGCAGGACACAAATCACACCTTTGAATCATTGTGGGTTGAAATTCCATGTATAAAAGGGAAAAAAACGGTGATAGGAGTGTACTACCGTCCGCCTCGCCAGGATGAGCAGGTAGACACAGAAATGATAAAAGAAATCAGAGACGCGAACAAAATGGGCAATGTGATAATAATGGGTGACTTCAATAATCCAAATATAGACTGGATAAATGTAACATCGGGACACGCTACAGAGATACAATTCCTTGATGAAATCAAGGACAGCTTTATGGAGCAACTGGTGCAGGAGCCGACGAGAGAAGGAAAAATTCTAGACTTGGTCCTTAGTGGAGCGCATGATCTGGTGAGGGACGTTATGGTACTGGGGCCGCTTGATAACAGTGACCATAATATGATCAGTTTTGATATCGACCTTGAAGTAACTGTACACAGAAAGTCAAATACGTTAGCGTTTAACTTTAAAAAAGGAGACTATGATAAAATGAGAAGAACGGTAAAAGAAAACTTAGGGGGGCAACTGAGAGAGTAAAAACTGTACAACAGGTGTGGACGCTGTTCAAAAATACCATCCTGGAGGCCCAGGCCATACATATTCCGCAAATTAGAAAAGAAAGACGGAACTCCAAAAGACAGCCGGCCTGGTTGAAAAGTGAGGTGATGGAAGCTATTAGGGCTAAAAGAAACGCCTTCAGAAAATGGAAGAAGGAACCGTCTGAAAATAACAAGAAGCAGCATAAGGAGTGTCAAAGCAAATGCAAGGCGCAGATAAAGAAGGCCAAGAGGGATTACGATAAAAAGATAGCATTAGAGGCAAAAAAACATAGTAAAATTATTTTTTCGGTATATTAAAAGCAGGAAGCTGGCAAAAGAATCGGTTGGGCCGCTGGATGACCGAGGGGTAAAAGGGGCGATCAAGGAAGACAAAGACGTAGCGGAGAGACTGAATGAATTCTTTGCTTCGGTCTTCACCGAGGAAGATTTGGGTGGGATACTGGTGTCGGAAATGGTATTTCAAGCGGACGAGTCGGAGAAACTTACTGACTTCACGGTAAACCTGGAGGACGTAATGGGGCAGTTCGGCAAACTGAAGAGTAGCAAATCTCCTGGACCGGATGGTATTCATCCTAGAGTACTGATAGAACTGAAAAATGAGCTTGCGGAGCTACTGCTAGTGATATGCAACTTATCCTTAAAATCGAGCGTGGTACCGGAAGATTGGAGGGTGGCCAATGTAACGCCCATTTTTAAAAAAGGCTCCAGGGGAGATCCGGGAAATTATAGACCGGTGAGTCTGACATCGGTGCCGGGAAAATGGTAGAGGCTATTATTAAAAACAAAATTACAGAGCACATCCGAGGACATGGATTACTGAGACCGAGTCAGCACAGCTTTTGTGTGGGGAAATCTCGCCTGACCAATTTACTTCAATTCTTTGAAGGAGTAAACAAACATGTGGACAAAGGGGAGCCAGTTGATATTGTGTATCTGGATTTTCAAAAGGCGTTTGACAAGGTACCTCATGAAAGGCTACAGAGGAAATTGGAGGGTCATTGGGTAGGAGGAAATGTCCTATTGTGGATTAAAAACTGGTTGAAGGATAGGAAACAGAGAGTGGGGTTAAATGGGCAGTATTCACAATGGAGAAGGGTAGTTAGTGGGGTTCCTCAGGGGTTTGTGCTAGGACCGCTGCTTTTTAATATATTTATAAATGATTTAGAGATGGGTGTAACTAGCGAGGTAATTAAATTTGCTGATGACACAAAGTTATTCAAACTCATTAACTCGCGACAGGATTGTGAAAAATTACAAGAGGACCTTACGAGACTGGGAGACTGGGCAGCTAAATGGCAGATGACGTTTAATGTGAGCAAGTGCAAGGTGATGCATGTGGGAAAAAAGAACTCGAATTATAGTTACGTCATGCAAGGTTCCACGTTAGGAGTTACGGACCAAGAAAGGGATCTGGGTGTCGTCGTCGATAACACACTGAAACCTTCTGCTCAGTGTGCTGCTGCGGCTAGGAAAGCGAATAGAATGTTGGGTATTATTAGGAAAGGTATGGAAAACAGGTGTGAGGATGTTATAATGCCGTTGTATCGCTCCATGGTGCGACCGCACCTTGAGTATTGTGTTCAATTCTGGTCGCCGCATCTCAAGAAAGATATAGTAGAATTGGAAAAGGTGCAGCGAAGGGCGACTAAAATTATAGTGGGGATGGGACGACTTCCCTATGAAGAAAGACTAAGGAGGCTAGGGCTATTCAGCTTGGAGAAGAGACGGCTGAGGGGAGACATGATAGAGGTATATAAAATAATGAGTGGAGTGGAACAGGTGGATGTGAAGCATCTGTTCGCGCTTTCCAAAAATACTAGGACTAGAGGGCATGCGATTAAACTACAGTGTAGTAAATTTAAAACAAATCGGAGAAAATTTTTCTTCTCCCAACATGTAATTAAACTCTGGAATTCATTGCCGGAAAATGTGGTGAAGGCGGTTAGCTTAGCAGAGTTTAAAAAGGGGTTGGATGGTTTCCTAAAGGACAAGTCCATAAACCGCTACTAAACGGACTTGGAAAAATCCAAAATCCCAGGAATAACATGTATAGAATGTTTGTATGTTTGGGAAGCTTGCCAGGTGCCCTTGGCCTGGATTGGCCGCTGTCGTGGACAAGATGCTGGGCTCGATGGACCCTTGGTCTTTTCCCAGTATGGCATTACTTATGTACTTATGGCCCCATAATTAGTCAACAAGCTAATCAGTGATGATAATTGAATAACAAGCAATTATCAGGATTAATTGGCATAAATTAGAATTTACACACACTATGTACTAAGCATATTCTGCAATGCGGTGTGCATAAATTGTAATGTGTGGTGCTGAAAAGGGAGCATGGCTATGAGTGTGAAATGGGTGGGTTGTGGGTGTTCCATAAAATTACGCACAGTGTAATAGAATACACCTACTCTGCACCTAACTTAGACGGTGGTATTGGTGTAAATGGCCATGCCTAGAGTTAAGTGCCACCATGGCTGCTCGCCGTATTCTATAGACCGCTTGGAAATTTAGGCTTATTCTATAAAGTATGCCTAAATTAAATCATACTTTATAGAATGCGCTTAGGCAAATTTCATTTCGGTGCCAAATATTTAGGTGTAATATATATAATCTAGGCCATAATGTCGCTTAGCATGTGGAGAAATTGCTGCAAAAAGGCATTAACACATTTCACAATAATTTTTTTCCTGTTTGCTAAGCTCAAATTAGGGCTTAATAACCCTTAATTTGTGCCAGTCATTTTCATTAATTTCCAGTGCTTCAAACATGAAGTGAAGTGAAAATTGATTTAAAAAAATCAAATTGAACATTTTTTCAATGCACATCTATGATATATTGATGTTAATGGCTCGGTTTTTTGACACATATTGGTCAAATTTTGACCGGCTAGATTTGATTGAATTTTCAACTAAGCACCTATCCAGTGAGATTCAACTGAACCTCTTGCTATACGATAGCCAGGTAAATTTACCCACTCACTATGTTTTTGTATATTGATCTGTAAGCTTTTTAACATTGTCATAAGCTAATAGCAGACTGTCTAAAAGGAGTTCTATAATAAGGATCCACTATTTGCATATAGAGGTACTACCAAATGAGAGATTAAAGAAAGCAACAGTGAATGCCATGGCTATTCAAGTTGGTGATGTCATTATGCAACCAAATAATGAGAGCATAGATATCAAATAGCGTGTGACACCATATTATACACTGTAGATGAAGTGTTCATGTGGATTAGCATATATTTGTGAAGCTAGCAGAAAATTGGAGGTATAAATGACTGATCTAAACAGTGTATTCAGAAACAGAACCAACATCTTTCATTTTTCAAGCTATTATTCTGAGAAACATAAGGCAGCTGTGTTAAGACTGCAGAGATTGAAGACTAAGCACACCACTGAGAGAAATGGAGACACAAATCAAACCATGTTAAAGTTGTAAGTTTTTCAGATTTTTGAATTAAAGCCATTGCACCAACAGACTTAATTAATTGGACTTTGTTCCATTAATGGAAAAAATATATATATATTCATGTAAAATGGCTTATGGATTAAATGGAAATTTCCTTTTCTTAAACAAGCAGAGGGGCATTTTTGAAAGGCTATTCAACTCAGAATAGAGACATCCAGCTCATAACATCCAAAATGGACACCCATCTCACATGATTTCCCAACATGTATTTTCCCTTTCTCAGCCAAGCTTGGCTCTTTTGTCTACCTGCTATCATTTACTGGTCATTCTTACTATCACTGTCCTGAGAGGTCAGCTGTGTATGACCTTTTACTTCAATCGAGGACTGCCCCCTGGGACCACCCCTGCTATCTGATGGCAGGTTCTGTCCCTATTGGTTCCTTTACCTCCTCCTCCCTGGTCTTGTGTGAGCCCTTTCTTGACCTCCCCTTCCCTATGAAGCACTCTGCAGGCAGCACTTGTCCTCCTAACAAACCCGTTTTTTTTACCTTGTTCATTCTTTCTCATAAGATATTGCATATACCTGTGCAATAAAGCTACTTCTCTTCAGATTTCTATCTCCAACCACTGATACAGCTCTCAGAATTACGGAGTCTCTTGTCCAGGGGGCAATACGTCTGAACATCTGACTGACTGTGAGTAAACTATTTATATTTATTCAATAAAGAAAATTTCAGAAAATAAAGAGGCTTCAGGTGTGTGATGTTGTGCTGAGGTTATACTTCTAGGATATTAAGGCTTCACAGATATTAAGCCTTAAAAGGCCTAGACAATAATAGTCAAATTACCTCAAGTTGCTTTCTTAGACTCACAGAGAATCACATAAATAATTACTACATTTAGCAAATCATCTCCTGGACATTTTAGTATTTCTGGTTCAGTTGTTGCTTGGATTCATGATTTTCTATATAAATACTATAAGAAAATATGCATGGAGATATGTTTGATTCTTAGGGAGTAGCCTGCGGGGTATTGCAGTGCTCCCCGTTACTACTACTACTACTACTACTGCTACTACTAATTGCATTTGTATAGTGCTACCAGATGCACGCAGCGCTGAACACTTGACATATAGAGACAGTCCCTGCTCAAAGAGCTTACAATCTAGGTAGAACAGATAGACAAGACGTAGAGCGGGCAAGGGAATTAATGGGTAAAGAGGAGGAGGGCAAATGAGTTGTGGTTAGGAGCCAAAGGCAGTAGTGAAAAGGTTGGCTTTCTGCATAGATTTAAAAACAGGAAGAGATGGAGCTAGACGTATGGGTTCGGGAAGACCCAACTCTGAGATTGTTTAATATCTTAATACAACCATTAGCACAGTGTTTAGAGAATTCAAAAATACAATCATATCTATGCAGATGATTTCACAATTTTATTACCATTTACTCTAGATAATGCGGAGCTTGAATCTGGTGATTGCTGCCTTCGATCTCTCATCTAATATTTTATACAACAGTTCTCACATACATTTAGAACAAATTAAAAAACATCACTGACTGACTTGGAAATATTTTCTGATATTAAACTACCATTGCACATATATTTATGATTATAGGGCATAGCAATCATTATATTCTATTCATTCTGGCAGTCGTTGAATCTCTAGGAGGAAACTTTATCTTTCGCCTGATGGCTTTAAGTGCATTAGTTTTCTGTCAGAGTCATATCATACTTATTGCTAACTAATTCTGAAAGCTTCCCTGCTGTGCATATGTAAAAACCTGTCACCAAGTTACATTCAGTTATCCAGCTCTCCAGTTCCAATTAAATACTTGTGATTTCAGAAAACAAAATTAAATACCAGCCTGATATTCACAGATATTAATTCTCTGCATTATCATTCCAGACTTGCAGCCTAGTTTTGTGTAGAACATCTACTATGAGTTTTTGTCTCCATGGTAAGTTTTTCTTCATATTCTCTTCTAGCTTTCTTTATCAGTGCTTTCCATCCAGCTTGACACTGCTTATGTTGCTTCTTATTTTCTTCATACAGATCATTTTCCCCATTCTTTGAAGGATGCTCTATTGGCTCTAATCACCTCTTTTACTTCACCTTTTAACCATGCTAGCTGTCGTTTGCTCTTCTTTCCACCTTTGTCAATACATGGAATACATCTGGTCTGGGCTTCCACGATGGTATTTTTAAACAGCGTCCACACCTGTTTTAAAGTCCTAACCTTTGTGGCCGACCCTTTCAGCTTCTTTTAACCATTTTCCTCATTTTGTCACAGTCACCCATTCGAAAATTGAATGCACTACAGTAGATTTTTCTTGTGACTTCACTCCAGATATCAGCTCAAATTTGATCCACTGGGAAACAGTGGATCACTGTTCCCAGTGGATCCAAAACCATTACCTCTCGTAACATGCCCTGCATTCCACTATGGACTAAGTCCAAAATAGTTCCCTTTCTTGTTGGCCCCTGCTGTGCCTTCTAGAGGCTCTCTGTTAATGTTGTAGGCTGTGGCAGAAAGTTCAAGTTTTAAAACTATAGGGAAAAGGGTTTTCTACTATTGAAGAAAAGCAGTACTGCAAAAACTTCAATCTCTAAATTGGGGTGTCCTGTGATTATGAGCTCTGCTCTACAATGATGCTATGGTAAAATCTAGAATAGGCCCTTAACTGCTTAAGGAACTGTAATAGAGACTTTAAATGCTAAACAAAGAACCCCCTAGTCCTTAAACTGCCTTTGCTAAATAAGTAGAGTAACTTAAAAAGAAAGACACTGAGATAACCTATTTAACTCTAAATCTACCTTTCCCAAGTTTAAAAAGCAATTTCCCAGCAAATAACTTACCAATGAAGATTTTTCCTGCTCTGGAATTCCTCACAGCACCTCTTCTGGACAGAGAAGAACTGAAGGTGTGGCTTCTTATGTTCCTGTGTTGTTTTGATGACTCATACTGCTAACAGTATAACAATAGGGCCCTTTTCAACTTCCCTCTTTAATCAGTTACTGCAACTTGATTGACATATAACCAAACTCTATCACAGTGTTTCTTACTTCCTAACAGATTCTCTGTGAAGGTAGCTTTAACAAATAATGTTAAAATAGAGATACACAAGAATGACTCTACTTTGCTTTCTTATAGGTATTCCTTTTTTTTTTTTTCCAATGGCCAAACTGTGATGCAAACTAAAGTTAAAAGTCTAAACTGGGGTATCCTGTGACTATCAGTCTTGTTGGGCGGTCTGTGAGAATATTCAACTGCACTGTCTGGTTAAATGCTGTTGAATATTCCCACTTAGGAGGTGGTAAGTGATTTAAGTAGGCAGGAAAGGCTTCTGCCCGCTTAAATTGCTTTGAATATTGGCCAGTATGTTTTCAAACATGTTATAAACCATGAAGTTCTATTGCCTCCAAGGATCTACAGTACTTTTGACAAATAATCTAGGATTACACTAACATCCTAGAAAAACTGTATTCGCTCGTCCATTCAATAACATTCTATGGCTTTTTCCTCCAGGAAGCTGTCTATGGTTATGCATAACACGCAGATTAAAATTACATCCATGATGTACTCCACCCCAACACTTCTCCGTAAATGGGGTTATCCATCATCAAACCAATATGTTTATGTTTATTATAAACACTTGATTAATCACCAAATTAGAACAAAGTCCAGGTGATGTACAATACAAAATCATCAAAGGAATATAAATAGGACATAAAAGAAAATCAATCAAAATAATAAAACCAACACAAAATCTAGCCAAAAACACAACAATTAAAAAAGATAATATGTACATACAGTGATTGCCCCCATTAGCCCCCTTCAGCGCTCCTTAATTGGATTGAAACGTTTCAATAAAAAGGTGTGTTTTAAAATTAATTTAAAATTGTTTATAAGATAATTCTGTATAAATTCCGAGAGGCAAAAAATTCCAGAAAGAAGGTGGTAAAAAGAAAAAAAAACACTTGTCCTTGTCGATTCTCAAAATGCCTGCGAAGGAGAAGGAAGAACCAACTGGTGGTCATTCAGGGGGTCTTTTACAATACGGCAGTAAGCCTAACACGGGTTTACCGCTTGCTAATCCAGAACTACAGCTAAGCTACCGCAGCAGCACAGCGGTAGTTCCCACCCCCAGCGTACGCCACTTCCAGCGCTACAAAAATAGTTTTATTTTTATAGTGCTGGTGTTTACCTGGTGATAATTAGGCAGTGCTGTACACTGTCCAGTTATTGCCAGGTTAGTGTGGAAGCCCTTACCACCACCTCAATGGGAACAGTAAGTGCTCCCTGTGAAATGGCTGCACGGCAGTGGTTCACTTGCTGCATGGCCATTTCTTTTTTTGTCTTTTTCCTGCTGCACAAAAGGGGGCCTCAGCGCACATCAAAACATGCTCTAAATGCCAGCACAGGCCCCCATTTACTGCAGCTTGGTAAAAGGACTCTTTGATGACCTCAAAATCCATGTAGGGGTATAAGGTATGACAAGGTTAGACAAATAATCTCAAGAACCCATCCATAACACTCGGAAAGTCAATAACAAAACTTTAAAAATGGATCCTGAACCAAATAGGCAGCCAGTGTAAATGTAGAAAAAGAGGTATAACATAATCTCTTTGCTTGGCTCAGCAGAGAAAACCAGCAGCTGTATTTTGTAAGGACTGAAGCCTCTTTAAAGCAGATTGTGGTAAATCAGCATATATTACGTTACATAAGCATAATATAGAGGATGTAATGTTTTTAAATTGAGAAATGAACGCACGGAATACAATTGTTTAGTGCAAAAAAAAAACCCATTGTAAGAACAGAAGAAATCTGGAAAGAGTGTGGTGAGTCAGGGAATTCCCTTCAGATATGGTAGAGCTGCCCTCTCATTCAGATTTATTTTTTGAGCAAATATTTGTATTTGCAGCAGTGTTATTGTTCTCCAGGTAGATTAATTTCTTTAGGTTACCTGGATAACTCGTTTTTTTTCCTCCTCATTGCATTGAATAATTATTGTTGCTTTTGGCAGCAACATTAGCAATAACCTGCTTTTCGAAACACCTGACATCTCCAACTCTGTTAGAATAATGGCAAAAAAGCTTTTAGTTTCTCCACTATGGAAAAGTTGACCTACACTTTGATAGGTGGTCTGTCCACTTATCACAAAAATTGGTGTGCCTTTACTCATTTTTTTTAAACATTACCACTTGATTACTTCCTTCTGGAGGATAATCCATTATTTTAGATAATGGAAAAAAGAAGGGTGTCCCTCACGAGCATTTGGTCGATTTTACTTGGTCCCTTCACCAGGTAAACACCAGCACTATAAAAATAAAGCTATTTTTGTAGCGCCGGAAGTGGTGCACGCTGGGGGTGGGAACTACCGCTGTGCTGTTGCAGTAGCTTAGCTGTAGTTCTGGATTAGCAAGCGGTAAACCCACATTAGGCTTACTGTTACATTGTGTTGGAGTGAAGGAGTAGCCTAGTGGTTAGTGCAGTGGACTTTGCTCCTGGAGAACTGAGTTTGATTCCCACTACAGCTCCTTCTGACTCTGGCCAATTCATTTAATTCTCTATTGCCCCTGGTACAAAATAAGCACCTGAATATATGTAAACCACTTTGAATGTAGTTGCAAAAACCTCAGAAAGGCAGTATATCAAGTCCCATTTCCTTTCCCTTCCCTTCTCTGCTGGGTTAATTTGAATTAGCTATTCTGTTTGTGTTTCACAGATGGAATTTCTCACTGCTTTATGTACTATAGTTTGTTTATATTAGGGTCAATATTCAGCCCACAGTGGTACATAAGTACATAAGCATTGCCATGATAGGACAGACCAAGGGTCCATCGAGCCCAGCACCCTGTCACCGACAGCGGCCAAAATAACAATCAATTTGTCTCGCCTATCCTAGAAACACTGTATTCCCTCGTCCATTCAATAACATTCTATGGCTTATTCCTCCAGGAAGCCATCCAACCCTTTTTTGAAGTCCACTAAGTTAATCGCCTTTGCCACCTTCTCCGGCAGCGAATACCAGAGTTTAACTACGCATTGAGTGAAGAAAAATGTCCTCCAATTTGTTTTAAATTTACTATACTGCAGCTTCATCGCATACCCCCTTGTCCTAGTATTTTTGGAAAGCGTAAACAGATGCTGCTCTGGCCATGGACTGAACTACCCCTGGATATTCAATACTGAGGCAATAATGGTTCCTGGCATTGAATATCTGGGTATGTCCCCACTGTCCTATATTTAAACTGGTTCCCAGTTAACTTGCCATGTAAAGTTAGGACAGTTCTTTTGCCGTTCTGCATTTATACAGCTACTTAAGGGCCCTTTTACAAAGGCACGCTAACAAATGGACTGCGGTAGTGTAGACGCATGTCTTGGGGTCTCGCAGAATCATTTTTTAGTGCACCTGTAAAAAAATGCCTTTTTTAAATTTTTTGCTGAAAATGGATGTGCAGCAAAATGAAAATTGTCACACGTCCATTTTGGGTGTGAGACCTTACAACCAGCCATTGACCTAGCGGTAAGGTCTCACATGGTAACCAGGCAGTAATGGTCTACATGCATAAAATGCCGATACCACCCAATTACTGCCAGCAAGACAGAAAACAAATATTTTCCATCTATGCGGTAGCAGAGCGGTAACTCAAAATTGAAACGAGTTGCGGGAACGTAGACGCCTATGCGGCTTAGTAAAAGGGCCCCTTAACCAATTAGTGGACTGAAAATTGCCGCTTAGCAGCTAATTTTACCGTTCTACCCTGTGTCTGTCTCCGGCCTGCCCCAACCTATATGGTTAAGGGATGTCTGGCTAGTGGTGATATTCAGTATCACTAACCACTTAAATTCCACTGAATATCAGGTTCTGTCTTGTTCAGCGGGGTTTAAATGGGCAGGAGCATCTCCTACCCATTAAAATCTTTTTCAATATTGACCCCTATTGACACCTTATGGAATGACTTAATTATTTAATTAAAAAATACCTTCTTTTAGCTTTCTGCGTTCAACTAGTATAGTGTGTATTGCACTGAATTTAATTGTTCCTTTGTATTCATATATTTTCCTTTTTTCCCCACTGTTTTCATGTAATGCTGGAATAACTGGGTTGGTTTAGTATCTGTTTCCTCTATATTCTGGTTTCTAAAATGTTCAATAAAATGTATACATAAAAAATACTGCCTATCACCCATCTATCTCCCTTCAAATATTCATTGGAATGCCGTTATGATTCACTTAAATATTCCAATATTGCCATCTTTGGCTCACTCTATACTAAACTGAGGGAGAGTGTTTTAATTCACATAAGCTAGCTAAAATATACTGTTAGTTCAGTAAAAAAAAAAAAAAGTATCAGTTTCTAGCTTATTTTCGAAAGGGAAGGACACCCATCTTCCGACACAAATCAGGAGATGGGCGTCCTTATCCCGAGGTCGCACAAATCGACATAATCAAAAGCCGATTTTTTGCGTCCTCAACTGCTTTCAGTCACGGGGACGACCAAAGTTCACGGGGGCGTGTCAGCAGTGTACCGAAGGCGGGACGGGGGCTTGGTTAAGAGATGGGCATCCTTGTCCGATAATGGAAAAAAGAAGGACATCCCTCAAGAGCATTTGGTCGACTTTACTTGGTCCCTTTTTCTCACGACCAAGCCTTGAAAAGGTGCCCAAACTGACCAGATGACCACTGGAGGGAATCGTGGATCACCTCCCCTTACTCCCCCAGTGGTCACTAATCCCCCTCCCACACTAAAAAAATAATTCAAAAACATTTTTCCCAGCCTCTATGCCAGCCTCAAATGTCATACCCAGCTCCATCACAGTAGTATGCAGGTCCCTGGAGCAGTTTTAGTGGGTACTGCAGTGCACTTCAGGCAGGTGGACCCAGCCCCCCCCCCCCCCCACCTGTTACACTTGTGGTGGTAAATGTGAGCCCTCCAAAACCCATTATACCCACATGTAGGTGCCCCCCCTTTATCCCTAAGGGCTATGGTAGTGGTGTACAGTTGTGAGGAGTGGGTTTTGGGGGGGGGGTTGGGGGGCTCGGCACCGAAGGTAAGGGAGCTATGCACCTGGGAGCAATTTGTGAGGTCCACTGCAGTGCCCCCTAGGGTCCCCGGCTGGTGTCTTGGGTTGGGAGGAGGACCAGTGTACTAAGAATGCTGGCTCCTCCCACGACCAAATGGCTTGGATTTGGTCATTTCTGAGATGGGCGTCCTCGGTTTCCATTATGGCTGAAAACCGGGGACGACCATCTCTAAGGTCGACCTAAATGTTAAGATTTGGGCGTCCCCGATCGTATTATCGAAATGAAAGATGGACGTCCATCTTGTTTTGATAATATGGGTTTCCCCGCCCCTTCGCCGGAACATCCTTAGAGATGGACGCCCTTAGAGATGGACGTCTCCGTTCGATTATGCCCCTCCACGTATTCATTTTTTTTCTTTGATACAATTAACCTTTATTTTTATATAGACACAGAAAAAATTGACAGGGATAAAGACTCAAGAAACAAATATAATCAGGAACCATTTAAGCCAATCTCTTCTGTAATATGTACCTGGGATATAAGTTAAATGTTTTCCTGCTGTGAACCAGAACTTACAATAGATAGGCCTGATGGTTTTTACTCTATTCTACCGTACTGTATATTATTTGATTCTCTATTTTACCCTTATACCCTTCCTTAGTTGATTCCTAATAGCCAAAGATCTTTTGTATCTCTCTGGGCCTCTTAATTTTGTTCTTATTCTACCACCTTTGCTAGGAGATTGTTACATGAATCCAACATTCTGTCTGTGGTGAAATGCTTTGCAGAAAATACTAAATATCATTTTCTTCACCTTCCCTCAGGCACCTCTTACTTTCCTTTACCTTTCTGCCTGGTGTGCGGAAGTGGTGGCCAAAAAAGCAAACAGGATGCTAATTATTAGGAAATGGATGCAAAACAAGACCAAGAATATTATAATGCCTCTGTATTGCTCCATGGTGCAGCCTCACCTTCAGTATTACGTTTAATTCTGGTTGCCATATCTCAAAAAAGATATAGCAGATTTAGAAAAGGTTCAAAGAAGAGCAACAAAAATGATAAAGGGGTGCAACTCCTCCCATATGTGGAAAGGCTAAATAGGTTAGGGTTCTTCAGCTTGGAAAAAAAAACACCTGAGGAGCTGATTGAGATCTATAAAAACCTGAATGGTATAGAATGGGTAATAGTGAATTGATTTTTCACTCTTGCAAAAAGTACAAAGACCAGGGGACACTCAATTAAGTTAAATGGAAATACTTTTAAAACAAATAGGAGGAAATATGTTTTTCACTCAGTGAATAGTTCAGCTCCGGAACTTGCAGCCGGAGGATGTAGTAACAGCGGTTAGCATGTCTGTGTTTAAAAATGGTTTGGACAAGTTCCTGGAGGAATAGTCCATAGTCCAGTGGCGTAGCTACAGGTGGGCCTGGGTGGGCCAAGGCCCGCCAACTTAGGGCTCAGGCCCACCCAACAGTAGCACACATTTGGTGGTAGCTGGTGGGGATCCCAAGCTCAGCCAGCTGAAGACTTCCCCTTGATGGTAACGAAAACAGTACTCTCCATGATACCAGCACCTGCTCATGCTCTGTTTTCTGCACATGCCTGCTACAGACTGAAAAGGTGGAAAGAAGCGGGTTTTTTTTCGGGGGGAGGGGGGAAGAACACTTGGTGCCTACCCACTTCTTGCCTAGGCCCACCCAAAATCTGTAGTCTGGCTACGCCCCTGCCATAGTCTGTTATTGAGAAGGACATAGGGGAAGTCATTGCTTGCCTCGGGATTCGTGCATAGAATGTTTCTACTATTTTGGTTTCTGCCAGTTACTTGTGACCTGGATTGACCACTGAAGCAGGATACTGGGCTACATGGACTATTGGTCTTACCCAGTATGGCTACTCTTGTGTTCTGTATTCACTGGATTCAATTAGTGGAACGCACACTGAAATATTTCCAAAAACTTTTACTTTTGTATGCAAGTTACAGCAGAAAATGTGTGCTATAATTTGCTCCCATCACCTGCCATGACCTCAGCTGAAAGAATATCCCCGACTTGCAAAATAGATGCAACCTACTTTGCAGCAAATACAATAATTCCCATGTGTCAACAGGAAAAAAGATCTCATGACTTTGCAATTGAAAGTCTAGCAGCACAGAACATTAAGCAATCATATGCAATAGGTATAGCTGGAAGAGTGTCTGCATGCATCAGACCAAACTGCTCAATGCATAGCATGAAAAATTGTTTCAGTGATTCATTGGCACAGCTGACATAAGTGAACACACACTTGGGTAGTCTGAGAAACTCAGACAGAGAAGTAAAGAGAAAACAACTTCATATACTGAACTATATTCCCTCTGATTCTGGGCTTCCATAGTCATGGAAACTAACATAGCATTTGACCTGTGCCATGAAATCTAACCTTTCCTGGGAAATTGCATTTTAGTCTCAGAATACTGCCAGCCTGCCTCCCCTTATCTCATTTCTATTTTGTAGGCCTAATATTTACCACCTCTCTCCCTCAGACTTCCAGAGATATTTCCCAGGGCATTCTGTCATTCTTTTATCCTACCACTACAAACACAGTTCTGGTTATTGTATCTTATTCCCTTTTACCACTTCTGTTTCTTTTCTATGTATCTTTAACAGGTTGTAATTTGAATCAAGCAGGGACTGTCTTGTATGTGCATCTTACAACACTGTGTAGGTC
The DNA here is from genome assembly GCF_901765095.1 of Microcaecilia unicolor. Taxonomy (NCBI): domain Eukaryota; kingdom Metazoa; phylum Chordata; class Amphibia; order Gymnophiona; family Siphonopidae; genus Microcaecilia; species Microcaecilia unicolor. The sequence goes on from NC_044032.1 coordinate 525,793,878, forward strand.
TAATAGTGCTATAGACAGCCAACCATGAGGGAGGCCTTGATAGCATGCTGGGGTGAGAGTACGGTAGGTATTCAGCCACTGAAAAGTAATAGAAAATGGGAAAAATATAGAAATGAGAGATAGGGAAGGGATGGATAGAAGACAGGCAGAGAAAGAATAATGATAAACAGGAAAACAAAATCTGTTTGTTGACCTTTGCTGATATCTCTTATGATATACACCGAGTCATTTATAGGAAGAATTAGGAAAGTGTACAAAGTGTACAATTTTTCAATACTGAATCTAGCTTACAAGTGATGCTACTTCCTCTGATGACTTTGAAATAATGGGTTCCAACTTTGAAAGTGGCCTCCAGATTACTTCAAGAGTTATCATCATGGGAGCCTCGTGTTGTAATTGCAGTTCAAACATTTCTTCACCAGTGGTTCCATTTCAGAGAGTACCCCCCTCAGACAGGATGCTCAGAACAGAGGGAGCAACCTTAACAATCCCTTTTTGCGTATACAGCAAGAAACGTCAGCTCTAGCCTGGTGCAATGCCGCCAGCATTCATGCTGCCAGTTCAATGGTATTTTATAAAAGACTCTTCTAAACATGGAACAATTTTTTTTAATATCTATAAGGGCATGCAGGATTGCATGTATATTTACCAGCATGCACAGCTCAAGCAGCCATTTTACAAATGGAAAAAAAAGAGCAGTTTTCAAGTAGAAGTGCTACTGCTTACATGTATAGGTGTCCCATTTTACAAACTACCAGTTAACTGGGGAGCATGTTTGATACATTTGGAAATAATATATGATAAAGAATTTTAGATGAATGAAATATACCTCATTTTGATATGTAGCTTAGATCAATAGCAGTATGAATGAGCATTGTAACTGTTACTCACCTTTCTAGCATGAATGATTATGTGCTGTGCTTTACTATTGATTAATGGATTTCCTATATATGTGTTAGTGTGGATATATCTATAATTTATAAAGTGTAAACTGTTTTGTTTTTGCAAATGCAATAAATAACGGTATAGTAAATAAATAAACGATAATCGATATGCACTGAGCAGGATCAACAATCAAGTGCACAGGAAGTAGTCTATAAACACTGGGCATACAGACGTGCCCACATATGCACCTTCTATGAATAGCAAATAAATAGCAGATAAGATGTCTCTTTTAACCTGGGGCATTGGTTGGTGTGTTTTCCTGCTGGCTGGCTGGCTGGCTGGCTGGCTACCTCTCTGCCCTCACCTAACCCTCTACAGTTCTATTCATTCCCACACTGCTCTATTTTGCCTAGGTTTACCATAATGCATATTTTCAAAGCACTTTGGGAGGCTAAGTTCCATAGGTTTCTATGGAACTTTGGGAGGCTAAGTGCTTTGAAAATGAGCCCGCATATGTCTGGATTTACCTGGACATGTCCTCTTTTTGCGGGCATGTCTGGGCAATCGGGCGGGTTTTGCCAATCTGCCCATTTGTCCGGATTTCTGGACAAATGGGCAGGCTGGCGGGTGGACCTTATAGGACGGCCCGCCCGCCAGCCTGCCCATTTGTCCAGAAATCCGGACAAACGGGCAGATTGCTAGCCTCCCCTCCCCTTACTTACTAGTGCACTGGTGGTCTAGTGACCTCTTCCGCCTTCGGGGCAGGAAAGAGCCCCCTCTTTCCTGCCTGGAGCGCTGCCCTGTATGCATCCTTCTTGTTGCTGATTTTCGGCGCTGATTCAAAATGGCCACCGAGAGTTGAAGTGACCTCGCGAGACTTCAACTCTCGGTGGCCATTTTGAATTGGCGCCGAGGATCAGCAACAGGAAGGATGCATGCAGGGCAGCACTCCGGGCAGGAAAGAGGGGGCTCTTTCCTGCCCAAAGAGGTCACTAGACCACCAGGGCAGTAGTAAGGTAAGGGGAGGGGGGTGACGGGGAGGGGGGCGACGGGGTATGTGATAGGGGGGAGGGGAAAATGTGAAAGGGGGTGAAGCGAGGGTGTGGCAGGGGTGGGTGGGGTGTGAAAGGGGCGGGTGGGTGTGGTGGGGTGGGGCATGTGTCCTCCTTTTGAGGGGGACAAAATATGGTAAACCTAATTTTGCCTCTTTTTACCAAACATCCTCACTAACTCTCTAAACACTTGTTCCCCATAATCCCCCCTCTCAGCCCATTTACCCTGCCTGTGTGTGTGAGAGAGAGAGAGTGTGTGTGTGCTTTTAGAGTATCCATCTACCACTGTAAGTCTGCGTGTCTATAATTGCCTGTGTCTTGTTTTTTTTAATTAATTTTCAATACAATTTAAAACAGGAAAACACTGTAACATTGTACAAATTTGATAAAATGTCAATAAAGAAAAAAAAAGGATATGCGACAGAGTACATGCTATACAAAGACCAAAGAGTATACGAAATGCATGAAATAAACTCACGGGCATGGTATTTTACACTAATCAGCTTTAAGATAGGATACAAGCAGAAACCATTTTTTCTCAAGCAGAGCAAAGCGAAATGCTTTTTTGGCATAATAAGCTTCATACTTAAAAGTTTGACGTAGCAAATTCCATGACTCTTGGTAAGTGGCTTGATATAAGGACTTCCAATGCAAGAAAATTACTTTTAAAGCTAGAGATAGCATAGTATTAATAAGGATACATTCGTTAGGTTTTAAAGTGCTTTTAAAACACAGACCTTTAAGTATCACATGTTTATAAGCTAATGGGACAGAGAGGTGGAATATATCTACCATTAACAGTCAGTCATATGCCATTCCAATACCCTTGGATGCATATACAGTCAAATATAAGGTGTTTAAAATTACCCTGTTGAGATAGACAGGACCAACATAGATTTGAGTTACAGGGATCAATTGCATGTAACTTAAGGGGCGTCCATAAAGACCTATGCGTAGACAAGTACAGAGATTGCAAAATTGCTGAAGATTTGGAGCATTTGAACAAAGAGCTCCATATCTGCTCCCATAGTTTATCTGAAATAGGTTGCTGGATATCTTCCTCCCAACACCTACGAATACCTGAGCATTTAACAGGAAGCTTGCTTAGGAGATACTTATATATATGGGAAGCAACGTGGCATGAATGCTGCAGCTGCAAATTTATGTCAGCAAGTTCTGGGGTTTGAGGCATATGTTGAAATTGCAGGTTGCTTTTTTTTTAGCATAGAGCCAATCTGCAACCATTGATAAAACTGCGAATCTGACAGTGAAAATTCAGTTTTCATATTCATGAAACATTTCCACGTCTGAGTTTTAATGTCAATAAAATCACTAAGGGGCCATATACGTATGCGCTGCCACTGGGACCAAGAAACTTGCTTTTTACCAATTTGGAATACTTAGAATTATTCCATATAGGCATGCACATTGTAGTGGTCCAGGGGATGCTAAGCAACTTATCAAAGGATGACATTAGTTTATAAGTGGCACTGATGATTGGATTAGAGGCAATATTTTTAGGGAGACGCATGCCAATTAAGTGAAAATGCCTGTGTCTGTTTAACCCTGTGTGTGTGATCCTGTACCATAATTGGTGCTGATTACTGAGTGCTACTGGTGGTAGGTATAAGCATGAATGGAATCAGGGCAATGTTTCTGTGGGCCCTTAATTGCAGGAGACAGAGGCACTGCAGTGGACTTCAGAAATTGCTCCTAGGTGCATAGCTCCCTTACCTTGGGTGCTGAGCCCCCCCCCCCCCAAACCCCTCCCAAAACTCACTTCCCAGAACTGTACACAACTACCATAACCTAAGGGGTGAAGGGGGGCACCTACATGTGGGTACAGTGGGTTTCTGGTGGGTTTTGAAGGGCTCACATTTACCACCACAAGTGTAACAGGTAGGGGGGGATGGGCCTGGGTCCGCATGCCTGAAGTGCACTGCACCCACTAAAACTGCTCCAGGGACCTGCATACTGCTATCAGGGAGCTGGATATGACATCTGAGGCTGGCATAGAGGTTGGCAAAACTTATTTAAAAAGTGACCACTGGGGGAGTAAGGGGAGGTCATCCCTGACTCCCTCTGGTGGTCATCTGGTCAGTTCAGGCACCTTTTTGAGGCTTGGTTGTAAGAAAAAATGGAGCAAGTAAAATTGCCCGTGCTCGTCAGGAACGCCCTTCTTTTTTCCATTATCGGTTGAGGATGCCCCTGTGTTAGGCATGCCCTAGTCCTGCCTTCTCTATGCTTCCGACATGCCCCCGTGAACTTTGGTCATCCCAGCGACGGAAAGCAGTTGAGGACGTCCAAAATCGGCTTTCGATTATGCCGATTTGGGCAACCCTGGGAGAAGGATGCCCATCTCCTGATCTGTGTCGAAAGATGGGCGCCCTTCTCTTTCGAAAATAAGCCTGACAGTGTTTCTGCGCTATCTAAATATTTTCAAATGTTTGTGAATTGGTTTCCAGATGAGGTGGATCAGAAGCATCTAAAGTATCTTAGGATAAAGATCTTTTTCACCTATAAAAATGAGTCTTGAGCTCAACACTCAATATCCATATGGTTTTTCTATGAGGACCCCTGACAGAGGCTTGCATGCCGAAACACGGCCTGTGTCCGGTTGTGCCTGTATCCATTATTGGTTAATAAATATTTTGGAATATTTGAGCATTTCCTTGAAACTTGTGGTCTTTGAACTTGTGTTATTGGTGACTTCCACCCCTTTTGCTTTTGCTTCCAGGAAAAAAAAAGCCATTGCCATGGTATCCACGTTCCCGCAGGTTTGTATCCCATCCTCACTACATAGGAACCTTTCATACACCCTTCCTTCCTTCCTTGGATCTTGGTAATAATCTGTTCTTTTGGTGATAAGGATGGATGAAGGTAGTCTGCTAGAAGTCTCTTTCACTTCTTATTCCTTCCCCCTCACCCCCAGCCTTTTGCTGTCTTAAATTAAACTGCTCTCTCTGTATAGTAGGCTGGCATGCCCATTTTCTTTTCATGCTCTTCATGATCCAGATATTGTCACTGAAAATTCATAGATATGGGGTTTTCTCCCAGATTCCATATATGTTGCCCAGATTTGGGGGGCTCCCATGATGCATACCCAACTTAATTGATGAACGAGCCAATAACCATCAGTAATTGGTTGCTAACAACCAATTACTGATGTTAATTGGCACTAATTAGGATTTGCGCATGCATCTGGCTATGTGCTATTCTATAATGCTGGGCACCTAAATCCCATAGTACATAACCCAAAAGGGGCATGGCCATAGAAGTGGTATGTGTGGGTCAGGGGCGTTCCAAGAAGTTTCACAATAGTGTTATAGAAAAATGGGTCAGTGTGTCCAACTTGAGCACCACGACTTACAGCAGTTTTCAGCAGGCATAAGTTTGGTGCACAGAGAATCGGCACTAATTTCTACTGTATCCAGCGATTGCAAACAATCCAGAACATTGCAATCCGATTAATTTTTTCACTACAGAAGCAGGATAAAATTTCTTCTGATTTTGTTGAATTGCATTGGTTGCCTATAGAGGCGAGGATCATGCTCAAATTATTTTGCTTTCTATATAAGATCCTAAATGGTGAATGCCCAGTTTATATAATGAATCATATGGAATTTATTTCCAATAATAGGGATCGAAGATCATTTCACAATTCACTTTTCGTCTTTCCATTTATTAAGAGAGTAAAGAGATTTAAACTGTTTGATAGACTTCTTGCAGTTCAAGCATCAAGGTTCTGGAGTGATTTTAATATTTGTTTTGCTGCTCTGTTGCTCTGTTATCTTATTTCTTATTCAAGAAAAATGTGAAAACCAATCTTTTTAAGAAGTTTGTTAAAATTAGTTCTTGAATAAGGTTCTCTGTTTTTGCTTCCCAAGAGATTGTCTTGGTTTTTTAAATTATTGTAAACCACTAAGATCCTGAAGGTATCAGTGATACAGAAGTATATTGTAATGTAATGTAATAAAGGGCACTCCATTTATTGAATAGAGCTTAGTACCGATCTTTTCCCAAAGATCAAGAACCTACTTTTAATCACATGCTTATTGTTTTTTTTTTAGAAACAGATTACACACAACAAGATATACACCCGGATTCTATGTAGCACACCTACAGTTCTGTACCAAAATCCAAGCAGATTCTATAACAGCACACGAAACTGAATTGGTTTAATAAGCCAATCAGTGTTGTTAACAGCACTTAACAAGCAATAATGAGCACTAATCGGTAATAATTAGAATGTATGGACACCAATCGCTAAGTGTATTAGCGATTTGTATTATGTAATGCAGAGTGCCTAAATTTTAATGCATGCAGGGGCGTGGGTATGGGTCGGGAAATGAGCATTTTGTGGGCATTCTAAAATTTAGGTGAGTAGTTATAGAATATGGCTGAGTGTGTTTAAATCTATTTGTCTGGATTTACACCTTGTTTTCACTGGTGTAAATGGACACACAGTCTTAGTCGCTGGGATATCAACTAAACATATTCTATATACTGCATCTAAATCTAGAAGCCGCTTATAGAATACGCATAGGTGAAAATGTTTTCTGTGCGGATTGTTTTAGGCACCATATATAGAATCTCTCTCATAATGCATACTGCTACCCTGAGAAGAGAACAGAAACTCCGTGACTTTGAGCACTATGACCCATGCTAACAACTATGGTTCATTACTTTTCAGTAAATTCCTAAAGTCTAGTCAATATCCCCTGGATTCTATAAACGGATCGCAAATTTCCATGCACAAAATTATGCATTATTCTGAGATGCTCATGCAACTAAATTGGCTAACAAGCCAATTAGCACCAGCCATTGGGTGCCAACAGTTAATTACTGATGAATCAAATTAAAAGGATCAATTCAATGTGCAGTGAAACCTAAACCATAGAAACACTATCCCAACATCTACATACTACTTAACAATTGCCACCAATGCCCAAAAAACTTATGGAAATCCTTAACACATTTTTACATTTTTTGTTGTGGATCCTCAGAAGCTTGGATAGCTGAATGCATGTAACATTTTAATTGCATATGCTGCCTTTTCATCAGTTGAGCCAATGTTTAAACAATTATATGTATAGTATGGTATTTAGCTTTCAAAATGTCAATCTCGGAGTCTCTACTAATTGGCACACGCATCTTGCTAAGTGCTATTCTATAAAGATCTGCATGCAAGTCTTATAGTGTGCAACTCAAAAGAGGGACATGGTCATAGGAGGGGCATGGGTGGGTCAGGGGCGTTCACTAAAGATGTGCACAGTATTCCTGAAAACCGAAGATCTACGCCTAAATTACGCATCTGGGTTTCCACCAGTTTTCAGTTGGTGTGTAAATCCTTGCACCCAAAGTTTGGTAGGAAATCAGCTCTAAGCAAAGTAGCCTAATGGTTAGTGCAGCGGGCTTTGATCCTGGCAACCTGCATTTGATTCCCACTGCAAGTCCTTGTGACCTTGGGCAAGTCATTTAACCCTCCATTACCCCAGGTACAAAAACAACCCTCAGAATGTGAGCCCCCTAGGGACAAAGAAAGTACCTGTATATAATGTGTACTGCACTGCGTACATCTAGTAGTGCTATAGAAATGATTAGTAATAGTAGTAGTATTCTTTAATTGGCGCCCAATTCAGAGCGCCAATTATAGAATAGCGTTCCACGTGGACTTTTTTCAGCGTCATTTTTGAGCATCGTTTACTGAATCTAGTCCTATAAATATATAGCTGCATATATTTTACATAAAAGAACATTCAAGTGCTATTCAACATGTTTATGTCACTTAAAAAATTGATTATGTTGTATCAAGCTTAAGGGCGCATGCCTGAAAACAAAACTGATAAGTCTTTTGTGCGGCGGTATGAGATTGATGCAATAGAGATAGGAATCTGTGTTCACCTAGAAAATGACCATAGCACAGAACACACAGTGCAGTGCTGGGCTCCATTCATCTATCATTTCAAGCTGTGCTATTTGGATGACTTTCTGTAGCAGAGCTGCTATTGTTGATGCATAGATAATGAAATAACTGAAAAGATCAAACAACAGGAATGCCTGTATCTGGTAATAGGTGTCCTTCCTCAGTTTATTAATTCCAGCTGTGCCAGTTGACAGGGTTTTTTTTTCCCTTTGTGGCGAGAGGTAATGTACAATAAGAAAATATCAAGTATCAAGTATCTAGTTTATGCGATGCACCACTCGTGAATCATATCAAGTAGCAAGCTATGCCATGCACATTACACAGTTTCAAATCTACAACATGTGGAAATCACACATTGTTTTTAATTGTGTCACTAATTGGCTATTTACAGAGCCAGGTTTGGAGCATGTAGAGTGTTAGGCAACTGTTTTACAGCTTTCAACATCCTTTAAAACTTCTATTATTATTAAATGCCACAATTTCACCTGCGTGTCATAGAATTTTATATTTCCTTTTGAGAAAAAGGATAGGAAGTTTGATAGCATATAATTGAACAACAGGGCACATTTTTATTTTCCCTGTTATCAGGTCAGTCTGTTCCTGCTGCCAATCTGACTGCATGACAAACTTATTTTGACAGATATCTACGCAGAAACTTCCTGTCAGTGTCAGGTCATATAATTTAAAGAGACAGAAAAACATAGATTTTACCAACAAAATAACTCCCCTCTTCCTACCACCATCATTTGAAATCAATGAACTCTAATATAAACTTTTCAACTATTCTCAGAAAAGCAGAGGTCTTTAATGGCTAGGCTTAAAGTCTAATCATCTTCTGAGATCTGTAGGAGTTGCAGCAAAACTTCTCTCTTCAATTGATGTGCAGAAAGTCATACAATGTTAAACCCATCTAGGATTTTCTGATATATCAGCAATGTCTATAGGATTCACTGAGGTGTTAGCAGTTTTTCCTTTTTAATAGATTCATTGACAAGGGACTGGAATCATGTTGAGATACAAATCCCTTTCCATAGTAATATGGTTCCTTTCCTAGCAGTGATACAGTAAGGTGCTAACTTCCATATTGAAGTTGTTTTCTTGACTGCTATAGCTATCATCAGTTGTGCATTCCTTCATGTTCTTCTCTTTCCTAGAATCTATAGCTGGTGGATAAGTTTGGGGTTTTTTTCAGGGTTATGATGAATCAAAACTTGGAAAGTGCAGATGAATTGGCCTGTGGAAAATATCTTGAGCGGGAGAAGTACTGTGGAATATGAAGTATTTATGTAATGATGCAAAATTCTGTTTCAATCTACTTTCTAAGAGCTCTCAGCTCCCTGGAACAGGGGAAGGAAAATGGAACAGAGTGCCATCGGGTGGAAGGGAGTATTGCTCAACGGCATATTTTGCAAAACTGGAAAAACGCACAGTTGCTGAATATTCATTTCTGGTGGAATACAGTCCTGCAGCATCAGAAGTTTGAGCTCGCCATGGCTGCAAAAAGTCGGATGATAGTATCTAAGAAAAAAATTTGGTCTATTTTGGACAACTACCTCCAAACTATTCAGGCCACTCCTTAAACCAGTACAAAGGACTTATTTGTTAAACACCTGGATGCTTTCCCCTCCTTTTTTCTCTTCTTTCCTTTCTCTTTTTTCCTTTCCCACCTGTTGTGTTTCTTGCTTCCTATGTTTTTCCATCATTGTTTTTCTGTTATTTGTATTCTTGGAAATTAATAAAATATTTGGAAATATTAAAAAAAAATGAACTGCATGCAGCAACTGCCCTTCACAGAAAGGATCCCCACCTTACTTACATTTAGGATAAAGGCATGCCTGAAATCTTGAGCAGAAGGGAACCTCCTGGTATTCTTCCATTAAAGGTCTGAAACCATAAGCCAGAAACAAAATACACATAGGGGAGGAGGGGAAGACTGAGAAAGAAGAGCTGAAAGTTGCTATGCAGACTGAGGATCTTCCCTGTTTCCCAAGCAACACTGGGAGGACTGTAATGAGAGCTTCTTCCTGGGATAGAATCCATAGATGTTACAGCTCTGAAGGAAATTAGATTATCAGAAGAAGGGTTAAGACTACATGCCCCACGATCCTATTTGACTGGTGAGGAAGCACAGGGAAGACTGGGGACTCATTCAATTCCCAGCTGCACTAATTAGCAATTAGATTTCCTACAAGCAGACAGCACTTTAAAGGAGGACTTTCTTGTAGGGAAGAGACACACTCCAAATGAGAAATGCTCCCAGGACAGAGAGAGGTTTTACTAGAAAGGAGGTCTGGGTAGTAATTTCCTGCCAGCCCAGTCAGAGGTACATCTGTCTACATATATAGCTAGGGAGTTTTGGAGGTATCCATAGTGCGCAGGTGGAGGACCTGAGGAAATAAGGGAGCATACTTTCTATCGTAGGAGGTCTCGGGCTGTGAGTAGATGTGTCAGCAAGATCTCTCAATGAGTAGTTAGTGACCTGAGTAACTGGAGAAGAATTAATGATCCTAAGGGTCACAGATTTAGGCACCAGTGAGAAGGAGCAATTTTTCAGTGTAGGAAGAGGTAAACTCAGAGTAGCACTAAGATCCCTATGAAAGGAAAGGGGAAGGCATCTAAATACTTGAGGACAGCTCTGTGGGGAATAGTAAGCAAAGGGAGGTGCTGGGTTTGCTGATTCAGAAAGGGTTGAGCGGAGTTGTTGGCAGCCAAGCCCCTTGCACTCTACTCAGCAGGGTTATATAAGCAGAGCTAGATTGGCCATATGAATGCTATAATATTTGAGTTAGAGTGTGCAGCATTACAGGCAGTGGTATAGCTATGTGGGCCCCACCAAATTTGCTCTGAGTCCCTTGTTTGGCTAGCAGGCATCCTCAACCCCTGCCAGCTGAAGTCTTCATCTAGCGCTGGTCTCCGGCACTGCTGTATTGCCTGTCCTGGTCTCTCTTCCCCTCACATCTGGCATGTTCCTTTTAGTGAAATTGCTTAGTTTCACTACAAAGAGCGTGCCAGATGTAAGGGGAAGAGAAAGCAGGCCAGGCAATGCGACAGCACCGGAGACCAGCGCTGGATGAAGGCTTCAGCTGGTTGGGATTGGGGACCCCTGCCCGCAAAGATATGTACAACAGCGGCAGTGGGTGGGGAGTGGCAGGGTGGCAAAAGGGGGACGGCGGCAGGGCGGCAGACCAAAATGTGTCCCCTCCCACCTCGAGGTCTGGCTACGCCCCTGATTAGAGGAGTTGTTAAAGGATACGGAGATAAAGGATTTATAGTTCTACAACAATGTAACTTCATGACAGTCTCAGCTTCAGTGTTTGACCTACTTTGTGAGGTCCCAGGGTAAAGTACCACTGGTTCAAAAAAAAAATTATTAGCACAGTCCTACTGCCTATTAGCAGTGCTTTAGGAATGGTGCTGCAGAAGTAGTACCTGTCAGCTTATGAGATTGCTATGCTTCTGTGGTCTAAGTATCTCCTTAATATTTTTTGTTTGCTAATTGGTCGGGGGAGGGGGAAGGGGAAATTGGTGGTACAGCAGGAGAACATAAAAATGTTAACAGACAGTGGGAATGAGCATGTTTTTGCCTTGGAAAGTAGGTTCTTCTATTCTGAATCAAAGTTCTTGTGATAGCTGTCAATTCTGAGGAGTGTGTATTCTATTTTCTTGCATATTCATACAAATGCTATATATGTCCCTAAGATACTTTCTTTATAGATCAAAGGATGTGAGCTTTTTGTTAGGCTGAAGACCATTAGTTGACTCTGGCAGATCTTATAGCTCATTTTCAAGGCTAAGCAATGGCTTCCCCAAGTTTATCTGTATTCTAAATTTTTATGGCAGACATCAGAATACATTGTTGCCATCACAGGGAGATGAAATTGGCCTAAGGTTATCTAGAGTCACCACATTTTAAGGATTTTTCTCCAGGAACATGTCCATATCTCTTTTAAATACCTATAGGCTTGTTGCTTTGGACATGTCCTCCAGAAACAATTAAACAAGGGAAAGGGTGGAGGTGCGCCGATTCCCTACGTGAAAACAATCTGAGCAAAAGGGGGAGAAGGGAGAGTTGGCTCTTCTCAAATACTGGTGCCGTGAAGATGGATAAGAGTTTTGTAATAAAGACTGTTATCCATCTACACATCTCCGTCGGTATTTGAGAAGAGCCAACTCTCCCTACTCCCCCTTTTGCTCCAGAAACAAATTCCATAGGTTAACTAAGCAGTGAATGAAAATGCTTTATTGAATGTGTTTTTTATCATTAGTTTCATGGAGTGTCCTCTTGTTTTAGTGTTGCTTAAAAGCAGAGGCGTAGCTGGGTGGGGGGGGGGCAAGGGAAGCGACAGCTCTCCCAAACAGACTTCATATAAAAATGGTGCCTACCTCTCCTGCTATTGGGGATGTCTACCTATCCTGCTGCTGTACCCACTCCCCTCACAGGTCTTTCTTTCCCCTCCTCTCCCAATCATCCTTTTACATCATTTCTCAAGTTTGTCGGCAGGCGGCAGCGCTATCAGCTCTAAAAATAAAGTGAAAGCATTCAGGACCATTTTCCTGCATACCTGGTTGCTGCTCTTCTAGTCACACCCCCTCTGATGCAGGAAGTTTATATTAGAAGGGGGGCGTAACCAGCAGAAAAGCAGCAACAAAAACAGGAAAATGGTCCCGCATGATTTCACTTTTCTTTTTGTTTAGAGCTGATAGATTGCTGCCTGCTGACAAACTTGAGAAATGATGTAAGAGGATGATCAGGAGAGGGGAGAAGAGAGAAAGGAGGCAATGCTGGATGAGAGGGGAGGGATAAGACAGACTGAGAGAGGGGATGATGCCATATAGGGAAAGAGATAGTGAGAAAGAGATGAGGTAATGCTTGATTGGGGGGAGAAGAAAGAGACAGTGATGCTGAATGAGGGGGGAACAGAGACAGCATGATGCTGGATGGGTTAACATAGAGAGAGTGAGAGAGAGAGAGATGGGGTAATGATGGATGGGGAGAAGAAAGATAGAATGATGCTGGATGGGGGAGAGAGACAGGGTGATGCTGGATGCAGAGAAAAGAGAGATATGGGATGGGATGGGATGAGAGATGGGAGAGATGGGATGATGCTGGATGGGGAGGAAGAATGAGAGATGCTGGATGGGGAAGAGAGATGGGGCAATGGTAGATAAGAAGAGAGATAGATGAAGTGATGCTAGATTGGAGTGAAAAAGATAGGGTGAATCTGGATGGGATGATTATAGACATAGAGAGAGATGGGGTAATGCTGGATGGGGAAGAGATAGACAGGTGGATTGAAAGACACCTAGATGGGATTAGGTGGTGGAAGAGAGATAGAAACAGAGCAATATTGCATGGGAGGAAGAGAAACAGAGACAGCATGATGCTAGATGGGAGAAAGAACAAGAAAAACGGTGTAATGCTGGATGGGGAGAAGAGAGGGAGCTGGTGTCATACTGGATAAGGAGGGAGAGAGAGAGAGAGAGCTATGGGGTGATGCTGGATAGGGAGAAGAGAGGGACGGGACAATGCTGGTTGGCAGGGAGACAGAGAGACAAAAACGAAGTGGAAATGCTTCCTGGCAGTCAGATGGGGAGAGAGACTGAGAGGAGAGGATGCATGGTGAGGGGGGGGGGGGTTGAGAAAAAGAGGAGATGTTATATGGCAAAGGGAGGGAAAAGTTAATGAAAGAATTGGGAATAAAAGGGGAAAATGGTCCTGGGTGAGGGAAAGATATGGAAATTTGTAGGTAGATTTGGTGAAAAAAAGGGAGTTTAAAGATTAGATAGTAAAAATGAATGAAATCTAAACAGAGGCAGAAAAATATTGGAAAGTTGAAAGAGAAAGATGAGTGTCAGAGATAGAGGTAGTGAATAAGTTGCGTAAGCATCTACGTGCACCCAACACGTGCTAAAATGGAGTTACCGCTCAACTACCATGTGGCTCTTGCAGTAATTTCATTTTTGGCGGGAGTCCAATACACACATCTGAAAAATATTTTTTTAATTTCAGGCGCCTAATGGATGTGCGCCAAGTGGCATTTGGCACCCGTAGGTCATTACTGCCAGGTTAAAGTGTGAGTCTTTACCGCTAGGTCAATGACTGGTGGTAAGGTCTCAGACCTAAAATGGACAGGCAACAATTTTCATTTTGCCGCCCATCCATTTTAGGCAGAAATAAAGAAAAGGCATAAAAAAATTGGAAGTTGAAGAGAGTTTTGTAAGGTTGTACAATTAAGCACAAAAAATACAAAAAATGTTAAAAAGATTAAAAAAACAGAATTGTAAAAAAGTAAAAAATAGAATTTGGTAGGAGGGGGCCAAGTCAATGATTACAAGTTGATACCATAGGGCAAAAACACTCTAATATTGAGTGCAGACAATTGTTGGTGCCCGGGTGCATATATGAGACAAATTTCCCCCTCAGATCAAATCATTGGTTGTATTGTAATAATTTGACTATCAGAGTTTTCAAGCAAGCACTTTTAGGCGATAGTCTAGTATCTTGTTTGATTTAAATTGAATGGCATCCTAGAAATAAGCAGTGGATTTTCTCAAGTCCATCTTAGTAATGGTTTATGGACTTTTAACAAATTATCCAAACCTTTTTTAAATGAAGCTAAGCTAACTGCTTTTACCACATTTTCTGGCAACGAATTCCAGAGTTGAGTGAAGAAATAGTTTATCTGATTTGTTTTAAATTTACTACTTAGTAGCTTCATAGAGTGCCCCCAAGTCCAAATTGTTTTGGAAAGAGTAAACAAACAATTCACCTCTACCCATTTTAATCCACTGAGTATTTTAGAGAATTTTATAAGAAATGCATTCATTCCCTTTATTATTTTTAATGCCCATCTTTAAACCTTTTCCAGGTCTCTGCATCTTGTGAGATGGAGTAACCAGTATTGCACATAACAGTCAGTAATGACCATTGGAGCCGACTCTGTGGATGCTGTGGGTGCTTGAGCACCCCCAATATTGAGAAAATTCCTTGTATGTGTCCAGGGAGGTGCTTAGCACCCCCAATAATTTTGAAAAGTTGGCTCCTATGGTGATGACATTCTCAGTTTCTCAGGGCTTTTTTTTTTTTTGCATGTTTGTTTTCTATTCCTTTTCTAATAATCCCCAATGTTCTATTTCCTCTCAGCAGTCAAAGCATATTTCAGTTTAGTGGTTCAAAGATATTTTTCTTCTGAAAATTTCAGCTTAGTGATTCAAATATATTTTTCGTCTGTGGTGACTCCTAACTCAGAATCCAGCATTCTGTACCTGTAGTTGGAATTCATTTTCCCTGAATCACTTTGCAGTGTTTACATTAAATTTCATCTGCCGTATAGATGCTTGTTTTCCTAGTCTCACAAGATCCTTCCACAAACCCTCACAATCCTATGTTTTAATGACTGAATACTTATGTGTCTTCAGTAAATTTGTTCACCTGCTTTGTTACCCCTTTCTCTAGATCGTTTATGAATACTTTAAACAGCAAAGGTCCCAGTATATACCATTTAGTCCTATTTTCTGTCAATTTCCAGCCCACACTTTCCACAATTTTACTATTCTAGCATGAGATAAATGATTTACTTATACCTTTGATCTATGTAAGTTAATTGAATTAGAAGTGCTTGTAATGACAATTATCAATTTCATTTAAATAGGTAAGCAATTTACTTTTAAACATTTTTTTGAAAATTGCCCTTCTTCAATATGGCTAGAGTTATTGTTAAAAAAAAAAGGGAGAGTCAGAGTTGAAGAAAGAAGGTTACCGATACAGAAATGGGGACTGGAGAAGAACATTCTGCAAACAGTGCAAAAAAATACCGAATCAAGTTTGCTAGACTCAGGGCCCCAGTGTTAGGCCTTTCATCTGTTCATATGAAAGCCCAAATCCTTTTCTCTGACACATACCTGGGTGGGTATGATGGTCTCATTCACTACAGTGTTGGATATGATCTGGCGGAGTTCCTGATGTGGTATGATGGGATTCATTTAGGCATGTATCAATTTTCTCCTTCTATAATTTGTCTTATGTTGATGTATACCTCTTGAAGGACTTTTATCCAGGTGCACTCTGAGAAGTACTTGAAGACCTGCTATAAAAATAAAACAAACCTCTCGTTTTCTTCAATCTGCAAAAATGTTGTAGATCAGAGGAATGGATAGTGTCTCCCTGCATTGTCTAGTGCATGCAATGCCACTTGCACATCCCATATTTCAAGATAAGGTGTCTCCCTTCCTTCATGTTGTTTTCTTATTTCCCTTAACCTTTTCTTCTCTCTTCCTCTGCCTTTCGTCCCTTTTGCCTACCACTCCCACTTGTTTTTGTTTTTTTTTAACTCTCCCTTTACTTCCTTTTCCTCCATATCCTTTCTCAATCTTCTATCAGTATTGACTATAGGTGAATTAGATGATCATGCTTTACAGTTTTCCTAATTTTCTCCCTGGTTAAGTTATCACTATCACTTTGTACAGTTGGTAAGCTTTTTGTCAGCTATTATTGACTTTGCCCTAGCTAAGTTCAGTATTACCCTGTGTTAGAGATAAACACAGCAAAATCATCATTCTGTGTACCAGCATAGGGAATAGGGTTATACCAAATACGTTTTTATCTACCATACTGAGCTGAATAAATTGCAGTAACTGGTCATTTTTTTTCTGTCTTGTAGTACATACATCATTCACACATATATTAATAAAGTAAAGTCTTATGTTTAATAATTTATTTTAACCATTTATCATTCACTTTATCTAAGCAACTATAGGCAGCTTACAAAATAACATACACAACCAGGTGGAGGGCAACAGAGAATAAAATGAAATTAATATAAACATAAGAAATAAGCCAAAATAAACTTCAAAAATAAATAAAAGAATAACTAAAACACCTGACTGAATAGATACGCTTTCAAATATTTCAAAAGTGCAGAAAAGAGGTCATACTCTGTAAGTCCTGTGGTAAAGTATTCCATAAAAGAAGACTGGCAACAGAAGAGATTGAAGATCTAATCATTCCGCCCAACCTGGTAGAGTGGCGGTACAACTAACAACACTTTTTCGGTGGACCTCACAATGGATATAGGTTGATAGGCATAAAGGGAAGAAGCTAACAATGTTGGAACGTCATCATGTAATGCTTTGAAGATAAGAATGATCTTAAGCTGAATTGTACATTTAACAGTCAACCGGTGTAAATTTTTCAAAACTGGAGAGATGAATAGAATGGGATAGACACAACTAAACCTGTATCACATCATTCTGAGCTATCTGCAATGCTCTCAGTGCGCAAACAAGGACACCCAAATACAGAGTATTGCAGTAGTCAAAATAAGGTGCAAGAAGGGATTGAATCACTGTTCTAAATGTAACCCCCTGTTTCTGGCCCTGTCCATTTTGTTGGTGACCAGAGATGGTGGTGCTGTGAGGTTCAGAGTGTCTGGAGGGGCTCTGTAGGAGAGGTTGCGAAAAATGCAACCATCTGCGATGCTGTCCAACCCAGGAATGAGATTTCTCGGGGCTGAAACAGTTAGAAAAATGGATGGTCTTGGCTCCGAGGAAGCAAGTAGGCCCAAAACGGAGCCAAGGGTTCAATTTTTGAGCCTGTCCAGCCAGAGTTCTGGGACTTCCACGGTTCTCCATCGCTGGTGTTTGGGGTCACCAGGGGTCTGGGGGGACCCAAATAAAAGGTAGTTTCCAGGTGTGGAGACCCTAAGGGGCAAGGTAAGAGGCCTGATGACTGGAAAAAAAAACTTTTCATTTTGTTAAAAATTGTTGATTTTGTACATGCAGTTCTGGATCACAAGGGGTTAATTCCACTTTCATTTTAGTGGTCAGTATATGTTCTTAAGAACCTCTAGGGGATGCTAGGGAGTTTAAATTTGAGTGAAAATTTATTTTAATGGGGAAACCACAGGGTGGTCTGAGAAAGGCTTATGGTGGGTTTTGTGCAAATTCCTCGATGGAGGTGGTGTAGAAAATCTACTATAATAAAACTCACCCTCAACATTCTGAGGACACTGACATCAGTGAAGCCAAGCCCTGACTTCCTTCAAAAAGATTCGAAGGTTCGTGGTGGTGAAGCCACCAAAATCGCTCCGGGCCCCGCCCTTGAGGGCGGAGCAATGGCAGAACAACGAAGGGGTTGGCAGGGAGGCGGGGGGTGGGAAATCACTCCGGGCCCCGCCCTTGCGTCAAATGTCATGACGTTGGGGGCGGAGCAATGGCAGAACAATGAAGGGGTTGGCCAGGGAGGGGGGGGGGTGTTGGCGACGAAAACCTTGCTAGCGCCCGTTTCATTTGCTCTGAAACGGGCATCTTTTACTAGTGTTAAATAAATTACTCTGAGATAAGTCAAGTAGTTTTGGGACAGTTGAATTTAAAAAAAAATGTGGGACGTCCTTTAAATACGGGTATTTTTGAAATGTTAGAACATAGGAATGTTGGTAAAGTAGTGCTACTTTAGAGGGTCTTTTACTAAGGCACACTCACATTTTTGGCTTGCACTAAAATTGGGCACACGCTAAACGTTAGAGATGCCTATGCATTCCTATGGGCATCTTTAACTTTTAGTGTGCCCCCAATTTTAGCGTGCGCCAAAAACATGAGCGCGCCTTAGTAAAAGACACTCTAAATTTGATGAGATTTGGTGTTTGTTTCTTCCCAAGAATATGTAAAACTGTATTTTTTCACCATTATTTTCAGTGGGAAAGTTTAAAACCAAAATAGAGATTGGAACAGTTCAACAAAGTTCCATTTGTAGGAGAAAAAAACTTAAGGTTCTAAACAGATGACCTGATTGGTTGGAATAGAGTCAGGTGATCAAGTCAAGTCAGATTTTCTAGGTAACTGTTCCCTTGACTATTACTCAGAAGCGTAGAAACAGATGACACAGACAGATATGCTGAGATGAGTGCATTAGTGTGCAAGAAACTATAAGTTGCCTGTTTTAAAGTTGGTGAACGGTGAAAGGAAGCATACGTTGATAGTGTTCTGAGTGTTGGTTAAAAAAAAACTAGAAGTTTTATTTGCTTTTCTTGATGACCTTATGAAGTGGTATATGTTTTAAAAGAGAACAAACTTTTACAGAAGTAGTTGTGTTTAAGTTCTGACTGTCACAGGTGAGGTCTACTGTAATGCTATCCTGAAATGTGGCAGAGTGCGAAAGTCTGCATAAGTGTGGAAAAAATTTAAGAGATTTGCTTGAGTGAAAGTGAGGGTTACCCAGTTTGGTTGAGAAAATTTGGTGAAAGTCCTGAGAATATTAGAAATTCTGAGGAAAGTTTTAATCTTCATTTGAGGACAGTGAGCTTAAAATGGTTATGGAGTGAGTGAGTTTTAAAAGGAAGCAAACTTCTTTATAGAAGTTTGTGCTTAATCTGTGCTGAATGGTTTTAAGAGCCCAGAGTGAATTTGTTTAAGTTTAGATTGATGGAATGTGAGTGTCTGCAGTGTGGGACTCAAGGCTCTTCATAGTGGTAGAGAACCAGTAAAAGGATTAGGGCCTGGAAAACAGGGCATATGTTTATTTTATAACAGCTAGTGTGACCAAAGTGTTCGGTAAATTTACCTGGTTAGAAACCGACTATTTTGCTTAAGGAGAAAAGGTTTTGCTCCCTATTTCATTAGAATTCAGATAGATTTAGGTGACAGAGAAGAACAGAGATCATTCCAGAAGGACCTGCACAACTAAGGGCCCCCACACAAGAGAATCTTTCAGCTAAGTACAAAACCAGCACCACAACAGGGAAAGACATTTTCCTATGGAAATTTAATAAAATTACTTACCTGAAATGTGTCTTGAGCTGGGTTCTAGTGGGGTATGGTACCTATAAAAAAGTAAAAAAAAATTTTTGCACAAAGAATCAATTCATTCCAGAGTTGTTATGATACCAACACATTTCTGAAAGAAATAAAAGTTAATTTGCACTCAATTGATTTTGGGCCAATTAATTGGGAAGATCCTAAATCTAGTTTCCTTTCCTCTTTCAAACCTTGAGTTTGGGAGACGAGGTTAGTTTATTTGTCCCTTACAAGTCACAAAGTTTCAGCTTGAGGTATTATGCTCGACTACGAACATGAAGTACAGTAGAGCTGGAGCTCTGTGGGGTTACATAAAAATTAACAGAAGTTGGAAATCTCTGAAGCTACCTCACTGATTAATCAAAACTGGGTGTGTATGGTATTGCATGAGCAAATAGGAAGGGTATTTTATATTCCTTTGTTGTTAATTGCAAATGTAAGGTTTTTTTTTCCTTCCTCCATGTGATTGTCAGGCAGATGATCAAAAACCCTGTCCTATTCCAAACAGCACTCTAAAATAGCATTGGAACAGCGCGGGGCGCTATTAGACCTATGATCAGAGATAATGCATGCAAATTTAAGCAGCGCAATTATCTCTGATTATGGGGCAGAAGTGCAGGAGAATTGTGCCTGAGCATGCGCTCAGCACAATCCTCCCACACTGTTAGACAGGTCCGGGCTGGAGACCAATGAAAAGAGAAGGACGCCCATCTTTAAATCGGAATATGGACATCCTCAACTGCCCTGTTGCAGGGACATCCAAATTTCAAGGGGGTGTCAGAGATATAGCGACGGGGCAGTTGAGGATGTCCAAAATTGGATGTTTCTATGAGAAAGACATCTTTCTCATAGAAACATCCAATTTTGGACATCCTTAACTGCCCATTGCCGAAACATCCAAAATTTGGACTTCCTCAACTGCCCCGTCACAGAAACATCCAAATTTTGGACGTCGTCAACTGCCCTCGCTGGCAGGTTTGCTGTAGGGGGGAATGGGGGCCTGCCAGCATGAAAATGCATGCTGGACAGGGCTCACCATTCCTCCCCAATGATCTGTAAACCCCTAATGCCAGCTCGGAGCTGGCGTAGGGTTTGTCGCGGCCAGCTACCCAATCTTTGGCGTGCTTGACGCTAATCATTGGGGATGAATGCGTTAAGCGCTGATTAGCATGCATTTGCAGGCTACTTGCACTAAGAGCCCTGTTTAACATGCATTTGCATTCTACTTGCGCTAAGAGCCCTCGAGCACATTGTTTCACGTGCTCGAGGGCTGTGATCATGGGGCGGTAGCAAACGCCGGCACTAGTATGGCACTAACAGCCTCTAGCGCCGGTGTTTGCTTTTGATCATCTGCCTATGTGTGAGCGGGGTAGTAGTGGGAGGACTTTATAAAGTACAGCCAGACAAGGGAAAAATGAAACAAAACTCCTTTATTAAACACTGTATCTGTTACCTCACCGGTACCTCAAAATAAAGAATAAGGTCTCTTTCGTTTCAAAGGCAAACCTTACACAAGCCTGCCACTGGCAGAGCTCAAGCCCACAGTACATACAGCTACATGCAGGGTTTCACAACGCAGGTCCATCTCCAGCACTGCAAATATTCTAGAGCACCAGAATGCTTCCAGTTAAGAAATGAGAAAAAGCTGGACAGCTGCAGATTCCTACACACAATCTACATATTAATAGAGTACATATCCTTGGAAACAATAGTACCGATCACCTGGCAAAGAATGAAAAAATACAAATTAGAAACAAATAGGCAGAGAAAAAGATGACCCCCCCCCCCAACACAAACTTTGAGAGCTATGGAATACTGAAGAAAATATAAGAAATACATATTTTCAAAGTTGATGCATTTCATTCTCAAAAAACTAACAATACAATTATTTTCTACCATTGCTTAATTTTCCAATTAGGTTGGGCCAGGGCTCTAATTTGGGA
Source organism: Microcaecilia unicolor (assembly GCF_901765095.1). Taxonomy (NCBI): domain Eukaryota; kingdom Metazoa; phylum Chordata; class Amphibia; order Gymnophiona; family Siphonopidae; genus Microcaecilia; species Microcaecilia unicolor. The sequence continues at coordinate 525,815,474 of NC_044032.1, forward strand.
GGGATTAAAACAGAGTTTGGGAGGTATTCAGGCTCAGAGGGTCTGATTTGAGGCATGGTCTGACTTAAGGAGAAATAATATCTGGGGGGAGATCTGATTTGGGGGGTATGCATTAGGAGAGAGAGAGGTGCAATTGTGGCAGGACTGTTTTAGGCTGGCAGCCTATTATATGCTGTATAAATACTATCTGACACCGCATGTAATGAGGTGTCTGTACAGTAAGTGTCTGCCCTGTGTGGTAAAGGCAGGACAGATAGTAGGCACACTACCTGCATTTACCATAAATATTTTGCATTGTTTAGCAGCTAATGTATGGTGAATTGAATATCTTACTACACTGGAGTAAAGGGCCCTTAAAGTGCATAGCTTCCAAAACATTTTGCAACAGTTTGTATAATCTCTAAACTTGCTTGTATCTATACCATAGCATTTGGAACACAAGAACACAAGAGTAGCCCTACTGGGTCAGACCAATGGTCCATCCAACTAATTGAATTCTATGATTCTTTCCCTGAAGCCTGTAATAATACGTCCACATAAATAAAGTATATATAATTCAAAAAATTTCAAACATAAATTAAAGCTGCACATTTAGAAATACAAAGAGACAGATCAACTTATCTGAATTAAAGCTTGCATTATTCTCCAGTCTTTTAACTCCAATTTACTTTAGTCAATGGTTATACTGCTCAACAAGGCATCTTATTTTGGGACCTTCCTCAGGAACAGCCGTTGCAAATTCAGAGCAGAAACTGTCAGTGTTTCCGCCAAGAAAAGGCATTGTGGACTTCCTGGAAACAAAATGCATTGAATTAAAAAAAAATCTCACAGCATGATGATGGCATGTATTCAAACAACTTTGTGAATAAAGTACAATTAACAAAAAAAACAGCTGCCAAATGATAGAATTCCATTCAATTTCATTAATCCCCATGGTTGTTCTGACCCAAGTTCATAAATCCAGAATTGTTCCTGTAGAGTTAATTGGAACATTCTATCACTTCGAAAGCTCCATGGAATACTCTCAATCAAAACCATCATAATTGAAAAAAAAGTTTGTCCTTCTCTTAAACAGTGAGAAACCACAGGGGTACTTGCTGATTGTGTTTTCAATTGGCTCCTGTGTTCAATGAGATGTAGCCTAATGTTGCAAATTCTCCATCCCTACGTAGATTTTATTGCATGGACAAATAATGATATATTACAAATTTAGATTCACAAGATGTAGTAAATCACAGACAATATTTCTTTTGTGTGATCGGATTTACCTATTTGTGAATAGTCAAAGATGAGCCACAAAAATAGCAAAGTCCACAAGGTACATGCTGACCTGTATCTGAATGGCTGCATGAACTACAACTAAATGTTGAATGGACCATCATATCTGCCAAAACAATTGCCAGCTGAAGTGATTTCCTTACTTGACCTAATTATGCTTAGGGGCTCACAACTGGCACCTCCTGAAAGTAATCCTGCTAGCCTTGTCACTAATTCTCACACATTTTCATTGATTAGGTTGAAGTTCACTCTTCTTTGGATGTGCAGTAGTTTCCTCACTCCCTAGGAATCGACTCAGCTCCTACTAGGCCACAGATTATTTATTTATGTATTTATTTATTTATTTACTTACTTACTTATTTAATTATTTAGATTTATTTGCCGCCTTTTTGATACAGCTCAGATCAAGAGGGTATTTCTGGAGGAGTCTGTGATGTATCAAAATCCAGCTGCATGGATGCTCCCTCCTCAGACTCAGCAGTACAAACCTACCAGGACAGAGGCATCAAGAGTTGCTGTATCTCAAAAAAGATATAGCAGAATTAGAAATGGTTAAAAGAAAAGCAACCACAATAATAAAGGGGATGGAACGTCTCCCGTATGAGGAAAGACTAAAGAGGTTAGGGCTCTTCAGCTTGGAAAAAAGAAGGCTGAGGGGGGATATGATTGAGGTCTATAAAATTCTGAGTGGAGTAGAATGGGTAAAAGTAAATTGATTTTTTACCCTTTCAAAAAGTACAAAGACAAGGAGATACTCAATGAATTTACATGGAAATACAAAGAATAACTACGCTCTGGAACTTGTTGCTGGAGGATGTGGTGACAGCAGTTAGTGTATCCGGGCTTAAAAAAGGATTGGACAAGTTCCTGGAAGAAAGGTCCATAGTCTGTTATTGAGATGGACACAGGAGAAGCCACTGCCTGCCCTGGGATTGGTAGCATGGAATGTTACTACTAATTGGGTTTCTGCCAGGTACTGTACTGGCCACTGTTGGAAAAAGGATACTGGACTAGATGGACCATTGGTTGGACCCAATATGGCTATTCTTATGTTCTTATGTACAATGCTGCAGGAAAAGGCTACTCATCTGGGTAAGTTCTGAGCCTCCCCTTGCATTTTCCCATATTTAATTTTAAAGGAAAATGTTTAGAAAATTAATGATGCAAAACCAAACTCAGGAACTTGCCACTATCAGTCTCATTCCACCATCTTAGCCCTTTCATATGTCAGGTGCTCCTATACTTTCTTTTCTGTCTACTTCACCCCAATTGCTAGTGACTGAGTGAGAAATTATATAATTTTTATTTGCTCTGCTTTCTGTATATGAGATTACTTTTACACTATAGTTAGACACCCTTTCATTGTGCCTTACTGCTGTTTGGTATTTCACTGACAAACTAAGTAACTTTATGAAGATTCCATGCTATATACTATGAACAATTTATGCTTTGAAATTACTGCTGGAGCTATCTTCATATAGACATTCACGATGGTGCAATGATTGAGATGGAGTGCCTATATGTGTTTGATATTTACACTTTGGGGCACTGTATTATATCTGAGCATTTATCACATTTTGGTTTAGTTCTGCCTAGTTTACATTTATTTTGTAACATTATCAAGGCATATTTATCTTGGAAATTGATTACCTCTCATAGGTTTATTTGAGTGATAATATTTAACAAATTTGTGTCAAATTCCCACATCATCAGTAACCACCCACCCCTGCTCGTCTGCAATGCGAAGAATTATATTTCAGGTCTATTGTTTTCTAAGTGTATTAACTAGAATTTGGCCTGCTTTGTCACCCCATTCAAAATATTCTTGAGTTCTCTGTAGATCCCAAATAATGTTCCTCAGCTCCAAATTTCAGAGATCTTACCTCTTCTAGAGACCAAAGGACACTAGCTGAGCATGACTTAAGCTTATGAGCACTCTGAAGCAATTCAGTCTCTTCTCATAGCATTAGCTTTTGTTCCTGGCAGCATTTATATCTATAGAGACTTCTTGCAATGCACCTACTCCACATATACAGTAAGCCGTGAAGCATTCCAAAGAGAAACTGTATTAACTGCCCCTATGTCATTAAAGGTAAAATATTCACATACATCATTTTCCAATAATAGGAGAATTTTCCCATCCACGAGTAATTGGTCATTCAGCTTCCAATAATGTTTATCTTGCATAGCTCATGAAAAAGTACATTTCAAGGCAATTGGGGCATAGCCAGACTTTACCGTGGATTCAATAGTAACATCTTGAACTAAATTACAATGAGTTCACTCCCTCAACCACAAGTCAATTCAAGCATATGAATTATGCAATGCAGAAATAAAGTGAAATCCTACACCCCAGGTTATACAGTCTTCACACATCCTCTAGACCACATATTTTTTATAAAGCTAAGTAATCGAGCCTTATCTCGCTTAGAATATTAGCTCACCGAGTTGGAGATAGCAAGGAGAGAATGTAAGATTAAAGTCACTGCAGACTATGAGAATTCCTTCACTGAAATCCAACAGTTTCTTCTCTAAATTCTCATAAAAGCCCCCTTGCTCTTTATTACAGGTGTTATTAGAGGTGTAGATATTCAGTAGGGTATACAGCTGACCCCCTAAAATCCACCTTCATCAATATATATCAGCCTTCTAGACCTTTAACTATAACTCAAGGTGTACACCTTCCAGAATACTAGCAGGCAGCAAGGAGGAAACAACAGGCATATGAGTTTAATGAGTACGGATCCAGCCCTGAAGGAAATGGTTGTTTACCACCCAACCACAGGTCTAATATTCTGTCAATCCAAATGGTCAAACCTCCCCTAAAATAAGGAGAGTACAGCATGGCCACTGGCTGTAAGAGCCCAAGAACCATCAAGTCAATGCATAGCTCCATGAGAGGTCATCCTCTTAGTCCATCCTGGTCTTATGCTGTCACCTCGGGACTCTCAATGTTGTTTTTCTAGTTTGGTTCTCTCCCAGTCCTTAACTCTGTATTGCTGTAGCCTGCAAACCAGCTTCAGAAAATTGATTTTTCAATTCCTCCAGCGATCTATCATTGTATGCCTTCCCTTCAACTGTAATGGAAAATCTGATGAGATATAGTTAATGGTAGCGCAGTTGCCTTTGTCAAAGCACCTCAGTTCAGCTGTGGTATTCACAGCAACAATGAAGGGTAGCATGGGCCACATCTGCAAAAACCTTAGTCCAAAACAACTGCAACATCATTCTGCCACCCTGCCTTCATATCGCCCCCCAGCATGTGCTCCATGTCAGCAAATTTATGAAATAAAGAAAATCAAAGCCAGGAAACAAATACTAATACAAAGATCACCTAAATTGTTTTGAGTGAAGCACCCTCAGAGATATAAACACCCACGTGGGACACCCACGTGGTGATCACTCAGGACCACTATTAGGTGAAGCATAGCACTTCATTCATTGGGTTGCCATCTCGAATGCGCTTGACATGTCGAATTGGAGGAGAAGTATACTTTTACCTGTGGTTATTTCTTGCTTGAATGTGGCCAGGAGCATGACTAGGACGATTTCAGTACTGTGGTGGGGGCAGAATCCTGACTGTGAGTTATGTAGTATTGAGAACTTGTCCATGTATTCCGTAAGCTGTTTGGTCACCAAGCTCTCCATCAGTTTGACTACTAGTGGGATAGACGCAACTGGGCGGTAATTGGTTAGATCGTTTGTGTTTTTCTTGGTGTCCTTTGGTATTGGGGTGAGTAGGACGTTGCCATATTCCTCAGGGAAGAGACCTTGTTGTAGCATGCAGTTTAGGTGGGATGTGAGGTCTGTTATGAAGCGATCAGGGGCAGATTTGAGTAGATGACTGGGACATATGTCCAGTTTGCAGTGGGTGTTGGCAAACATATGAGTTGTTTTTGTAACTGATTCAGTGGTGAGGAGAGTAAATACGGTCAGCTGGGCATCCACCAGGGATTAGGTCCAGGTCATTGAAGAAGTTTTCGATGTCAGTGTTGTGCTGAGGAAGTGCAATAGATCCTGACATTTCATGATTAAAAAAAAATCTATCCACTTTTGATCATACTCTGATACATGAAACAACCACGGCATCTAGTTACAGGTTTCTTACCAAGTATGAAATATTTCTTGCTACAGTTGTCAAAAGAGTGGCCTAGATCCAGTTTATTTCTTATATTTTTATTTGATTTATATGCAGAGAGGGGAAAAGAGCTACAACAAATGCCTAATAATGAATCATGTTAAAATCTATATTGTTGCTGAAGGAAGATGAGGTTTGCAGTTTTAAATGCTGAACAGCAGTTTCAGGTAATTGTGGAGTGCTCATAAATTAAGCTACCCCATTGACACTGCAAACCAATCAAAATGTTCCCTTAATTTATTCACAAGTCCAAGTGCCTGGAGCTCCTTAAATGAAAGTAACTAGAAAATGTAATCTGAATCATGTTACACGTTCATATAGCAGCTGAGAAAAGCACCAATGAACTATCTGACCTGCAAAGTAAATCTATTAAATTATGGCTCATCCCTTCTGTCATCAATGATGAACTAATCAGAATAGTCAGGTCACATTTAGTAAAGTCATTGAAAGACTGTAATAAGGTGCAATAATGTTTGAGGGTACAAAGAAAAGGCTTGGATAACATGAAATAGTACAATTATTATTATAAATCATGACAGCAAGGCCAACCTGGTGACTCAGATGGCAGTTGCAAGTACCATACACTGTCTTGAGAAAGTTTTTGAATTTCACCTCGTCAGGTATTCTGCTGCCCAGGTCAGCTGGAGCTGGGATGCTTCAGAGATACTATTTACAGCTCCAGCGGTGAAGAAATTGATAGGGATGGGCATACAGAAAATTGTCATGTCTTCATTTCCAATGAATGTCGTTAATATTGTATCCTCTTCTTTAAGAGTGCACATTCCCCCTGATTCTATAAAAGTCACCAAAAATTGCACATGCAAATTTAGGTGTGCCCCCGATTTGCGTGCAAATTCATAGAATAATGAGCCAACTAGTGCTAATAATTGGCTTTTTAACAAACAATTATTGGCACTAATTAGATTTAATTTACACAGCCTGAAAAAGGGGATGCAGACATGGGAGGATCATGGGCATTTTGGGGCAGATTGGGGGTGTGGTTTTGAGTTATGCATGTTATTATAGCATATGAGTGCTCCACATACAAATCTAGGCATGGGCATTTGCACCATATTTTCGTTGATGCAAATGATGGTGCCTAAATTTTCGCATGACCTCTTTGCTTAACTCTGTCAAACTTTAGGCATGGCTTATAGAATACTGCTTAAGCGGCTTTTTTTGGTACCAATTTTTTAGGCACCATTTATAGAATTCACCCCATTATGGGCTATGTCCTATATATGGTGCCTGAAAAATCTGTGCAGAATAAAGTTCCCGCTGAGCATATTCTTTAAGCAGCACCTAAAATTAAGTGCAGTACATAGAATACGCTTAGTTGATATCTCAGTGACTAAAACTATGTGCATCTATTTACATCAAGGAAAATGTGGTGTAAATACTGGCACATAGTTTTTGGTGCAGAGGGCCATATTCTATAACAGTGTGTGTAAATTTTGGAATGCCCACGAAATGCCTATTTCCCCGCCCATAACCCAGTGCTTTTTTTGTTCCAGTATGTGCCGGTACAGTGTACTGGCACCCTTTTTACCTTCCGAGTCTGGTTTCCTCTCACTGCCCCCATTTCCTCTCATGGCCTGCTTGAGAGTCTGGGCTCCTGATCAATCAGTACAAGGCCTGGCACCAGCACACTCATCCTTCGACCCTATCTGCTCATGGAGGCACTGTTGGTACCACCCCTCTGACACATACATGACATGTCAGAGAAGGCAGAACTAACAGGGCCTTCCCGGGTACATGGCATTGGTTGTGAAGGCACATCAGCACTGGTGTTGTGCCTTGTACTAGCTGTTGATTACTGCTGGGGGCCCAGGCTATCAAGCAGGCAGGCAGGCAGTGAGAGAAGGAGAAAGGGCAGGGGGCAGATGAGAATCGCTAGACATGGATAGCAGGGGAGGACAGGGGGAGAGGAGAATCACTGGACATGGATGGCAGGGGAGGACAGGGGAGAGGAGAATCACTAGACATGGCTGGGAGGGGAGGGCAGGAAAGAGAGGATAATCATTGGACATGGATGGCAGGGGAGGACTGGTGGGAGAGGAGAATCGCTGGACATGGTTGGCAGGGGAAGACAGGGGGAGCGGAGAAATTCTGGACATGGATGGAGAGGAGAGTAGGTGAGGAGAATTGCTGGACATGGATGGATGGAGGGGAGGGCAGGGCAGGGGGGGAGAGGAGAATTGCTGGACATGAAAGGAAGAGAATTGATGGACATGGATGGAGAGCAGTGCAGGGGGGAGAGAGGAGAAAAGCTGGACATGGATGGAGGGGAGGGAAGACAGAAGGAGATGCACATGGATGGAAGGGAGGGATAGAGGAGAAATTCTGGACATAGATGGAGGTAAGAGGAGACAGAGGGAGGAGATGCACATGGATGGAGGGGAGGGGTGAGAGAACAATTGCTGGATATGGATGGAGGGCCGGGAGAGAGAAGAATTGCTGGATATGGATAAAGGGGAGGGAAGAGAGAGGAAGTGAGATGAACATGGATGGAGTGGAGGAGAGAGAGAGGAGAAATGCTGGACATGGATGGAGGGGGAAAAAGAAGAGAAATGCTGGACGTGGATGCAAGGGTTGTGAGAGAGGAGAAATGTTGGATATGGATGGAGGGAAGAGAAAAGAAAAGAAAAGAAAAAGATGCTCATGGATAGAGATGAGGGAAAGGGAAGATAGGAGAAAAACTGCACATGGATGGAGAAAATAGATAAAAGCTGGATCCACGCTTTACCTCCTCTAGTCATTTCTGCGGAGGATACAGCTTTTACTTAAGGATATAGGGCAAGAAATGAAGGCGAAAGGAGGAAAGTAAAGAAATAAATGGGCAAGAAGCCCTGGGAATGGATTTAAGAGAACAAATAGAAATCAGCAGAATCAGGGACTGGGACCAACATGATCAGAAAAAACAAAGTCACCAGACAACAAAGGTAGAAAAAAATCATTTTATTTTTCATTTTCGTGTCTGGAATATCTCCAATTTGAGAATTTACAGCTGCTGTCTTATTTTGCACTGTATAGGAGGTTTCTTTATGTTTTCCTGATATTGTGCTGCATGCAGAGTCTGGCTTCTCAGGATCTCAGGTTAATTTTTGAAGAATTTGAAGAGGGGCTATCTCTGTTCTGCAAGTGTGACTGCAAGGCCAAGTATTTGAATAAGGATCAGTTTGTTAGGTTCTGAGAATTTGATAACATATTGTGTTTCAGATTTGTCAATACTGTTGTCCTAATTGCTGGTCTGTGTGCTAATTTGGTTTGTGTCATTTTTGGTATACCGGAACTGTAACAGCTTACAGAAATTATTTATAATGGAAAAAAAATCACAAGTTATTTTTTTCTTCTATACTGGTGCAATATTTTCAATGATGCCTGTTTATATGTGCCATGGCTGGTAAAAGGGGTGTAGCTACTGTGATTGTGGCTACCATAGGGGCGGAGCCATAGTGACCCCACCCCTAAGGTTACCCATAATGAGTATGTTACCTTTTTTCCTACAAAAAAACACTGCCATAACCACACCCCTTTTTGGTTTTGTGTATTAGAATTTAGGTGCTGTGTGTTACAGAATATGCTTAGCGAGCTGTGTGCATAAATTCTAATTATTGCCAATTAGTGCTCATTATTTCTTGTTAAGTGCTGTTAAAATGCTGATTGGCTTGTTAATCCAATTAAGTTATGTGCGTTGTTATAGAATATGCTTGAATTTTGGCAAGGATTCCTAGGTGTGCTATATAGAATCCGGCGTTATGTGCACATATCCCCAGATTCTATATACAGCACCCAGATTTGTGTCTGTGCCCAAGATGTGTGTGCAATTTAATTAATTAATGAGCCCTTATCCATAATTAGGTGCTAACAACCAATTACTGAAGTTAATTGGCACTTATTAAAATTTGTATTTGCATATGGCTGTACGCTATTCTATATGGCATTGCACCTAACTCTATTAGAGTGAAGAAGAAAACCGAAAAGGATCCCACGTAGAACAGTACAAAACAAATGATATGGAAATGTGGAGATGGCTTGAGAAAAGCCAAGTACACAGGTTGATTGTATACAGCTAAAACACTTTGGGCCCTGTTTACTAAGCCACGCTAACTTTTTAGCACTCGCTAAAATTTAGCACGTGCTAATAATTGAGACTTCCATTATATTTCTATGGGTGTCTCAGTGGCATAGCTAGGTGGGGCGCCAGGGGAGCAGCTGCTTCCCCAAATGGAGTTCTGCCGGCACCTATTTTTTTCATCCTGTTGCACTGGAAATGTGCGCCAGCGCCAGCAGAAGCCCGCTTTTGTTCCCCCCACGCCGTCAACCTCGCTCATCTTGGCTCTGCTTCTGGGGTGTCTCTAGCATTAGCACACTAATTTTTAGCACGCTAATTAATACATTAATATTCTACCTCACCTGAGGCAGGCACTTTGTGCCAAAACATGGTGCCGTGTCGGGTGTTGCATGTTATTGCAAATACAAAAAATAAAGTATTTTAGTTATACACGATCAATCTGCGTACTGGTTCTTCTCAAGCTATCTCCACCTTCCCACTATTGTTTACCTAACCCTACTAGTGCACAACTCAAATTGGGGTGTGACAATGGGCATGTCCAGGGTATTCCAAACAGCTGTATGCATAGTTATAGAATATGGCTTCAGCGTGACTAACTTGGGTGCCAGCATTTACACCAGGTTTCAGGAGGTGCACATCTGTTATCTAAAGTTAATTGTGGGAATCAGTACTAAGCAAGATTCTATAAAGGGTACTTGCCCTTTATAGGTTTTTTTAAATTATTATTATTACTATAATTTATTATTATTATTGCATTTCAATTTTTCAACAAAGACATAAATCTTTGGCAAGAAATCCAGATTATAAACAAGGAAATCAAAATATACATTCAAAAAATTGAAAGAAAATACTCTTTTAACTCAGTCCACAATAAATCTGGAGATCCAAGAATAGTAAATCCATGGAAAGATAGATATTATTAAAGAAATAATAATACAAAAAGAGGCAATGGGTAAGAAATCCTCTCTTCAATTAGCTAAACCTGAAACCAAACAGTGATTCAGATCATAGGTTACCCCCTTTCCCTCAAGAAAAGAATCTCAACTGAGAAGGTTCATACAATATATATCAAACATTCTGATAAGTAATACAACATTTACAAGGAAATCTAAGCTGGAAAGTGGCTTCTAATCCAATAACTGAAGAATGTAACTCCAAAAACATCTTCTGTCTAGATTGCATCCATTTAGTCACAGCATTAGAAACATAATGGAGGGAAATATAGTAAGGGATTGTAGAGGAAGGGAGCAAACTGTGGGAGAGAGATAAGAGATTGAAAACAGAGTGGAGGTAAGGTAAAGCAGGATAGCTAGGCCATATAAAATGCTGTCAAGACATCCTTTTAAAGCAGATTAAATCAGGGAACAGAGACTAAATGTTGTCAGGTACAGAAGGCTATGAGATTAATAAGAGAGCAGTTATACTATGAATGCACAAAAACTGGTTTGCAGTTTCAAACAGTGTAACCAAGTATTATCAGCTCAGGACTGACACCCAAAATATTTGCAAAGACAATAAAATATTCCAATAATATTGGTGGATACCTCTTAGATTTTTCATTACAGAAGATTTGTTCTGCTATATTGTGTCTTCTACTATGCTGCTTTGATTGCAATATTTTCACTTAGCCAATGAAGTCAGGGAGGAAAAAATAAAATCATATGCCATGGCCACATTTAAGGCAGCGGTAAGTTGCCTTTGAAGTTGCTTTATTATTTCAGGACGTGGAGAGGAAGTATTGCACGTATAAACTTGAGTGGAGGAGTAGGAAAATTACTATTTTGAATTTTTATTTGTAGAGAACATTAATACTTAACTCAGCAGAAACATTTTTCTTTTGCTGTGCAGCACGTTAAAATGGAAATGACACAAAGGAGGTCATTTTAGAAGCCTGGTGCAACATGAAAATGGCATGCATATAGATATCCCCAAATTACAAAGAGGTAGAAATGAGGATTCCAAAATATAAATCAAAACCAAAGAAGTGTGATCAAAAATGGCCTGCGTTGGTGCTTTTTTTTGGGGGGGGGGGGCTGAAAATAGATGTGCGGCAAAATAAAAATTGTCGTGTGTCAATTTGGGCCTGAGACCTTACTCCCACCCATTGACTTAGCAGTGAGGTCTCACGTGTTAACTGGGCTGTAATCATCAGTGCACATACACTGCCAATTACCACCCAGTTAGCGCCACATGGTAGAAAATAAAAAAAAAACATTTTCTAATGCATGTACTGGGCATGCATAAAAAATGGAATTACTGCCCAGGGCACGTGGTATCCAAGAGGTAGTTCCAAATTGACATGCGTTGGATGTGTGTAGGCGCCTATGCACCTTAGTAAAAGGGCCCTAAAGAGAAGAACGTCACATATAAGAGAAACTTGTGACATAAAGAGGGGCATTTTCGAACGGGGACAACCATCTCAAAGGGCGCCCATCTCTAAGGACGGTGCCGTGAAGGGGCGGGGCAACGCGTATTATCGAAACAAGATGGACGTCCATATTATGTTTTGATAATACAGTTGGGGACACCCAAATCTTTACATTTAGGTCAACCTTAGAGATGGTCGTCCTCGGTTTTCGGCGATAATGGAAACCAAAGGCATCAATCTCAAAAACATCCAAATCCAAGCCCTTTGGTCGTAGGAGGAGCCAGCATTTGTAGTGCACTGGTCCCCCTCACATGCCAGGACACCAACCGGGCACCCTAAGGGGCACTGCAGTGGACTTCAGAAATTGCTCCCAGGTACATAGCTCCCTTACTTGAGTGCTGAGCCCCCCAACCCCCCCCCCCCCCCCAGGTTCGCTTGCCTGAAGTACCCTGCACCCACTACAACTGCTCCAGGGACCTGTATACTGCTGCGATGGACCTGAGTATGGCATTTGAGGCTGGCATAGAGGCTGGCAAAAAAGTATTTTTAAACTTGAAATTTTTATGGTGGGAGGGGGTTAGTGACCACTGGGGGAGTAAGGGGAGGTCATCCCCAATTCCCTCCAGTGGTCATTTGGTCAGTTCGGACACTTTTTGAGGCTTGGTCGTGAAAAAAAATGGACCAAGTAAAGTCGGCCAAGTGCTCGTCAGGGACGCCCTTCTTTTTTCTATTATCAGCCGAGGATGACCATCTCATAATCACGCCCCAGTCCCGCCTTCGCTACCCTGCCAACACGCCCCCATGAACTTTGGTCGTCCCCGCAACGGAAAGCAGTCGAGTGTGTCAAAAAATTGGCTTTTGATTATGCTGATTTAGACGACCTTGCGAGAAGGACGCCCATCTCCTGATTTGTGTTGAAAGATGGGCGTCCTTCTCTTTCGAAAATAAGCATGATAGGAGCTCATTTTCAAAGCACTTAGGGGTCCTTTTACCAATCTGCAGGAAAAAGGACCCTGCGGTAGTGGTGGGGGCCATTTTTCCAGCGTGCCAGGGCCCTTTTTAGCACAGCAGGTAAAAAGCCCCAAAGAAAAAATGGTCATGTAGAAGAAAACTCTTTCCGCGTGGCCATGGGGCAGGGAGCCCTTATCACCACCTGTTGGCTAAAATAGCATGTTTTCTGGTAGCTCATGTTGATAACTTCCCTCTTGGTGCATTCAGTTCATTCGTTTTCTTTTAAACATTATTGTGCATATTAAGGAGTCCTTTTACTAAGGCATGCTAACAGATTTAGCACACGCTAATGATTAGCATATGCTAAATGATAAGATGCCCATAGAAATATAATAGGCGCCTTATATTTATCACGTTAATCATTAGCACCCTCTAAATCTGTTAGCTCACCTTAGAAAAAGGACCCCTAAATCAATGTATCTTGTGTTAACTTAAAAACATATATGAAACGAACTGAGAAAATGTGTTAAAATACATTTTTAAAAGGTCCAAAATGAACCAAAAATGTTTTACATTCAAATCTCTAGTGCAAACCTTTTCCCAACCCCACTTTCAGGAACACCTCCTCAAATATGATCTTATTTATTTATTTGTTACATTTGTATCCCACATTTTCCCACCTTTTTGCAGGCTCAATATGGCTTACATAATACCGTTAGGCGATCGCCAGTTCTGGTATGAACAAAGTACAAAATACAGAGTGATGTTATTGTAGGGTAAAGTTCATGTGTGACAAAAACATTTGGGGATCATAAAAAGGAGCAAGAGATTCTTTATTTCCAGTATGGTTTTGGCTTCGTTGTGTTGCAGGGTACAGGCATTTAAGTTGGATCTTTAGGGCATGCCTTTTTGAACAGATTCGTTTTTAGTGCTTTCCGGAAGTTTAAATGGTCATAAGTTGTTTTCACGGCGCTCGGTAGGGCGTTCCATAATTGTGTGCTTATATAGGAGAAGCTGGATGCATAAGTTGTTTTGTATTTGAGACCTTTGCAACTTGGGTGGTGGAGATTTAGGTAAGTTCGTAATGATCTTTTTGTCCACATAACGGGTGGATAATTTTTCTACAGGCCATTTTTGAATGTGCAACATTGGTTTTGCCTGCGGAGATGCCTTCAAAATTTATCCTCAAAATGTATAGCTGCATTTTTAGCAAAAAAGTTCAAGCTGACATTGCAATCAGTCAACCACTCTTAATATGTTTTAATTTTAATTGGAGTTCATCGTATATTTTCTCCATCATTGCATTTACAATAATGATAAAGTTTTCCTGATAATGCCTCATGATATCACTCACATCAATTGATTGTTGAAACTCTACTTCTTATCATTATTCCTTTATACTGAATTCCATTTATCATCACACTCTGTTCTCTATCCTTCAGTTTCTAACCTAATGTGCCAGCTTAGCTCCTATTTCTACACCACTCCATTAAACCGTGAGCCTTTTATGTGGGAAAATTTCAAAGCTTTGCAGAAATCTGTTTGTGCTGCATCTGTCACTCAGTCTAAGATGATGATGAACAAGTCTGTCCCACAAAAATCTACTTTTATGTTTTAGCTTGCTGGATTCAAAAGTTTTCTCTGTCATTTCTACTAATTTTTGAACCACTGGCATCAAACTAATTGGTCTGGAATGTTCAAACTCTTCTCTATTACTACTTTACATAATTATTTGATGAACTCCAAAAGCAGCTTAATCCATCCATATTAGGCACAGGTAGTTACTTCAGTTCATGTCCAAATTGGAACAAGATAAGGAAGTAGGACTACAAAACTCTCTGAACTATAAATAATGAACTCATGATGTCATTGCTTCAGGTCTTTATTACCAGAAGATAATTTTGTTTGAATTATGCAGCATAGCTTCATGGGACTGTGGACAGTTCAGATTAGCTGTGGAAATAAGAAGAAAAGACAAAACGTTATAAATGCTGTATATTCTCTACAGCATCATAATTAATGCAAATTAGCAAACACCACAGCTTTAATGCTTGGCAAAATGTCAACAAGTGTAATCATTTTGGGTGATGCAGAGACTATTCCCTGAATGATGAAACAGGGTAAATAATTTATTTTTCTTTAGTACTGCAGGCTCTAGAGGGAAATAAATTGTTTATACCAAGAACCTGAAATGTAATATTTCAAACAAAATTTGCCATAATCAAGCAGTAGGTTGTTTAACCTGAAAACTGAATTAAATTGAAACATAACCAAATTAAAAAAGTTTCTAAATTTAAAAACAATCTCAAACAGATAATACCTTCCCAAAGGAACTTTACAGATTTTTAATCTTCACAATATTACTTCTGGAGTTCCAGACCAGAAGATTAATCTATCTAGTAAATAAAGACTTAAAAACATAAGTAAAGGTGATTTAATTACTGATGCTGAATTACCTGGTTTTATGTTGGCACACTTTTAAGCAACTTGAAAGACATGGAGGGGGGATGTGGGGGTAATTTTATTAGAGGACACCAATATGAAAAGTCCCAAAATGCCTAACGGACCCTTTTACTAAGCCGTGTAATCATCTACGCATGCCCAAAGCATGCCAAAATGGAGTTACTGCCCTGCTACCATGTGACTCTAGTGGTAATTTCATTTTTGGCGTGCGTACAATATGTACATCTGAAAAATAATTTTTATTTTCAGACACGCATATTAGGCACGTGCCAAGTGGCATTTGATGTGTGTAAGTCATTACCTCCCGGTTACCACATGAGATTTTACTGCTAGGTCAATGGCTGTCAGTAAGATCTCAGACCCAAAATGGATGCACGGCAATGTTCATTTTGGAAAAAATATTAAAAAAGCATTTTTTATGGGTACACTGAAAAATGATTCTGCATGCGCCCAAAACACACGTCTACACTACCGCACGCCCTTGTAAAAGGGCCCTTAAGTGCCTTTATAAAGTAGGCTCCCAGAACTGCTCTGAGAAAGATGGGAATGCGTGCATGAATTCAACCCATGCACCAATGTATTTTGTAGAATATGTGCTTAAGTTGTAACTCTGCTGCCGTTGCACCCAGACTATACCTCTGGAAATAGAAACAGAAAAATGCAATAATATAGGGGGGAGGATTCTATATATGGTGTCTAAAAAGTCCACACGGAAAACATTTTCGCCTAAGCCTATTCTAAAAGCGACATCTAGATTTCAGTATATAGAATATGCTTAGTTGACATCCCTGTGCATAAAACTATGTGCATCCATTTCCACCAATGAAAACATGGCGTAAATCCTGGCACACACATTTAGGTACACTGGGCCATTTTCTATAACAACATATGTAAATTTTGGAATACCCATGAAGGCCCATTTCCCCGCCCATAACCAATGCCCCTTTTTGGCTGTGCATATTAAAAGTTGGGTGCACTGCATTATAGAATATGCTTAGTGAGTTGTGCATGTAAATTCTAATTATTGCCAATTAGTGCTCATTATTGTTTGTTAAATGCTGTTATCAACGCTGATTGGCTTGTTGTGTCATGCCTATGTGCATATCACATATACATAGGTATACTTTTTCTATGCCCCTACTTTTGAGATTCATTGCATATACAGTTGTGCAAATTTATAAAAGCTCTTTTCTATGAATAAAACTGCATTTACACATGGAAAAAAATATTATAAGCTATCCCCTATGAATATCAATTTTCAAAATGATTTGTGTGGTTAATTTTGGACCTAACTGCATAAGGGAAGAAGTTATCAACGCGGGCTATGATTGAAACAATGCTATTTTTATGTTAACCTCAGTTATCAATGTGGGTTGCTGTTAAATTAGGTTATTTTACCATAAGTTGGGTTATTTTAGCACAGATGCAAGTTTATGCAAAGAGACCCTGTGCTAAAATAACCTGACTTAAAGTAGCCTATGTTGATAACTTAGCCCCTAAGTTTCATTGCATATTATGGGACCTCTGTTAAAATAGCACGTGTTAGTGCTAACATAACATCTTAATATAGGTAAACATTGATAACTATGCCCATAACTCAATGATGCTTAAAATTTCAGATCCGGCCACTGCAGAACTTTTGGCTGGAAATATTGACCAGCCACAAGTTATACATTTGAGAGGAGGGGAGCTGGAAGGCATTACAGGAAGCAGGGCCAAAATTTATTCAAATAACCCTAATATTGAGCACTATCAACTTTCAGATTGGTTGGTCAGTCTTTAGCCCTGTCCCATATTAATTACTGTAATATCATTTATTTTATTTTGACTGAGAGCTTGATTAAAAACTTCAATTGCTGCAGCCTAATATAATGTTTCCATCAGTGTCCAAGCCAGGACATAAGTACCCAGTGCTTTTTTTTTTGTAGGAAAAAAGGTACCGGTACTAGTTATGGGCGGGGTCACCACCTATGGCTCTGCCCCTATGATAACCACACCCACACTAGCCACACCCCTTATACCAGGCATGGCACATATAAACAGGCATCATTGAAAATATTATACTAGTATAGGAGAAAGAAAACTTGTGATTTTTTTTTTCATTATACATAATTTCTGTAAGCTGTTACAGCGCCAGTATTCCCAGTACAAAATAAGACAACAGATGTAAATTCTCAAATTGGACATATTCCAAACACTAAAATGAAAATAAAATGATTTTTTTCTACCTTTGTTGTCTGGTGACTTTGTTTTTCTGATCATGTTGGTCCCAGTCTCTGATTATGCTGCTCTCTATTTGTTCTCTTAACTCCATTTCCAGGGCTTCCTTTCCATTTATTTCTTTCCTTTCCTTCTTTCTTCTTCATTTTTTGCCCTACCTGGGTCCTCTGTGGAATTGACTGGAGGAGGAGGTATAACGTGGATCCAGCTTTTGCCTATTTTCTCCATCCATGTGCAGTTTTTATCCTCTCTTCCCTTTCCCTCATCTCCATCCATGTGCATCTTCTTCTTTTCTTTTCTCTTTTTTTTGTTACATTTGTACCCCGCGCTTCCCTCTATCCATGTCTAGCATTTCTTCTCTCTCCTCCCCTCCATCCATGCCCAGCATTTCTCATCTCTCTTCCCTCCCTTGTATCCATATCCAGCAATAATTCTCTCTCCCCTCTCCTCCATCCAAGTCCAGCATTTCTCCTCTCTCCCTGTCCACCCCTCCATCCTTCCATGTCCAGCAATTCTCCTCTCTTCTGCCCCTGTCCTTCCCTCCTTCCATGTCCAGCAATTCTCCTCTCTCCCCTGCCCCCCTCCATCCATCCATTTCTAGCGATTCTCCTCTCTCCCTTGCCCTCCCCTCCCATCCATGTCCAGTGATTCTCTCTTCCTTGGTCTCCCCTCCCATTCATTTCCAGCATGTTTCCTCTCTCCCTTGCCCTCCCCTCCCATCCTTGTCCAGAGATTCTCCTCTGTCCACTGTCCTCCCCTGCCATCCATGTGCAGTGATTCTCCTCTCTCCACTTCCCTTCCCTTCAATCCACATCCAGTGATTCTCTCTTCCCTGCTCTCCCCTCCCATCCATGTCCAGCAGGTCTCCTCTCTCCCCTGCCCTCCCCTCCCATCCATGTCCAGCAATTCTCCTTTGCCTGTCCTCCCCTGCTATCCATGTGCAGTGATTCTCCCTCCCCCTGCCCATCCTCCTTCTCCTGCTGCCTGGGCCCCCAGTATCAGCTGGTGCAGCTATTAAGGGAGGCCTTCCCTCTGCGAGTCCCACCTACTTTGTTTCAACTTCCTGTTTCTGCATAGGCAGGACTCACAGAGGAAAGGCTCTGATGCTGGCAGCCTCTTTTAATCGCTGCATCGTGCTGCTGAGTCATTAAATAAAAAAAGGTAAGGAGGGTCACAGGGAAGAGGGGAGCGAGAGGAAGGGTGCAGGACTTGCTGGGAATAAAAGGTGTCGGTATGCTGTACCAGTGCATACCAGCACAAAAAAAGTCCTGTAAGTACCTGGCAAAAGCCCTAATAGTAGCAGCAGCTTCCCCACGTCTGTCTCAATAGTAGACTATGGAGTTTTCCTCCAGGAACTTGTCCAAACTTTTTAAAAACCCAGATATGCTAACCACTGTTACCACATCCTCCAGCAAAGAGTTCCAGATTTTAACTATTTGTTGAGTGAAAAAAATACTTCCACCTATTTGTTTTCAAAGTATTTCTATGAATGAGTAAAAAATTGATTCACTTCTATTCTCTCTACACCACTCAGGACTTTGTAGACCTCAATCATATCTCCCCTAAGTTGTCCTTTATCCAAGCTAAAGAGTCCTAACCTCTTTAGCCTTTCCTCATATGAGAGGAGTTCTATCTTCTTTATCATTCTGGTCACTCTTCTTTAAACCTCTTCTAATTCCGCCCATCCCTAAATAGTGGTGCCCATCCCATTCCCGGTGCATCCCAGCATGCACTGGGGGGGATAATCACCATATAAGAAAAAAACATCTTATATGGTGCTTAGCCTCTCCCAGCAGGGGCTGGGTGCTGCCATTTTGCAAATGGCAGGCCCAGAGGCAGGAAGGAAGAGGTGTTGCTCCTGACTCCAGTGTTTTGAATGTATAGGGAGTGAGGGGAGTGGTATCACTAGAGTGAGGGGGTATCAATAGAGGGGTCCACTAGATCACCAGGGTTTTCTTGGGGCCCAGGGGGGGTACAGTAGGGTTCAAGAGGGAGTCCACTGGACCACCATTTTATTTTGTTCAGGAGGTCATGGGAGGCACCAGAGGGGTCAAGAGGGGATCTTCTGGACCACTAGGGATTTTTGATTCACGGGGGGGGGGGGGGGGGGGAGGCAGAAAAGGGTCTACTGGACCATGAGGGATTTTCTGTGGGGAGAGCACAGTAAGGTGGGGACCACAGGCAGATAGCCTTTGCAGCTGCCTGTGTTTCTATCCTCTCCAACAGCTCCAGAACTATCATAAATCTAGCTTCTTAAAGCTAGGTTCTCCATTCTGTGCATTGCATGGAATGCTCATTATAATACTAATGAGCTCATTGCAATACATTTGCATAGGATTCTCAGTAGCTGCTAATGCCACACGTTAGAGCCACGGAAAACCCTGTTGTGCATTACTTGCTTTATAATATTTGCTTTAGACCAGCTACAACTAGCATGGTAAGCTTTGTGCATCAGGGCCTCAGTGATCCTGCTAAAACAGACAGCAAGTTGAGAATTCAGCATAAAGTTAAGTGGATAAATCCAGTAATGGTGATCCAGAGTAAAATCATTTACTGCTTAAATTGCAGTATTTTCAATACCTATTCACAGGGTTCATTATTCAGCAGAAATTAATTAGGTGGGAGCAGGGCCGGTCATAGGCAGGGGCGACAGGGGCGACCACACAGGGCCTCACGGTCCCTGCATTGGTGGTCTTATTGCAGCTTCAGAACCCCCCTTTGTGTCAGAACCCCCTGCCCCGCCCCACCCCGCAGCCTTCACATTACCTAAAAGGGTACTCCGAATTGGTATGTGGCTGGTAATCAGCAGTCCTCTTCATCAGAATCATTCAATTTGGAGCTCTCTCTCTTAGGCACCAGACAGGCTCCCTACAACCAATCACAGCTGCACTTCTAGTTGTAGCTCAGCCATGTGAAAAAACTGTGGCTGAAGCTAGAGGCAGCTATGATTAAATGTCAAACCTTAGTGCTGAGAGCGAGTAGCCCATGCAGCTGCTGCTCTCTTCAGATAAATGAAGTTGGGTCAGCGGCTGCTTCCTTCCTCTCTGTGAAGACTGCGATCCTGTTGCAGCCTTAGCCCAGCTGTGTTTGGACACTGACTGCTGCTCCTGCTCCACACTTGTTTGGTAAGTTATTAAAAATAATGGTCCAACTAAGAAATCACTTTTCATTGCTTTTATAATGCTTCTTTCACCACATGTTTCTAGAAATTTGTTATGAGAGAGGGAAAACAAAAAGGGGGAATAAATCATGATTTTTCTGTAGAAGGGATGTGTTAAGCAGTACGGTGCTAGGTGTTCTGTGCTCTGACAGCCTCACACTAGTTTATAATGTGATCCTAAAATGTGTTTAATGCCTTTACTGTGATTCTCACTTCTAAGGATTTTCAATGCTGCAGTTCTCACTGCAAAGATATGTGAGCAATGCATTGTGTGTAATGTAGTTTACAGGCAATGCAGCCACACTTGCCTGTCTATATAAGAACCGTTACCATTGGTTTGTGCTGCCGCCCAGACGTCCTCGCTTTCTCAGCCAAGCTTGGCTCCTTTGTCTACCTGCTATCATTTCCTGGTCATTCTTACTATCTCTGTCCTGAGAGATCAGCCAGGTATGACCTTTCCCTCCAATCGAGGGCTGTCCTCTAGGACCACCCTTGCCACCTAGTGGCAAGCTCTGTCCCCATTGGTCTTTACCTCCCCCTCCCTTGGCCTGTGTGAGCCTTCTTGACCTCCCTGTCTTTCCCTTCATGAGGCATTCTCCATCTTGCTTCAGACAGCACTTATCCTGCTTCAGTCCTTGGAATGAACTTGGTTTTTTTATCTTGAATATATCTTCCTGATGAGATATTGCACTCTCCAGTCACCCAGTTCTGAGCTACTTCTGCCTGTTCAACTATACTCTCACCTCTTCAATAAAGCTGTCTCTCCTCAGATTTCTACCTCCAACCTCTGATACAGCTCTCAGAATTACAGAGTCTCTGTGCCCTGGGGCAACACTTCTGAACATCTGACTGTAAGTAAATTATTAGTACTACTACTACAATTTAGCATTTCTATAGCGCTACAAGGCGTACGCAGCGCTGCACAAACATAGAAGAAAGACAGTCCCTGCTCAAAGAGCTTACAATCTAATAGACAAAAAATAAAGTAAGCAAATCAAATCAATTATTGTGTACAGAAGGAGGAGAGGAGGGTAGGTGGAGGCAAGTGGTTACAAGTGGTTACGAGTCAAAAGCAATGTTAAAGAGGTGGGCTTTCAGTCTAGGTTTAAATATGTAAGTAAATTATCTGTATTTATTCAATAAAAGAAATTTCAGAAAAGAAAGAGACTTCAGGTGTGTTCTGGTGTGCCAAGGTTATACTTCAAGATATTGAGACTCTACAGTTAACAAGTCTTAAGAGGCTTGACAGTAAAAAACCAAAGTAAAAACTAAATAGCTAGTGAAGGAAATGAAGAAAGTTTCAGCAGGACAAGCGTGCCTTTAAAAGAGCCATCTGAACTGCATTTAATCAAACCAGGAAAGATAAGTGAACCAAGTAACTCTGCTCGTATTATTCTGGATATTAACTGGTCTGCACACAAGTAAGCTTTTAGACAGAGAAGCCAGAAGGAGAGACTGTTTTGTATTGACAAATCTATGAACATTTTAACCTTTTATACAAGCATGAGAAAGAATAAGAGATGAGGATTACTCAGTGGTATGCTGGAGACAGCTCGCACCAGCTCGCAAGAGCTGGTTGTTAAATTTTGTTCCGACTTGCGAGCCGGTTGTTACTAAGTGCAAGCCCGCTCTCCTTCCTCCCTCCCTCCCTCCCTCCCTCCCTCCGGATCAGGTCCCTCACCTGAGTCACCCTTGTCCATCAAATTCTTTGGGGCAGGCAGTCTTGCCTGTCCGCTGCCGGCGCAGACCCTCCCCTGCTGCCGGTTCGCACTTTAAAAATGGCCACCGAGACTTCCAGAGGTGGCCTCGTGAGACTTCTGCTGAAGTCTTGGAGACCGCCCTTGTAAGTCTCAGTGGCCATTTTGAAGAGCAATCCAGCAGCGGGGGAGAGTCAGCACTGGCAGTGGGCAGGCAAGACTGCCTGCCCCGAAGAATTCGCTGAACAACTCGGGAGGGGGTGGCAGGGGAGAGAAGGGAGACACTGGACATGGGTGGCTGGAGGGGGGCAGGGGAGAGAAGGGAGTCGCTGGACATGGGTGGCTGGAGGAGGAGGAGGAGGAGGGGGCAAGGGAGAGAAGGGAGTCGCTGGGCATGGGTGGCTGGAGGGGGGCAGGGGAGAGAGGGCAATCACTGGGTATGGGTGGCTGGAGGGGGGCAGGGGAGAGAAGGGAGTCGCTGGGCATGGGTGGCTGGTGGGGATGGCAGGGGAGAGAAGGGAGTCTCTGGGCATGGGTGGCTGGAGGGGGGCAGGGGAGAGAAGGGAGTCGCTGGGCATGGGTGGATGGAGGGGAGGGCAGGGGGAGAGAAGGGTCGCTGGACATGGGTGGATGGAGGGCAGGGGAGAGGAGGGTCGCTGGGTATGGGTGCATAGAGGGCAGGGGAGAGGAGGGTCACTGGGAGGGTCGCTGGGTATGGGTGCATGAAGGGCAGGGGAGAGGACGGTCGCTGGACATGGATGGAGGGGAGGGAAGAGTGAGGAAGGAGATGAGATGAGGAAAAAAGAAGAGAGGAGAAAAACTGCATATGGATGAAGAAAATAGGCAGAAGCTGGATCCACTGGACAGTCAAGTCTGCGGAGGACCAGAAATGAAGAAGAAAGGAGGAAAGGAAAGAAATAAATGGAAAGGAAGCCCTTGAAATGGAGTTAAGAGGACAGATGGCAGCAGAATTGGATACTGGGCCAGCATGATCAGAAAAACAGTCACCAGACAACAAAGGTAGAAAAAAAATCATTTTATTTTCATTATAGTGTTTGGAATATGTTCACTTTGAGAATCAGGTGCTCAACATTAAAAGTTTATATTTATTTACTTATTTATGGCATTTTATCACACATTAAACATGACTTAGATTGGAACCTGGGCTCATTTAATTTTTTTTCCTGAAGTAATGCATTGCCATCCCCCCCCCCCCCCCCCCAGGCTCTCTCCCCGGCTATAGCCAGCTCTGCAATTTGAGGGGGGGGAGAGGGGGACGGGGGGCACAGAGAGGGATCAGGGAGAGAGCCTGTTGTTAAACATTTACCAGCACACCACTGGGCTTACTCCTAAGCAAGAGATGTATATGATGCTACACAGGCTGGGAAAGGAAACAGCTGCACGTGTAGAAGAATTGAACTCAGATCATCTCGCCAAAGATCGCAAGATGAAGTGTACAGAGCATGGCAGTGACCAGAGCGTCTGTGCCTTACACCCGGATGATGCCGAACCGAACTCTAACCCTGAGTCAAATCATGGCAGGGAGACGGAGGAAGAAAGGGCATCAACATTCCAAGTCACTCAGAGATGCACAAAGGTGTGTAAAGGAGACCGCAAAGGGAGATCCTGCACCAAGACATGCCTGACCAAAGTGTACCTTGAAGGACGATGTGACAAAGCAGTCAAAATGTACATCATCATAGCTTAGTGCTATTCTATAAATTGCGCTTAAAGTTGGGAACATCGACTACATGTAGGTGTGACCATTTATATCAATGAAACCTTTTTGTAAATCCCTGTGCCTAAATTAGGCACAGATCCCTTTATTCTATAACAACGCATATAAATTGAAGGACGGTCCCTGATCTACCCATAGCCATGCCCCCTTTTTGGACCTGCATGTAATTTTTAATTAAATCCAATTAGCACCAATAATTGCTTGTTAAAATCTCACTTATCAGTGATAATGGGCTTGTTATTCAATTGCCTGACTAACACCCATACCCACACCTAACTCAACCTTTGTTTCTTATCTTTTTTACTGACTCAAGAAACTACATCTGGGGTAACCTTAACACTAAACTCATGCTTAAGAATTCAACTGATTAATTTTGTTGTCTTCAGTTCTGGCTGTTACCAATTATTTCTTTTGGTTATAAGAACTGTACAGGTCTTAGAACTATAACTAGTGTTGTACATGTAACAAAAAATGTATTATACAAATGTAACCTGAAACTTAATGTAGACCAGGAATCAATGTGCAAATGTTTTCCAGGATGTTGAAGAGTTTAAACTGAATTACTTAAATTTCTCTACCTACTGGTAAACTGGAGCACCTAGAATTTTCAACATCTTTGACACCAATTATAGCTCAACCTGAGGCACAGGGGATCTGATTCAGCAGAACTAGATTATGCTACCTTGTAGGTGAATAATTTCGCAAAGGCCTATGATGCCTGAAAATCCAATGGGGTTAGAGAATAAAAAAGAAACAAAATAGTAATGACAACGTGGGTATTTCTCCTTATTGCTGAACTAAGTCATTTTTTAATTGGCTATTGTGGGGATTTACAAAGTTAGAATCTGAATATTTCTAATAATATGTTTTATTATCACAGTGTAATGTGGCTACACTGTTTATTTTAACATTTTTAAATGGAAAGCATGAAGGCTCCCTTTTATAAAGCCGCGCGGCAATGCTGTTGCAACCTATTCAAAGTGAATGGGCTCTGTCGGCATTACAGCAATGACAGCCACTAGCGTGGCATTATAAAAGGAGGCTGAAATGTTTTATGCCATGGTAGACCACACCACAATAGCTGCATAGAAAAATGTGGAAACACTAACATTCACATGACTTTTAGCCTTTAAAGAAATATAAGCTACTCAGTAGCAGAGAATCAGGAATTCCTTTCAATCTGATATCAAATAAAAACGAAATGAAAAAATATTTGAAATGTTTATATTCTTTCTTTAAAACTTTGCTGATATGCTAGTTTACATCATAATTAAAGTATAAGAATAATATTTATACACAATAAACATTAACATGAGACAAATTAAATTATAACATTTACTCTACAACATCAAAGTTAATTATTATTATTTGATCAAGGTGCAAACATCTTTCCTTTTCTACATAGACTTATAATTTCAATTCCTAATTTGGCATTCAAAACCAATTCTGCCCAAAGTAATCACAACCCTTGGATTTTGCAATGATTAAAGAACATCAACAATTGCTTATCAAAAAGTTAAAATTGAAGGTGTAAAAGGAAAGTTAAGGTAAGAAAACAAAGACCAGTGTGACAAGAAGAAAATGTTTGAGCCTATGATGAACAGGTAGTGCTCCCTAAAGTTGAGATCAACATAAGGAGTATTTACCTGGATTTGAGGCTTTTGCTCTATATACATTAGATCTCATCTAACACCATACTAGATATAGGAGTCACTGAATTTGAGTGGTTAAGAAGAAAATTCACACATTTGTTGAACAATCCATAACAGGAACAACTGACTTCAGTGAAACTTACTAGGTATTATTATATTGATAATGAGCTCAGACTTTTTTTTGTCTATAGCTTAGTGTTAGCTGTTATGCCTATACTGGGGTATACATTTTGCATGTATTATTCTTATCAGAAACTCAAAAATATATTGTTGCTCTAGATATTTAGTTAAGCACCTGAACCACATCTCTTATATAGTTACTAATAACTAGCCTCATAAGCTCAGGGTACCTTTACAATAGGACACCACTGAAGCGGCTTTCATCATAGGTTCCACCACCACCAGCCAAAAAACGCAGAGAAAAACTCTCACATTAATACTTTCACTGAGAGAAAAGTCTGCAATACTTAGGCTGGCAGGGTAAAAATATATTGTTATCATGTATAACTATGGATCAAGTGCTTACAGAAAATCCACCAGTGACCAATGAAACTCTAAACTTGGTCAATAAGGATAAGAAGTAAAAAAATATATAACAGACTATCAAAACTCAAGGGTTGAAAAATACTTAACTTCACCACATGGTCTCAAACCCCAGTGACTATAGTATTATTCTCAATTCAACCCTCCGTTGCAATGCTGTAGATAGTTTAGTCAGAATTTCTTTTCACTCCGACCTCATTATGATTTGACAATACGCCATTGCAATCATATCTCTCTCATTTCTCTTAAAAAGCATTCTTAAAAAGTAGGTTGGTTAATATTAGTTCTGTTTTAGAATTGGAGAGAAATCATATTTCTATACTGCTATAATCTACTTGTTAGTTGTTTCACATGTTAAAAAGATTTAGGGCCCTGTTTACTAAGGTGTGCTAGTGTTTTTAGCCAACCTACACTAAGCACACGTGCTAATCATGTAGGCGCCTAAAGGGATATTGTAGGCACGTATATGGTTAGCGCACATTTAAAAAGTTAACGTGCCTATAACACTGCTTAGTAAACAGGGCCCTTAATACTTTAAAAATAAAGTGGAGGAGTGGCCTAGTGGTTAGGTTGGTGGACTTTGGTCCTGGGGAAATGAGGAACTAAGTTCAATTCCCACTTCAGGCACAGGCAGCTCCATGTGATTCTGGGCAAATCACTTAACCCTCCATTGCCCCATGTAAGCCACATTGAGTCTGCCATGAGTGGGAAAGCAAGGGTACAAATGTAACAAAAATATTTCCAACAAATCTTTCCTGGCACATGCATAACATCCACCGTCACATATATGGTTTAGTTAAAAGTGTTCACTCAGAATGGATTCATGTTTTATGAAGATGCTGAGCCTGCATGAACTTTCTTGGTCAAACTAAAGAATATCATCTTCAAGTCTTCATTGCAGTAGGGCTGCAATACTTTCTGAGAAGGGTGCCAGCTGTCATTATATGAAAGGGAATTCACCAGCTTTAGGATGGAAAAGATAGCTAGCGTTTCTTCTTTTCTTTTTCTATAATTTGATTCCTATCATAAATATTCAAACCTGTTTAATATAGAAGTATACAGAAACTGGGCAATGTTAGTATTTTCTTCATCAATGCTAGTAGGTTCCACTCATTAAAAAAAAAAAAAAAAAAAAAAAAAACAACAGCATTCAAAAATAATTAAGCACACATTCAAAGTGAACATATCTCAACGCTTTGAAATACTCAAAATGTGCAGATGAGTCAATGTTTTTCCTTTGGTGACAGGTATGTACTTGGGTAGGATAATTTGCCAAAAGGTACTTGCTTATAGGCAGTAGCCTAGTGGTTAAAGCACCAGTCTGGACATCCAGAGGTGCCCACTTCAAATCCCACTACTGTCCCTTGTGATCTTGGGCAAATCACCTTCTTCTCTATTGCCTCAAGTACAACATTAGATTGTGAGCCTGACAAGGAAATACCCAGTGCACCTGAATGTAACTCACCTCAAGCTACTACTGAAAGAGGTGAGCAAAATCTAAATAAATATGTTTTGATCTTATAAGTATTCTGTGTGTGTAAAATACCAATAGTGCTTAGAAAATTCCCCTGGAGTATGCATCTCACATACTTTGTTGTATGTGTAATATTTATTTATTTATTTATTCATTTGTTTGTTACATTTGTATCCCACATTTTCTCACCTATTTGCAGGCTCAATGTGGCTTTCATAGTACCATAAAGATGATCGCCAAGTCCGGTATGGAAACAAATACAATTTTATGTCAGGTCAGGTAGGTTGGTATATTCAGGTACATAGGGATCAAGGGAAGGAAGGAATATTTAGTGTCCAGTACAGTCTAAGGTTTTGCTGTGTTGCAGAGTTGATGCATCTAATTTATGTCGGTGGGGAATGCTTTTCTGAATAAGTAGGTCTTTAATGATCTCCTGAAGTTCAGATGGTCATAGTTTGTTTTCACAGACTTTGACAGTGCATTCCACAATTGTGTGCCTATGTATGAGAAGTTGGATGCATGAGTTAGTTTGTGTCTGAGTCCTTTGCAGCTTGGGTAATGGATATTCAAGTAGGTACGTGTTGCTTTGGTTCTGTTTCTGGTTGGGAGATCGATCAGGTCGACCATATATCCTGGGACTACACCATGGATAATCTTGTGGACCAAGGTGCAGATTTTGAAGGTGATACGTTACTTGATTGGGAGCCAGTGCAGTTTTTCTCGGAGGGGTTTGGCACTTTCGAAGCGTGTTTTACTGAATATCAGGCTGGCTGCTGTGTTTTGGGCTGTTTGGAGTTTCTTTATGAGTTGTTCTTTACATCCCGCATATATTCCATTGCAGTAGTCTGCGTGGCTCAATACCATTGATTGTATCAAGTTGCGGAATATTTCTCTCGGGAAGAAAGGTTTTATACGTTTAAGTTTCCACATTGAGTGAAACATTTTCTTTATAGTGGAGTTTACTTGGCTCTCAAATGTGACATTGCGGTCAATTGTAACACCTTGTATTTTGAGGCTATCTGAGATAGGAAGGGTGAGATCTGGGGTATTTAAGGTTGTGGGTTTATATTTATTGTGTTGGGATCAGAGGATGAGGCGAGGATGAGGCAGTGTGTTATCAAAATATTTGTTTCGGCAATAATATTCAAATTGAGATAACCAGTCAAGGGAGGCTCTAATCCGGATAACTCATGCTGTCTGGGCCCAAAGGAATATTTAGCAACACTTTGCTGGATAGTGCCTCTGAATATCCCCTCTAACCACTAAAAATGGAAATGGTTATTGTGTGCGCAGACTGGGTGTGGAGTCTTGGGATCTTGCCAGGTACTTGTGACCTGGATTGACCACTGTTGGAAATAGGATGCTGGGCTTGATGGACCTTCGGTCTATCCCAGTATGGCAAAACTCATGTACTTATGAGTCACGCCCTAGTGAGCACTTAACTGAATAAGTTAACTGGAAAAATTGGACTATATAAATATGAATCCTATCTTTGTTCCATTTAACTTAGGCAGTTAAGAACTGCTGAAGAGCTGTCTGTTCCTCCATATCCGGTCATCTATAGTGCCATTTTAGATAGTTCATTTGGGTTTCTGCCAGGTACTTATGACCTGGATTGGCCACTGCTAGAAGCAGGATACCGGGCGAGATGGACAATTGGTCTGACCTAGTATGGCTATTCTTATGTTCTTACATTATGTTCTTACTAGCCGTTGAGCCCATTAAAATGGGCTAGTATGGGGTTTTTCCAAGGCCCCCTCCCCTCACCGCTGCAGGGCCCCCCCCCCTGAGGTGGCCGCTACCGGTCCCCCCCCCCCCCCCGGAGTCGCTGCCGCCACCGCCACCCCTCCACCTGGCCCGGGCCCTCTCTTCACTATTGAACTTACGTTGCTGAAACGCAGCACGCAGATCAGCAGAGCTCCTGTTGGCCTTCCTTCTCTGCCTGTGTCCCGCCCTCGTGTGACG
Source organism: Microcaecilia unicolor (assembly GCF_901765095.1). Taxonomy (NCBI): domain Eukaryota; kingdom Metazoa; phylum Chordata; class Amphibia; order Gymnophiona; family Siphonopidae; genus Microcaecilia; species Microcaecilia unicolor. The sequence goes on from NC_044032.1 coordinate 525,845,196, forward strand.
TAACGTCGGCGAGGGTGGGACACAGGCAGGGAAAGAAGGCCGACGGGAGCTCAGCTGATCTGCCTGCTGCGTGTCGGCGATGTAAGTTCAATACCGAAGAGAGTGCACGGGCCGGGTGGAGGGGGGGCAGCAGTGGCGACTCCGGGTGGGGGGAGCGGTAGCGACGTCGGCGGTTCCCTCCTTCCCCTTCACGCAGTTTCCCTCTCTGTCTTGCCCACATCATCACGTATTGACGCAGGGGCGGGACAGAGAGGGAAGTCTCTACTGCGCATTTGCGGGTGAGTATGGTCACTCGCCATTTATATATTTGATGTTATGTGTGAATCTTGATGTGGTAGCGAACACATGAAGAAAATGGGACCTATTTTACAAGACCTGGATTTAAAATAGATGTATCTCTATCCCCTGGGAAACACAGGAAAAGGAGAAAAAAATATATAGGAGATAATATGAATGTTAGCAGAATATCACTTGAGAACCATGCAAATAGCATAACCAAAAAGATGTTTCATTCAATGTGGAAACTAAAAAGAGTTAGAGCATGTTTTCCAAGAATTGTCTTCCGCAATCTGGTACAATCACTGGTACTCAGTCATCTGGACTATTGTAATTCATTCTACGCTGGCTGTAAAGAGCAAATACTCAAAAAACTCCAGACAGCTCAGAATACGGCAGCCAGACTAATATTCGGCACACCGAAATACGAAAGCGCGAAACCCCTACGAGAAAAACTACACTGGCTCCCACTAAAAGAATGCATCACGTTCAAACTTTGCACTTTAGTCCATAAAATCATCCATGGTAATGCCCCAGCCTACATGTCAGATCTAATAGAACTACCACCCAGGAACGCAAAACAATCTTCCCGCACACCCCTCATTCTTCATCCTCCCAAGTGTAAGGGTTTGAAATACAAATCAATGCATGCATCTACCTTTTCCTATATGAGCACGCAGCTCTGGAATGCATTGCCACGTAACTTGAAAACGGTCTATGAACTGACCAATTTCCGCAAATTATTAAAAACCTATCTCTTCGACGAGATATATCACAAAGATCAACATGCGTAATTGTATAATCTTTTGAACTTTTAGTACTGTCTTATAATGTCTTTTGCTTTAACACCATCATGTAATTCATCACCATGTAACACAAACCCTCTGTAAACCTAATGTATATTCACTTCTATTTCCAGTACCCATGATGTATTGTAAGCCACATTGAGCCTGCAAAAAGGTGGGATAATGTGGGATACAAATGCAATAAATAAATAAATAAATCACAACAGCATGCAATGCAAACCATCCAGTGGCCACACATGTGCAATGCTAGTCATATAGCATCTTCCATCCAGCCTCTAGTAGCGGCGATAAATGAGAACCACTAAGTGCCATGCCGGGCAGCACTTACATGGCTTTTTTCAGCACTGCCTAAGCCAGCCATAACATGCCACAAAGAGACATTTATGTGTAGTTCAGGCCCAACAATATATATAGCACCCACTATTGAGACCAGCTACCTGCATGTGCAAGATGGAGGCCAGGAGGGAGCGCAATTTCTCTGAGAAGGAAAATGACTTCCTTGCACTCCTTGTGATACAAAATGAGGAGCACCTCTTCAGGGAGCGAGGTGCAGGATCCCCAAAGCAGCAGCAAGAACAGTCTGGGAGGAGAATCATCACATCACCTCCCTCTCCCAGGATACAGTCAGGGCTACAAGCCACATCACCTATGATATTATGAACATCACCACATCTGGGATAAGCAACTACAAGAGGATGATGTTAGCATCACACAGCAGCCGGGCTAGGGTTACCATATGACTCCAGAAAAAGGAGGACAGATTGAACCAGTCTGGGTTTTACTTCCATTGCTTTCAGTGGAAGCAAAACCGGGACTGGATCAATGTGTCCTCCTTTTTTGGAGCCATATGGTAACCCTAGCCCTGCACTACCACATAATAAAAATATGTCCCCCATGTGGCATATACTTCACAAATAGACAGCCCACATGCAGCATCCACCCCTTTATCCAGGTGTTCTTTGCAAATGTGCATGATCTGTACCTAGTATGCTCTATATATCTGGCTGTGCACATTCAGAAACCTGACAAGAAGTAGCGGACGACCTCTAGCTTTTATAAATTTTATAACACAATGCTTAACATCTAATCCAGATACCAGTATCATAGGAGACCTGATTATACACCTAGAAGACAAAGAATCCCAGGAGGCTCAAGCCCTTCTAAACTTGCAACAGGACCTCAAAGTAATACTAATCAGCAATGCTCCTACACACAAGGATGGCCACTTAATAGATGCTGTTTTTTTCTCCTCCCATACACAGAACTTGACACAGAAATCATGGCAATTATCCACACTCATTTGGTCTTATCACAAGCTATAAGAATTCAACCTCCCCCTAACACGCAGCAAGCAAAGAAAGAACCATAGAGGGACATCTACATCCAGAGGTAAAATAGACGCCCTGCAACTGTGGACAGAAGTGTCCATAAGACTACAAAATCAATGACCAGACTCCACAATGGAGGAACTAGTGGCCAACTGGAACTTGACTATCCAATCAACACTTCATGATATCGTACCATGGAAAGAAAGAAATGTCCCATGATCATCTATAAATCCATGGTACACCCAAAATTAAAGACACTAAAAACAATCCTGCAGGCAATTAGAACAGGTCTAGATGAACTCCCAAGTACCCTAGGATAGAGATCTCTGGAGAGCGGAAATCAGGGAGAAGAAAAATATTATTAGAATAGAGAAATAAAAATACTACTCTCAAAGGATTATTAGCAGTAGCAACTCCTCCCAGGAATTGTTTCAAGTAGTGAAATCACTAACAAATCCTACACATGTGAAAGAAAATACGAATTTCTTCTCCAATCTCTTTGATGATTACTTTCAGGCCAAAGTGTGTAGCCCACTGAACTCCATATAGATGACAGCCACTAATGAGAGGAAGGAAAAGCCATGCCTAGAGGACAGCAGTCCAGTGGACCATCACTGAGTCTCCTTCAACACATTAGACTCTCAAGAATTCAGATCTACATTGAGCAAATTCACCAAGGGCTCCTGTATTCTTGACCCTTGCAAGGTAGAATTGCTTTAAGAAGCCCCTCCATTGATAAAAGCACATATCAAAATAATGATAGAGAACATACTAGATAGAAGAAATTTCCCTAGAGAGATATGAAGCATCATTCTATCTCCACTCTTAAAGGAAGAATCTCTCAATAGAACATTACAACATAATTATTGCCTAGTGGCCAATATTCCTACACTTATGAAGATAATAAAGGTAGTGGCCACACAATTCCAGAACATTTTAGACCAGCATAGTCTCTTGGACCATTTGCAATTGGGTTTCTGCCCCTGCTACAGCATAGAAACAGTAATAACTGGGTTCAGAATCCTGCCTATTGCTTGAGAAGGAGCAGCGGATCTTCATAATGCAGTTGGATCTATCAGCGGCATTCGATTTGGTGAATCACACCTATCTACTAGAGATGTTAGCTAAAGTAGGAATTGCAGGAAAGTCATTAGGTGGTTCATGGGCTTCCTATGACACAGATCAGTCCAAGTAAAATGGTAGCACTCACTATCTCGCTCCTGGTCCATAAAATGTGGGGTCCCACAAGGATCTCATTTATCTCTCATTATCTTCTACCTGAAAGACATAGGGGAAGTGCTCAAACCATTCATGATCAAATATTTTTTGTATGCGGATTACATCATTCTTTTCTTCCCATGGACTGATCTACATTCCGCCTATGCACTGACAAATGAAATTTTCAACTCACTTTTTTCATGGTTGTGTGAAAGAATCTGAAGATATACTCAGATAAGACCAATATGCTATGGCTAGGGACAGACTCCTACAACCCACCAACTCTACTGCCCAAGCTAGCAGTATCAACAATTGCCATAAAACAAGAAATAAAGCTACTGGGAATCTGGATAGACTCTCATAGTAACATAGTAGATGATGGCAGAAAAAGACCTGCACGGTCCATCCAGTATGCCCAACAAAGGCAAAGTCAGTGGGAAGTAATGTACAGCCTGTTAAGGATCTGAGTGCTCTTCTGGGTTGATATACCTGTACAAAGGTTTGTAGGTAGCGTGGGGCTATTCTGTAAAGGCATTTGAAGATTAAAGTGAGTAATTTGAACTCAACCCTTGCCTTGCAGAGGAGCTAATGCAATTTGAACAGGGATGGAGTGACATGATCAATCCAGCATCCTCATCCGATTAGTTTGGATGCACTTGGATCACAATCTGGAAGTGTTTGTATCCAGTAGATGTTTGATATCAAGGAGTAGTTTCAGCTTGTTGAAGCATTTGCATATAACAGTGTTTATTTGAGTGGACATGGTAAGGTGAGAGATGAAAACGGTAACGGAGTTCAAACATGCGTGGGATAAACATAAAGGAATCCTGTTCAGAAGGAATGGAGCCTCAGAATCTTAGCTGAGATTGGGTGGCAGAGACGGTAGTGGGAGGCGGGGCTGGTGGTTGGGAGATGGGGCTAGTGCTGGGCAAGACTTCTACGGTCTGTGCCCTGAAAATGGCAGATACAAATCAAGGTAAGGTATACACAAAAAGTAGCACATATGAGTTTATCTTGTTGGGCAGACTGGATGGACCGTGCAGGCCTTTTTCTGCCGTCATCTACTATGTTACTATCTTACTATGACTCTGCGTAAGATCCTACTAGCTTCTTTCCCTGCATAAAGGCAAACACTAAAAGGTACTCACTTTCTCTTGCCAGCTTCCTCTAATCTCTCTTTCCTCTTTCTACGCAACCAGAACACTTTTCTCTAAAGATAATTGGATCCCAACTTTTTTCAGGCTGTACATTACTTCCTACTACCTTTGCCTCTGTGACCTTCCTGGGGATTAGCTTCTCCTTCAAGCTCTCCTCCCACTATGCAAACATAGCACCTCCAAAGGAAGGTATACCTGCCAGCTTTTCCTGGCTTTCAGCAAACAACACCTACTTTCTGGAGCCATCTTCTCCCACGTTGAACATATAGGTTGATTTACATGTCCCAGGACACCCTTCCTCCTTCTCTGTGCCTCCAGCTCTCTAATATACTGCTGGCTTTGAGCTCAGTGTCAGCCAGGCCCATGCTCCTCTTACACTCTCTCTCTCTCTGCAGACCAGGTGGGAACTAACTGACTCACAGGTGACGTGAGAGAAAGTTCCTGATTCTACAATTCCTAGAATCCTCATTTGCCTTCCCCAAGCTATATGCCTGGTCAGCTTCCTGGGTCTTGTTTCCTACCTGCTCCTGCCCACCAGGGATAGATGTGCTAACTAGTGTACATGCCAGCACTATTAGAAGAGTGTGGTGCACTCCTTCCAAAAGAGTGTGCACTCTTCACAAACAGTGCACACTCTTTTCAAGGATTGTGAACATTCTTTCTGAAAGAGTGTGTAATCTTAATGACATTGCTACCATAACAACAACAACAAAAAGAAAAAATAAACAGAAAAAATATACTCTGAGCAATGCAAATAAATTCCTGGAAATGGTATTGGATGCAACACAACAGAAAAAAAATGTGCTGTACACCATTAGTATTAATTCAGTTTGCTTGGATGCCTAAAATATTAAAATGCAGACAAATTACCAGTATGCACATACCCCCATATATAGGTCACTGAAATCCAGGGCTTTTTTTGAGGGGGTACTTGGGGGTACTGAGTACCGGCACCTTTTTCATTGTCTGCTAAAATTGACTCATGGTCCCCAAGTTATAGTAAAAGAGCTCAGGCTCTACATACCAATTCTGCCATTTCATAGATTCTGTGACTGGTTGCAGGGGGCCTGGCTATTTTGGGGTGGGTCACTCAGTGATCATCCCACCCCTGAAGGATGGTCTGGCATTTGAGTACCGACACCTTTTTTGCTAGAAAACACGCACTGCCGAAATCTAAGATCCATACACAAACTAATTAGTTAAGGAGCCACTAACAATCAATTATTGCCATTAATTGTCACAAATTTGGATTTACACACAGATATGCCTACACATTATTCTATAATACTGCGAGTCCAAAATATCTTGCACACAGCCAAAAGGGGTCATGGCCACGGGAGGGACATGGGTAGGTAACGGTTCTGCAAAAATGTCAGCGCAGTGTTATAGAATACTGGGGTTACACACCTAACTTGTGTACTAGGATTTATTCCAGATTTCAGAAGGGTAAGTCCTCGCACCTATAGTTGGGCACGGAAATCCATGCTTAGAAGGGAATATGTCAAGGTATGGTAAAATATTAGCCCTTTACTGCACCTTGATGCCCCACAGGATTCAGCAACCTCTGGGATCCTAGTACCTTATGCTGCAGAATCACAGGCCAAGAGAATAATCCTGCTTGCGAGCCATATTGCAAGCAGTGTTATTCCTGTGGTCCTGGAGTCAAGGAAGGGTCATCTGGGGGATGGTCTGGGGGCTCCTCAGGCAGGAGAAATGCTAAATAGCTCCTGCCCACTCCAGGCGCTGTCCTCCAAATGGCCTTAGTGGTAGTTGCACCATTTGAAGGATGGTTCCTCGAGTGGGCAGGAGCGATTGGGCATTGCTCCTGCCTTAAGAGCCCCTGGACCCAGACCACCTCCTGGATGACTCTCCTGGATCACCAATGACCAGTAAGGTAGCCACTATGGGTGGTTGGGTGGGACCTTACATTGTGGAGGGTCAGGAGGGGACCCAGAGCTGCAGGTTTCAAAAAGCTGGAGTTACTTTATCATGCTTTGGAGGCCCGAACACAATTTGTGGTGTATCACCGCAAGTTGCGTTAAGGTATTTGCATAGTAGTAAGAGAGAAATAAGAGAGATTGGGATTGACAGCGATATGATATGATAAGATGACAACCAATGATTGATTCAAGAAAGAATATATAGTTGCTGAGTATAGAGGCCATGGATGGCGAAGCTAAGTACACGTATATTTTTTTCAACCTGGATGCCATTAATGTGATTTGATTTTGAAGTACATTTTTTGTCTTCTTATCTTTATAGACCAAATGCAGAGTTTCATTGGTCATTTAAAGTTTTTAGGATTTGATGAGTATTTTAACTATTAATCCATAAAATTAGGATTGTTTACCCATGAACCTAGATACTGCAGACTTTTCTCTCATGTGAAATATTAATAGGAGAGTTTTTCTCTGTGGTGTCGGGTAGGTGTGGTAGCCTACGATGAGAGCTAGTCAGAGGTGTCCTAATAAAAAGGTACCCTGGGCTTATGAGGCTACTTATTATTAATGATAAAGTACAGGTTCAAAGGCTCATTGACACCTTTAGATTTGGAGCAATTTTATATCATTCAAGTTTCTTATTAAATTTGCTCTATGCAGTTTTGTAATTGTTTGCTATACGCATAGTAGTAAGATGCAAAACATGCATGTGCATATTTTGCATCTCATTACGCAATAAGCTCCAGCAACTTAAATAACATCACAATAATTTTTAGAAAAGCAGCAGTAAGTCACATTAAGGAGTGGCCTAGTGGTTAGGGTGGAAGACTTTGGTCCCGAGGAAGTGAGTTCAATTCCCACTTCAGGCACAGGCAGCTCCTTGTGACTGTGGGCAAATCACTTAACCCTCCATTGCCCCCTGTAAGCTGCATTGAGCCTGCCATGAGTGGGAAAACACAGGGTACAAATGTAACAAAAAAAAATTAATCTCTTAAATCCCTAATGCTATTTGAGAACCCCTACCCCCTCAAAGTGGTGTTCTGTAAAAGAACACCCAGCCCAGTGTGCCCTTTATAGAATAGCACTTAGTGTAAATTTTTCTTGGTGCCTGAATTTGAGCACCATGTACTGAATGTGGCCCATATACCTTACAAATTAGCAATCAATTGCATGCCCCCCCCCCCAAAAAAAAAAAAAAAAAAAGTAAATAGTTACGATTACCTGATAATTGGGAAAATTTTGTTTTAAATGATCATGAACTGAACTTTTGTTTTGATTATGCACACCAAAAACCTATACTTTCTAGAAAGACATCCAAAAGTATATTTTACTATGAATGTTGCAATCCAGTTTGTCCAGGTTTCACTCAAAAGGTGCTGGCTACAAATATATAATTGAATTAAGTTCAAGAGGGATGTTCTTAATGTAAGCATAACCATCATTTTCTTGTATTCAATGTACACAGAGAATTTACAACATTATAATTTAATGTATTTAAAAAAAAGATGTTTAATAACAGGCAATGTAAGAATTTATAGATGAATGATAAAAATGACAGGCTTTTAGTAACATAACAGACAACCATATGCTCAACCCTAATTAACACAAACTTCTTAAATAAAGTATATAAGTAAATTATAACAGTAATCATTAGAAACCTAAATGGTAATTTTATATAAATTGTACAGTAAGAGGCAGGTGTTGACAGCCACCTACTTTATACAACAAAAACATTTCTGTCTCAGAAGTATAGTAGGAATACCAGCCAGTGGAGGATAGTACAGTGAGTTGCAGACCTCGGGAACTGGATTTGATTCCTGCTGCTGCCTGGCAGTCAGCAGTTGGTTGAGATCCTGATTAACCAGGTTCAATTCCCTCTGCAGCTCTGTGTGAGCCTGGGCAAGTCACTTAGGGGTCCTTTTACTAAGTTGCGCCAAAAAATGGCCTGCGGTGGTGTAGACATGTGTATTGGATGCACGTAGGTCCATTTTTCAATGCACCTGCAAAAAAGGCCCTTTTGTGATTTGGATGCACTGCAGATAAAAATCATAGATAAATGTCTGCAGAATAAGCTTCAAAAATAGAGATTTGAACATTTTGTCAAGTAAAATGTTGAACTGCTGCTTTATGTCACTTTTAAAATGTTTTTTTCTCTTTTGAAAATGAACCCCTTTGTCACCCGGACTTACTGCAGCTCTATGGTTATTATAAATACAGGCATCTAAATTTAGGTGCACCAACGCTAGTATTCTTTTGTGGTACCTAGCTGCCTGCTGTAGAATAAGCACCCACCCCATGGCCTTGGGACACCTATATGGAGGCACTTGGATGTCGAATTACCTCTTAAGTTTCTCTATTTGTGCCAGGTTTTGATCAGGTACAATTTATTTTGAAAATTATGCACAAAGGAATTCTTTTACTAAGCTGTGGTAAGCACTAATGTGTGCTTACTGCAGCTTAAAAATTTTAGCTCTGGGGTGGGTCGGGGCAGAGAGTAGGCGGGTTCTGCATTAATCAATTAGTGCATTTACATTGCTGCATACTGATTAGTGTGTGATTAGAATGTAAGTCCTTATTACATATAAAATAGGTGGTGGCAGGGTGCTAATGGGAAAATTAGCGAGTGGCCATTAATTCAAAAAAGTACAAAAGCCGCCATTTTGTTCATGTGGTAACAATGGCCTTAGTGCCCAGGAATGACCCATGTAAGCATGCACTAAAGCCACTTTTTACCACAGTTTGGTAAATGGGCCCCAAAGATTTGGAAATGTAATTCACATGTGCTATTTTCCTTCCTCAATCTAAACACAATTTTAGGAATACATAACATATTCACTTACTTTTGGCTCCACTGAGCTCATTGAAAGCATACACCTTTTTACTCTGGAAATCACTTTTGGGGAAATTGCTTTTTCTTGTTTTCACACTGGACTTAACAGTAATTTCTAAATTGTTGACCATAACTGTCTTATTGAACAGATTGGCTGACATTGGAGACTTGGGGGTTGGGTGGGTGAGAGAGGGGAACATGTTCTTGTTGTTTCTCTGGTTCTCTTCTTCCTTAAAGAATAGGTTAGAAATGGTATTTGTAGAGACATTTTGCTCAAGTTCATGGCAACAGAACTGTGGAGTGTTTCAGGGATCTTTATTGTAGCCAACATTATTTAAGATTTATATGGTACTGCTGGGGAAAATTTTAAGAGGCTGAACTGCACTATAACTTTTATGCTGATAACCTATAATTAGTGGTGCCTCTTAGAAATAATCTGATAGAGGCCATTTCTAAACTCAGTAGTGGCTTATTAATGGTGTCCAACAGGCAAAAAATTAAATCTGGATAAATCAGAGATTTTATGGGTATGTAAAACAATTTTGCTACTAGGTCTTGCCACCTTGCTAATTAAAGGGCTCCATTCTCCCTTTCAGTAATGAAATTCAGATATATGAAATGATTTTTGACTCTGCTTTATCTTTCAAGCAACATATAGCTACAGTGTTAAAAATCTACCTTCTACCAATTGATGAGGATCCATCTTCTCAAACCTCATGTGAATATGGCTGCCCTTACCAGTCTTATCAATTCTTTTATTACTAGCAGGATGGATTATTGAAATTCTTTTTACGTTGTTCGTGAGGGCAAAATATGCTAAGGGATTAAAATGTGTTTCCAATATAGCAGCTAGACTTTTGATAGGGATTAGTCCTTAACAGAGAATCAGGTACTGAAAGGACTATGGGGGTCTTTTACTTAGGCGCGCTGGCATTTGTAGCACGCGCTAAATGCTAAAAATGCCAATGTATTCCTATGAGCATCTTTAGCGTTTAGTGTGCACCTATATGTAGCATGTGCTAAAAACGCCAGTGCGCCTAAGTAAAAAACCCTCTATATTTGATGCTAGTAAAGTTTAGCAGTCAGTTTATTTATTTATTACATTTATACCCCGCGCTTTCCCACTCAAAGCAGGTTCAATGCGGCTTACATAGTAACAGGGATTACAGAGTTTTGATGAAGAAATTCAAGTTAAGTATAGTAGAATAATAAAAGAAATAGGTAGGTAGAGAAGGGCAAAAGTGAAGGGAGTAGGAGAGGTAGTTTAAAATACTATCTCTGGATTTATGAGTTTGCACCAAATTGCTTATCTGAATTCTTGGTTCATTATAACCCATGTGACACCTAAGATTCTCCTAGGAGGGACTCTTGATAGGACTATCCATAGCAGATCTTAAACTAGTTTTCAATAGAGTGGTCATGGTTATTTTCAGGCATTTTTACCCACCGCAGTAAAAAGGGATGCAGTGTGTGGCAAAAATGGCCTCCACTGCTAGCGCAGGGCTCTTTTTACCGCAGCCTAGTAAAAGGACCTCTATATTTTTATTCTCAGTCTGGCATTAATCTATTGAATGTTTGCTGTGCAGATCTTAATATAGGCTATTCATTTGTAATTATGTTTTGTACTCTGTTCATTGGTGATTCATATTTTATTTTGTGTGGAGGAGCGGCTTAGTGGTTAGAGCACCGGTCTTGCAATGCAGAGGTGGTTGGTTCAAATCCCACTGCTGCTCCTTGTGATCTTGGGCAAATCACTTAACCCTTCATTGTCTCAAGTACAAACTTAGATTGTGAGCCCTCCTGGGACAGAGAAATATCCAGTGTACCTGAATGTAATTGACCTTGAGCTACTACTGAAAAAGGTGTGAGCAAAATCCAAATAGATAAACTCACCTTGGATAATTTTGGAAAGGAATGAAAATGTAAAGATTTAGGGGCCCTTTTATGAAGCTGATGTAAGCACTACCATCGGGAACGCTCAGGCATCCCTCGGTACTTTTCGGATCTGCACACGTTTCCCCAGTGCTTAAAATTGCTTTCTATTTTTGGGGCCAGAGAATAGCCTAGCGCTAATCATTTAGCGCAGCTACAAAACCACACATTTACCAATTAGCGTGTAGTTTATTCAGGAGCCCTTACCGCCTGGAAAATAGGTGTCGGTAAGGGCTCCCACACTAATGGCCACGCAATAATTGGGAAACTAGCAAGTGGCCATTAATTGACGAAATGAAAAATGTGGCCATTTTACAGCCACAATAAAAGTGGCCTATGACAGCTTAGTAAAAAGGCCCCTTAGCTTGACTCAATTTAAATTGAAAGGAAAAGGGGAGAAACCACTCTAATATTTTCTCATTCAGCACATGAGAAAGATCCAGTGTCTTCTCTTATGCACCCTTATCATTGGTTATTGTTGATTTTAAAACCATCACAAAGATTTTTTCCTGAGTGACTCAGAGCAAGTTTTAAACAAATTAATCCTCTCAGATGAAACTGATTTTTTTTTTTTTTTTTTGCCTGGGAGATGCTCAGTCTGTCAGATCAAAAGGTTAATTGCAACTATCTCTTGTGAAACCCAAAAAGATTACAGCAATATGTTGCTTGTTAATTTAGAAGCTGAGAGAGGGTCTTTATCAGGGTCTCCTGGGAATATTTTTTTGAGGTCCTAGAAAGCTTTGACTTCCTCAGTAACATATTGCAGACAATTAGATGCCTTCACAGGGAACCTGGGGTGCTAGCAGCTGTTAATAATGTGAGATCAGAATGTTTTCAGCTTCAGAAAAAGAACATGTCAGGGCTGCTCTCTTGCTTCCTTGTAATTTGCTCTAGCCCTTAAGTCCCTTGCTTTTAAAGTACAAACACAGATCAGATCTGAAGGGTTTTCAATTGGTAGACAAACCTGCAGGTTGAGTTCGTTTCCCGAGGACATGCTCTTTATAAATAACCCTCATATTGTGATTTCAAACATAACACAACTGATTTCAACTTTCCAGACTTTTATCGGGTTATAAAATTAATGTGGATAGATAGCCATAGCTTCAAGCCTATCAAAGAATGGTTCTACTGGGCCTATGGGAAGAACTTGCTTTTCAAATAGGCAAGATGAAATATCTTGAAATCTGTATTTTTTTAAAAGTAACTTTTCTAACCTTCATAGAGATGATATCTTACAGTGTATGTAAAAGTACAGCTATGTTTTCCTACTGAGAGGCAATTTTATCTTTAATAGGTAAGATTTGCCTACTAAAAATGATCTCTCCTAAATGTTTTTGCTCAGTTTAACTGTTGCCAGTGTGCCTCCAAAAACAAAACAAAATTTGGTAATAATACTATAGCAAAATCTGTATCACAGTATATTTGGAAGGATATTTAGCTTAGAATTTCATCTAAACATTTCTGTTTGTTTTTTATTAATGAAGGTCTGCTTTTCTCTTGATAACTGTATAATTTACTGCATAGACTAATAATGTGTAGTCTTAGTGGTTTGAGCCGTGGCCTCAGCTCCAGGGAGACCAAGGTTAAACCTTGCTTTTCTCACTAATGATCCTTCTTATATTGTGCAAGTCACTTCATCCTCTATTGTCTACTGTACAATGAAGATAGCAAGCCCTCTTGGGAAGGGAAATAATAAAAATACCCAAATTATAACTTGCCTTGAGCTCAGGTTTAGAAATTATGAGCAGTAAGATCCAAATACAATAAAGACTTGCCCTGGACTGCCTTGAAGGAGGAGTAGCCTAGTGGTTAGTGCAGTGGGCTTTGATACTGGAGAACTAGGTTCAACTCCCACTGCAGCTCCTTGTGACTCTGGGCAACTCACTTAACCCTCCATTGCCCTAGGTACAAATAAGTAACTATATATAATATGTACACTGCTTTGAATATAGTTGCAAAAAACACAGAAAGGCAGTATATCAAGTCCCATTTCCTTTCCCTTAAAGGTCAAATAATTTCCAGGGGGGAATTTAATAAATGGTGCCCAAAGTTAGGGGCTAGCATTCTGTAAAGAGTGCTCTGCATTGAATGATCTTTACAGCATACTAGCTTAGCATGCATTTTGGGCCAAATTCTGTAAATGACATCTAAAATCTGGACGCGTCCAATTAACGCAACAAGCGCTATTCTATATAATGTGTCTAGAGTTAGGTGCAGTGTATAAAATAGCACATAGGACTGGGGAATGCACCTACATTTAGGCATGGCCATTTACACCACTGAAAAGCTGGCATAAATACCTATGCCTAAATGTAGGTGCGTACCCCTAAATTCTATAACAATGCACACAGGGGTCCTTTTACAAAGATACACTGAATAATGGCTTGCAGTAGTAGCTTTAAAATTGTAGTGTCACTATATCTATATCTCTTCCTTCAATATTTCTTCAGTTTTATTATGGCGACAATCAATCCGACATGATCTCATGTTTCACAATAATAGCTGTTTCAAGGTGTGTCTCCTTATTTAAACTGGAATATATCACCATATATATGGAGAAAAAAGCACGGTGATATAGATATAGTGACACTACAATTTTAAAGCTAAGTAGAATTTAAATTAAAGTTTGAATTGAATTTGTAATGGAAAAAATAAGATCAAATGAGGAGTATCTGCCCACCATAAAAGTGCCTGGCTCACATTAGCCTGAATGGTGGTGACAGAGGTATCTGATAGATCATATACAAGGAATACCGTTTAAAATGGTTTAAAGTACTATCTAAGTACTATCCAAGTAAATAATAGATGAGTTGGGTATTATATTGTGGATGCACCCAATTAATGGCATTTAGGCGTGCAAATGCAAGTAATCTATAACATTGTGTCTAATTTATGGGAAGGCCCTTGACCCACCCATGCCCTTCCCATAGCCATGCGCCCTTTGGAGTTGTGCTCTATGAAATTTAGGGCAGATCCACGTGTAATTCCTAATTAGTGCCAGTTAAATGCTTGTTAATGCCAATAATTGATATTGCCTAATTAGCTAATTAGTTTATGTGCAAGTCTGCGATCCATGCCCAAACTTGCGTGCTCAAATTTAGGCAACCTATACAGAATATGATAGTAAAAGAGCAGTTCTATAACTGGGTGTCTCCATTTACATGCCACTTACATGTGTAAGTGAGAGCAAAACAGCTGGGCACTATTTTGTAAGGGTGCACCTAAGTGGCACAATGTAAAGGGCAGATAATGGGAGGGGCATGGACAGTCTGCCACTTATATGTACCCCACTTACAGAGTACTGCAAATCAGTGGCGTAGCTACGTGGCGCCTGAGGGGGCCTGGGCCCCCGCAGATTCGCCCCTGGCCCCCTGCCGACGACACCCTCCAGCCACCAACCCTCCCCCGCCATCGCCGCCCGCCCCGCCACCGCATGATTTACCTTGTTTGCTCGCGGGGATCCCCAAACTCCGCCAGCCTTATGTCCTGCACCGTGCATGTAGCCCCATGCAGGACATAAATGCGTCAAAACCAGCTGATCCTTCAGACGAACTTCCTTGAATGAAGGTGCTGGAGTCTACTAACTCCGGCGCTGAAGAACACTCTTGGCTGGCGGGGTTTGGGGATCCCCGCCAGCAAACAAGGTACTTCATGGGGCGGGCGGCGACAGCGGGGGAAGGGTTGGTAGTGGGAGGGGGGTTTAAGAGTGTCGGCACGATCGAGCGGTGGAAGGGGGGGTCGCCAGAGGGGGGGAGGCAGCTTAACAGTGCCCCCCCACCTCGGGCTCTGGCCCCCCTCCTGGCACGGTCTGGCTATGCCCCTGCTGCAAATTGGGTGTGACCTTGCTGTATTGAGGCACTCACAGTTGTCAGCCAACCTGACAACAATTACATCACATTTATGCCTTAGAGGTATGCACTAGTATTCTGTAATGGAATCTAAGTGCCGAGATGTCATTATAGGATAGGCTCAGTTACCCCTCGTGGACTTAATGGTAGCATTAAATGAAACACTATTATTTAATGAGATTCTTTTCAATACATGCAACTGTTATTATGAACAGTATCATTTTGTTAAACAAGCTTTAGAGCAAGGGTCGGGAAGCGGGCTTTTTTTTGAAAAAAATCATTTTATTATCATCACATTTGCTTTTTTCATGTAGATCTTATTTGATTTTTGATTTGCTTTGTTGTCAATTTAATAACATTTATTTTCATTCTAATGACTTTTTTCAGGAAGCTAGAGGATGGTGGATACTGGGAGCATAAAACACCAACGCACCATTTTTGAAACATCACACAGCTCTTGGATTCTTACTCTAGCATTTTAAAGCGATCACTGGGAGCATTCTTGTCACTACCTGAGTCCCTTGAAACAGTGTAAAAAAAACAACCTGTTGTGTCGGGTGACAGTAATTAGCAACAGGGGGTGGGGGGGGGGGGGCATTATGTGACTGTAAGACTGGCTGCTCCAGTATTCTATACTATTTCAGTGGTGCCTCGGAACTTGACATCTCCTATGATACCTCATTGCTTGGGCACTGGTCATACTTTTGATCAATTAAGATGGCTAATCATTGAACAAATTTTGCCAACCTTTTTAGGGGATAAACTCTAAAGGATTCAACTAATTGAACAATTTTGGATGTTTGAGTTGGAAGCTGTCAAACCAGGTGGTCTTAATGACAACATTGAAGGACCACCATTGTATAAAGTGTATTTAGTTTGTAGTAGCGACAACCTCATAAGAAGTGTATTTCTGCTACATGAGGGACACCACCCACTTCCTATTCCATTTATGTCATGTTGACAATCACTCGGAAGTGCAGTTCTGCAAAGGAACCAAGTAAATGAGCAGATTCCCGAAGAAGGAGATTTTTCTCTGAAATGGGGCTCTTGTCAAACCGGTTGGTGTCTCTTGTTAAGGACGTCTGGGAAGATGCTATAAGATAAGTTCACCCTATTTAATTAGTTTTTGGTACCCATTATTTATGAGCTATGGATTGGAGGATTGCTTGCTTTTTGTAGGAGGACTAAGCTATTGTTACAGCTTTCAGTAATTGTGCTATTGACTGTGTTTAAAATACAAAACAATATTATTATCTTGACACATGTCTTTAAGTTACATTGGTTGCAACACTGAGTTCATGAGAAGCCCTATGATGGTATGATTGTGAGTTAACTTGAGATGAAACCGTTCACTCCTCAGACTAAAAGCACTGCAGTTGAGCAATTGGCCTACAGTATGTCTCATAACTCACACTAAGGCCTTCTTTTCTCATTAAATAATTTAGTATTTTTACTCACTCTCTACACCTTTACTGGGAATATTTTTCTATTTATTGACTCAGGACATGTGGCAAGTCTGATATATATGATGGAAAGAGTAATCTTGCCCCCCCCCCCTCCACACACACACAAACAAACACACTTGTTATGCCTGCTTGATCACAGTTGCTCAGATTATTACACTATGGAACTCAGATCCTCTTCTTTTTGCCATGTCATATCCATAGCCTTAATCTGGGAATTGTTCCAAGAACAACGATGCCTTAACCTGCTTAACAGGGAGTAGAATGTCTTCCCATGAAGAATTTTTGCTATGCAAAAAAATTCCAAATTATGTGGCAAATATTTTTTTTCATATTAATTCCACTGATTTGGTTATTTAACTTAATTACTTTAACATTCAAAAAGCTCTGTCTAGCTTGGGGAATTCACCTCAGCATGGTACTTAGGCTAATATGTAGCTGGTCTGTGGTATAGCAGACTGTGCTTTAGGGCAAATTGGATGGTTTCCAAACCACCTCTCATATAATTGCATTTAATGAGTTAGAAATAATGTCTGAGTTCTAGCTTTCTGTTTTTTTTTTTTTTTTACCCCTACTCACACACATCACTGTAACCTGAGGCAAATTAAGTCTAAATAACCATTTAAACGGTAAAGAAAAATAAAAGAAAGCAAAAGAAAATTGTTCACATTAAATTTACAGGCTGTGGAAGATGAAAGGAGTTTCACTAAAATGAAGAAATTGACATTGCAAAACTCTCATTAATTGCTAACTGCTGGTAGTCAATTTACCAAAACTAAATAATACTTCCAAGTAAACCTACTGTACTGCATTGACCGTCTTTCCATTAAAACAGTTCCATGCAGCCATTTGTTCACTTGATGTATCAAATGTATTGACTTCTGTGCTACAGAAAAAATAATGTTGAAGAAATAACACTTTTGTGTTAAAATTATTGATTGCATTTAAGTGGCATGTTCTTCAGATTTGCCCCAGCAAAATATCAATATCTAAGACAAAGTAGCAGGCCACTGGCTACTTTTGTGTCACTCGGGACAATACATCTTGGACATGTTTTAACTTGTTTATCTATAAGCTGCATTTGAGCTCAGAAAAAATACACAGTTCTTGACTTTTCTCATTCTTGAACTTCATCTTAAAAAATATAACACAAGTATATAATTATCTAAGATCCAAAATATGTACCAACAAAAGACATGGTCTCCTTAATGATATAAAATGGCCCCCTGAGCTGATAACAAGTAGGCTGGGGACCCATTGCATGGCTAAGGTTGAGCCTACTAGCTCAGTTGGGGGGTGGAGAAGGAGATTTGAACAAGGTAGCTGAGGAGAATCTTGCATAGGAAAACTGGCAGGTAGGGCATAGCTGTAGCTCCCTAAAGCCAGGTGGAGGGTTGGGTTGGCTGTCCAGGAGAGTAGAGAAACCCTCCCACCCTTCCTTTAGATAAGGTTGGAGTATGAAAAAGGATATTAAAATTTGGGTGGGCTTAGTTGTAATTAAGACAATAATTTTGGGAATGGCGGAGAAGATTTAAATTCAGTTGACCCCTGCCACAAATTGGCAAAATGAAGGAATAAGGTGAACATGGGTGAAACTGCCATGTAAATGCCAGATTGTGAGTTCCAGAATGTGGGGGCTACTCCTGCGTTAGCTTGCTGGTGGTTATCACATTGTGCAATTTTTCGATGAGGGTACTGATAATGATGCTTCTCGAGAGGATCTTAGAGGCTACAAAGGTATGTAGAGGGCTACCTTATGGGCCCTTTTACTAAGAAATAAATTTGAGCTTAGGGCATGATAACATGGAATCTTCTCACATGCTAAGCCCAGATTCACTGCAACAGTATATTAAGGATTTTTCCAATTTTTTTCAGTTCCTATTCTAATTTTTCCATTAGTGTGAGGAACCTGCAAAAAATAACATGGGGGCACTTACTGCCTCCTATTTAGGAGATGTTAAGAGATTTTACATTAGGTCTGTGATACCTGGTTGGCGCACACTAATGTGAATGTGCTAGCTGTATTATGCTTCTGTGCCTATTTCCCATTCATGATACACCTTCCCAAAAAAATAAAAAAATTAAATAGCACACTATCAGGCTTATTTTCGAAAGTGATCACCGGTCATCTTCCGACATAAATCAGGAGATGGCCGATGATTTTGCAAAAGCGGTATAATCAAAAGCGGCGTTTTTGACACCATCACCGCGCCGGCGAAAGTTCAAGGGGGCGTGCCAGTGGCAAAGCGAAGGCGAGACATGGGCGTGCATGGGCATGGCTACCAGATGGCTGGCTTTTTTTTTTTGTTACATTTGTACCCTGCGCTTTCCCACTCATGGCAGGCTCAATGTGGCTTGCATGGAGCAATGGAGGGTTAAGTGACTTGTCCAGAGTCACAAGAAGCTGCCTGTGCCTGAAGTGGGAATTAAACTCAGTTCCTCAGTTCCCCAGGACCAAAGTCCACCACCCTAACCACTAGGCCACTCCTCCACTCTTTTGCGGATAATGGAAAAAAAAAGTGGCGTTAATCAGTATTTCGCCGAGTTTACTTGGGCCTTTAATTTTCACGACCAAGCCTCAAAAAGGTGCCCCAATTGACCAGATGACCACCAGAGGGAATGGGGGATGACCTCCCCATACTCCCCCAGTGGTCACCAACCCCCTCTCACACTAATAAAAATAAAACACTTTTTTGCCAGCCTGTATGCCAGCCTCAAATGTCATACCCAGCTCCCTGACAGCAGTATGCAGGTCCCTGGAGCAGTTTTTAATGGGTGTAGTGCACTTCAGGCAGGCAGACCCAGGCCCATCCCCCCCTACCTGTTACACTTGTGATGCTAAATGTTGAGCCCTCCAACCCCCCAAAAAACCCACTGTACCCACATACATGTAGGTGCCCCCCTTCAACCATAAGGGCTATGGTAATGGTGTAGAGTTGTGGGGAGTGGGTTTGGGGGGATTTGGGGGGCTCAGCACCCATGGTAAGGGAGGTATGCACCTGGGAGCTATTTGTGTATTTTTTAAACATTTTTAGAAGTGCCCCCTAGGGTGCTCGGTTGGTGTCCTGGCATGTCAGGGGGACCAGTGCACTACAAATGCTGGCTTCTCCCATGACCAAATGCCTTGGATTTCGCCAGGTTTGAGATGGCTGGCATTTTTTTTCATTATCGCTGAAAAACAAAACCGGCCATCTCAAACCCGGCAAACTCTGGCATTTGGCCGGGCTAAACCGTATTATCGGAAAAAAAGATGGCCGGCTATCTTTTTCGATAATACGGTTCTGGCCAGCTGTTGCGCCACCGCAAAAATAGAGCGCCGGCGAAATAGTACACTGGCGACATTCGATTATGCCCCTCCAGGGTTACAATATACCAGGGAGGAGTATCTGTGCTTAGTTGTGCTTCAACCTGAAAATGTGTGAGCAGTGGTAGAGTAGAAACTAGTATATGTACTGCTGCAGCTGTGAAGGAAACATCCTGTGCTTAGTTGTGTTTCAAGCTGTGGTGCTGAGCCGTTACACATTTAGGACTCTGTTTACTAAGTCATGCTGTAGGCGCATTAGTGTGTGATAATGCTAGAGACACCCATATATTCCTGTGGGTGTCTCTAGCGTTAGCATGTGCTAATTCGGCTTAGTAAACAGGGCCCTCAGGATTGGGAGTGTACATCCCAGGCACTCCTCTCTAGTGTATTGTAACCCCTGATGCAGCCCATGCTTAGGCGAAATGTGGACCACGTCGGGTATTTTTAAATTAAGGCATTATTTTATATATTGGATTTGGTTCTGCTCTCTTTTTGCAAATTATTTTCATTGAAACTGTTGCTTAAGTAACACATTTCAATTCCCAGTATTGTTTGCATCAATTCCCAGTATTGTTTGCATTATTCATGCTGAAATACACTTGGTTCATGGTTTACAAATTTGAACTCAGATTACAAAAAGTTGCACAAATGGAAGTTTTTACCCATGTAGCATTGCTCCTTGACCTCTCACGTTTTGGCCTTCCCTTTGCCTAGGATGACAAACCACATCAGTTCCTACTCCTCCACTCCTCAATTGCTCCGCAGAGGATTCAAAAGAGCATTCCATTTAGCCACATGACTGCGGCTGAATTCAGCAGCAGCTTCTGAATTTAACTCCCTCAGTCAGAGGATGATGACTTCAACTGTGGCGTCAAACATTCAATGCTGCATTTGCCTCAGCCTCCTCACCCAATCCAGCAGCTGATTCTAGGGATGGGCAGCCCCAACATTTTTGTTTCCTTTTACTTCCCATATTCTGTGTAGCATTGTTTTGTTTTGGTTAGACTTCATTTTGGTTTCAGGAGCAATACTGACAGGAGAGCACACTATTTGTGATGATTTCTGTCTGTGGTGATGGTTCACGCATGCACGTACTATCAGGAAACTGTTAGAATGCATTTCCGTGCTGAAGTAATGCCTAACATTCAGTACCATATATAGAATTCCCCTGAGTGTGCCCTCTTTCTCAATAGTGTGCACTGTTTACAAAGAGTGAGCCCTATTATTTGAAAATGAAAAAAATGTCATTTTTTTCTGCTTATTTTCAGAAAATGCAAAAGGTAGGAAGGGAAACCATGGGCAGGCACAATGGTACCAGAGAACACAACAATGCCCAGTCAATATGTCTACTTTTTCTTATTTCCTTAATGATAAGTATATCTTTTATAAAAATGATGCATACAGAGAGAGGGAAAGGAGAAACAGCTATGAGGAGCATGTGGTATGTATACATGCTTACTTTATCCCTGTGCTGGTTACCTGATGCCATTGTGCCTACCTAAAATGTTTGCCTATTCAATACCTATCTTGATTGATGAAGGAAAGGGTTCACAGCACTAGGTACTTCTCTTTAGCAGTTGATATGATGAACTTCCCCTAGACCATAAACACTCTTCTGCCAAAGTATGGTTGATAGAAGTTCTCATATGGGATACTATTGCTTTCTGTTGCACTTCAGATTCTTACAACACGGGCATTCGGCATTCACTCAGTCACCCCCTTCTATCCAAACACCACACCAGAAGCCAATTTCTTTAACGAATGTGGATTTATTTAGGCCGCAGCCAGGTCCCAAAATTTTATTTACCGTAAACCTTCACATAAACAATCATTGGTAAACATCATTGATAAACATCATTGATAAACATCTCCCTCCGAGTACACAGCCCTTCTTGCTTATATTACTACAGGCTGTGCCGTCCAAGCACCCTGTTCCTCCTCAGTGCTGTCTGCTATAGCACGCTGTCCAATCAAATGCATCCCGTACAAGGATGCATTTACCACTTTCACCAAAGCTATTGGCCCCCTGGCCGTCCAAGCCAGGAGACTAACCGTGTCCATCTTGTTCTGTAATCCTGCCCGCATGCAGGCATAACATTTCGCTCAGTATTGTAACTTTCAACAGGTCATTAACATATACATAGTAACTCACTTTGCCATATTATCCGCTGAGGTGCTGTGTACTCGTCGCTAATGTTACCTAAGTTCCATAGCTTATGCCTTGCTGCGACAACGACCCTTCCCCCTTACCTCATGGGCGGGAGGGCGGGTCAACACTGCTCCCTCTGCTTGCTGAAATCCAAATGGCGCTGTGTCTCCCTTCACAGCCCTTCTTCACCCCTCCTCCCTACCCGCCCCTTTTCCCATCACCCTTCAATCTCTTATCCTTCCTATCCACTCCCACTCCTCCCTCCCTCTCCCCCCCCCCACCCCAGGTTCTTCCTGAGCCTTCAGCCCGGTTGTAATCGGCTCCCCTTAAAGGGTGAGCCTTTCCATCAACACGGGCATTCGGCATTCACTCAGTCACCCCCTTCTATCCAAACACCACACCAGAAGCCAATTTCTTTAACGAATGTGGATTTATTTAGGCCGCAGCCAGGTCCCAAAATTTTATTTACCGTAAACCTTCACATAAACAATCATTGGTAAACATCATTGATAAACATCTCCCTCCGAGTACACAGCCCTTCTTGCTTATATTACTACAGGCTGTGCCGTCCAAGCACCCTGTTCCTCCTCAGTGCTGTCTGCTATAGCACGCTGTCCAATCAAATGCATCCCGTACAAGGATGCATTTACCACTTTCACCAAAGCTATTGGCCCCCTGGCCGTCCAAGCCAGGAGACTAGCCGTGTCCATCTTGTTCTGTAATCCTGCCCGCATGCAGGCATAACATTTCGCTCAGTATTGTAACTTTCAACAGGTCATTAACATATACATAGTAACTCACTTTGCCATATTATCCGCTGAGGTGCTGTGTACTCGTTGCTAATGTTACCTAAGTTCCATAGCTTATGCCACAGCCCACGGCAACGACTCCTCGTTCGCCGCGGGCTCCCCCCAAACCCTGGCTGCGACCTACCACCAGCGTAATGGCTTCAATAAAATTATGTAAATCAAAGTTGAATATATCCAGGCCCACATCAGACAGGTGGACCCCATCCGATCTATATAAACCCGCACAAGATTCTTTAAGGAACTCATGCACAATCACTTGCCCTTTAACTGACCCCATAAATTTACCCATCCACCTATTAATTTTTTTGCGTGTGCCATCGATCGCTGTATGCGACCTCTCGCCCCTCCAAACTCGTCGTGGAATAATATCAGACCAGACGAGTCTGGTCCGGGGCAGCAAACATGCCAATTTTAATAAATCATTCTGTATTGTTTTCACTAATAGCACACTGTTCATCCCCGCTAAATCATTGCCCCCTAAATGCAGGATGAGAAACTGTGGCGCACTGGAAGTCATCAACTCCCACTCTATGGTTGGCAACAATTGAGCCCACAGCATCCCTCTCTTACCCAACCATCGTACAGCCACCTTCCCCCTCGGAAAGCCCAAATTCACCCCATCAGGCCGTACAGCTGCCCTCTTATGTGCCCAATGCACATAAGAGTGACCACAGATCCATATCTGGTACTGTTCCACCACGTCACCTGCAAGTCACATGCAATTAACATATTATCAAATATGGCAAGTCACATGCAATTAACATATTATCAACTATGGCAACAACAGGAAAGCCAACCCAAGTAAAGAACCACCCACCCTAACAGGGCTAACCCTAACAGGGGTACTAACGTGGAGGCCGAATGTATCTTTTGTACGCATTCGATCCCCACCGGCCTAACCGTTTAATTTGTTCACATGGAACCCCATGCAGAGCAGCCGAAGTCGCCGCCCCAATCCTGAATGAGTGCGAACTAAATGTCGCAGATTCCAAGCCCGCCCGAGTAACACACAACTGCAATACTTTGATGAATTGAAATCGAGTCAATGGGGACGCATTAGCATGAAGCAGCAGCCAGACACCCCCCATTGGTCTAATCTGCAGGTACTGCTGCAGATTATATAAAGGACATGTAGTTTCCGGTGAGTGTGGTCTAATCCACATGTGTGTACCTCTAGCCAACTGGTCAGTTTTTGAGCTTCGTATGAGTAAATCAATCCCTGTCTGTGTAATAGTCACATCCCGCATTAACAAACCCTTGTCAGCCCCCGCAGACTTAGACTGGGCCACCAACTCACTCACCCTAAGGGCCCCATGAAAAGCCAATGCGAAGGCACAGCGGAATAGCCGTACCTCAAATGGCGAATCACACACCTCATCCATAACTGCAAACAAGGCACCCAGATCACCATGTAAAATAGGCTGACGCTTATCCACTGAGGAACCCACTACCCTGTGCCACCCTTTCATCATCCTTGACACTACAAAAGCCTTGGTGGGATTCTCCCAGCCAAATAATTTGGAGAAAAAATTAATACTAGCAATTGTAATGGCCACCTGTGCCCTACTGCGACCCTCCCTTCGAGCCGCTGATATAAAGCCCACTAATGCATCCGTGGTGAACAACCCTCCATTACCAGACTCCATCATGTGCTGCATATAAAACAGAAAAGCTGAGATATACTTCTTCCTTGTTGCCGGCGACAATGCCTGAAGAGCTAACTCCCACACTTCACGGGGCCATAAGTCCAAACGATGTCTGGCACTGTTGTCGGCCTGTTGTCTGCCATGGGAGCCTTGGATCTGAAATCTGCAAACTTAAAGCGAGAAAGAGCATCCGCTATAATATTCTGCTTCCCAGGAATATGCTTCGCCTTTAAGGATATATTCCAACGCAGACACTGCAACACTATCGCTCTTATCAAATTAATAACTGGCACTGTATTGGCAGATAATCTGTTCAAACTCTCTACTACTGCCATATTATCTGAATTAAAGACAATAGCTTTATTTGCCAAACCCGACCCCCAAATATGTAAAGCCACCAATATGGGGAATAACTCCAAAAGGTTATATCCCGTACAATCCCTGCCTGAATCCATGCCTCCGGCCACTTTTCAGCACACCACGCTCCTTGAAAATATATACCAAAACCTTCACCCCCTGCCGCATCTGTAAACAGTTCCAATGCATCTGCGGGCTGCGGAAGGTCGTGCCAAAACGTTCTACCATTAAACTGCTCTAAGAATACACCCCAGACCTCTAGATCCTGCCTAATACTTTGTGTCACTCGAATATGATAGTGAGCTTTCAGTACCCCCCTTGTCGCTAAAGCCAGCTTTCTGGCGAAAATGCGACCCATTGGCATTACCCTGGTAGCAAAACATAACAAACCTAAGAGCTCCTGAAATTGTTTAAGAGTAGCTTTTTTAACTTGTTGCATCGCCCGCACTGCCTCCAGCAAGCGTGTAATTTTTTCCGCTGGCAGACGAGAACACTGGGCCGGCACATCCAACTCTATACCTAGGAACGTTATCACATTCACAGGCCCAACAGTCTTATCCTCAGCCAACGGTATCCCAAAATGAGCCGCCACTTGCTTGAAAGTGCTCAACAAAACCGCGCAGTCGCCCGCATCCTTACCCACTAACAAGAAATCAT
This sequence comes from Microcaecilia unicolor, assembly GCF_901765095.1. Lineage (NCBI taxonomy): Eukaryota > Metazoa > Chordata > Amphibia > Gymnophiona > Siphonopidae > Microcaecilia > Microcaecilia unicolor. The sequence goes on from NC_044032.1 coordinate 525,870,916, forward strand.
CCAAATAATGGACTACCGCCCCTACTGAAGTGACCTGCTCAACCACCCAATGTACAAAGGAACTAAATTGCTCAAAAAAGGCACAGGAAATAGAGCAGCCCATCGGGACACATTTATCAAAGTAAAAGTGCTCATTGAAACGGAACCCCAGCAGCGGAAAAGAATCTGGATGCACCGGTAACAAGCGAAAAGCCGACTCCACGTCAGCCTTCGCTAAAGAAGCCTGACTCCCATGACCCCTGATTACTTCTATCGCCTTATCCACAGAAGCATAGTGCACCGAACAAGTTATAGGATCGATAAAATCATTAACCGACTGCCCCACGGGATAAGAAAGATTATGTATTAATCGAAACTTCCCGGGCTCCTTTTTTGGAACAATCCCAATTGGCGAAACTATCATAGCTTCAAAAGGTGGCTCACGAAACGGCCCTGCTATTCTACCCTTAAGCAGCTCCTTCTGAATTTTCTCTGCTGCAATCTGATGATGAGCATGTATTGAGACAGCATTTCTGGGGTAATGTGTAGAATGCAATAAAGGGCCCTGATAAGGAATAACATAACCCAAAGTAAAACCGGATGTGATGGCCTCCGCACTTACCCTATCATAGTAACGTGCCAGCCATACCTGCATACGCTCTAACTTAATTGGCGAAGGCGCCAGCTGACCCCAACTACTGACCAGTGTATCCCGACGGCATAGTCGAGTACCCTGGCTGCTGCTTCCTGTCCCTTTGCTGCCGACATTGCCCTGCTGAATGTCCCCCCCCACACACTGCACAGACATGCCTGAATTTACAGGGGTGCCATGCGCAATGTCCATTGTTGAATTGTCTACAAATTTGCTTTCCTGCCGGCGCCCCAAATTGCCTTTGAGATGCCGGCCCAGACTGAAAGGGCTGGCTGCCCCGCCACCCCGTACCTTCCATGTAATTAAACCCCCTATCCTGTGTGAAAGGTCTCTGTACGGACATCTCATCCAGCCATAGATCCACCACTCGATGCTTCCAAGAGATATCAGGATTATCGGCCATGCTTTTCCGAAACTTAATATCATAGTTTAGCCAAGCCCATCCCCCATATCTCTTGTGTGCCCGAATGATGGAATCCATGTACCTTATTAAATAAGGACTCATGTCCGGCTCCTTTTCAATAACCACTGTCATAAATATATGAAATGCCGATGTCCAGTTGGCAATAGACCGGAATATCTTGGGTTTCTTTTCCCTTTCCAAGAAGAGAGTCATCTTATCTTTCAAAGAAGCAGTCTCATCCTCTTCCTCTCGTAACAAAAGGGAAAAGATATCTATGAATTCTCGTTTCCAAATCTTTTCTTTCAGATTCTTGGAAACGCAAGAAGACAACGTATACACCCCACATAGCACATCACTTTTTGGATCTATGACACTTTTTGTCGTCTCTTGACTAAGACCCAGCAGTACTCCCGTCTCACCTGCCCCCCCTGCCGGAACCCCTAATCCTACCCCTGGCGCCCCCACATGCCCTCCCGGCATTCCTAAGGACCTACCCCTTTCATAATCCAACAATGCATTGCAAATGCCTTGTGCTAAGGATAAATCATTATTCATAACATTCGCGTGGGTGGCAACAGTAGCACTACTTTGACCCGTAGGCAAAACACCGCCACACCCAGACTCACCAGCCGACGGCAGCGGAGCCGCACCATCCGGCCTGGACGACGGCCCTGCCTCCGCAAAGTCATCGGCCAATGAATCAGATGGGCGCACCGGATCACCCATAGTTTGTAATCTCTGTGTAACAGATGACATTCCATACTGTTCTATTTGCTTCTGGAGCTCCATCATCAATGCATCCAAACCTTCTTTTTCCTTCCCGGAGCTTCCCGCAGCCTGCTTGCTCCTTCCAGACACAGCCGTGCCTCTCTTAGCCACAGCCTTCGTGGGCACTGGAACTGTGGCCTTTTTTGGCGCTGCAGATCTGGATTTACGCTGAGATGGCATATCTGCAACACAGAACTCCTACTGGTGGAATGGTGTGACTATATTAGGTATGGTATTTTTCATTTGCTCCAATAACATTAACCTCCAGCTTGTTTCTGAATAAGAACTGCAACTACATTCAAAGTCATACTTGAGCCAGGTGATTTTCTGGATGCTTGGATTCCTACAAGAAGTTCCAATGGCCTACAATTTGCTAAGAATCCACAAAACTCCAAGGTAGATTCTGCCAACGTGATGCATCCACACAGAAGTCTTCACTGCTCCCTCTGCTTGCTGAAATCCAAATGTCTCCCTTCACAGCCCTTCTTCACCCCTCCTCCCTACCCGCCCCTTTTCCCATCACCCTTCAATCTCTTATCCTTCCTATCCACTCCCACTCCTCCCTCCCTCTCCCCCCCCCCCCCCCACCCCAGGTTCTTCCTGAGCCTTCAGCCCGGTTGTAATCGGCTCCCCTTAAAGGGTGAGCCTTTCCATTTACGTGGAATATGTAATATAATCGTAGGTAGATAGCCTGAAGCAGAGGAGTGGGAAGAAGTGCTACTACTACTACTACTTATCATTTCTATAGCGCTACCGGACGTACACAGCGCTTCACACTTGAACATGGAGAGACAGTCCCTTCTCAATAGAGCTTACAATCTAATTATGACAGACAGACAGTACAAGTAAGGGATAAGGGTTAGGACAGACAGGACATATCAGGGATAGGGGACAGTTGAAGGTTTAGGTTTAAGATGGTGTAACCCTTGTTTGCACAGATGTTCTCTCTTTTTTATCCCTGTCTTCCGGGTAACCTACAGACTCACATAGTCTCTACTTTCTCCTTACTGTGCTCCCATGTTTACTCACTTGCTATTGCCTCTTCCTACCTCCTCCCACACCCAATTGGTTTATTATGCTGGCCAGAGCCAAATTACATACAGGAATTAGCAGCTGCAGCAAACAGACAGTGGGAAATGGACACCTGCCCTGTTAGGCTTACATTTCTGTGCTGCTTGATCTTATTCCTACCTGGAAAGGCTTAGCTTCCCTGAGCCTTCTATACTGGAAACCTATGAATTTAATCTAAGACACTAATTTGAAAAACTAATGTAAAGAACAGATACATCTATTGCTCCTTTCCCTTTGTTTTCAACAATATGTGCAAGTAAATACAGCCCACTGTTAAAATAAATTATATTTTTTAAAGTAATGAATAGCTATTTTGCTCTAGAAAGCAAAGCATTGCACAGAAGAATTAAAACATTTTCATAGCATAAGACACAAAAAGGAAGAGCATGATCTGTTTCTCTAAATTGACTTTTAATCAAACACTCAACAGTACAATGTGTTTTAGGCTAATTATTTGAATTTGTTTGTAATTAAGTGGATGTTTCCATGCCAACAAATGGTTTTTAAATTGCTGCTATCTTGATGATTCCAAAAGAGAATAACAGATGAATTACTTAAAGTGCATGCTTTCTCTGCTGTTACTCAAAATTTCAAATGTCAAATGTGCAGCAAAGGTTTAATTAATGGTTAAAGTACTTGTTCATGAAGTTCAAAGAAAGATAATTTTATACTAATGTGCAGCTTTCACAACAGGATGTCTGCATTACTGTTTCATATTAACATAGGGTGAGTATGAAGCCACTGTTTAAGTTACCCTGTCATCTCTCTATACATTTTTGGGGTGGCTGAAGAACTTATCTGTATAAGTTGCATAAAAATCAAGGCTGTCATGTTAGAAGCCTTATTCACAATTTGGACATTCATAAACTGGAATTCAGATGTATAAGTCACATATATGTCTAAATCCTGATTTTAAAAAGTTAGGCTATAAAAGTGTAATCCCCTGGTCTATTGGTACTGAGGGTAAAAGGAAAAAAAACTGGACAGATTCCCCAGGGGATTACTAGAGAACAAATTCACTCCTCCCAGTGGCGTAGGAAGGGCAGGGCGGTGGGGGCGGTCCGCCCCGGGTGCAAGCTGCTGGAGGGTGCAGAGAGCAGCTGTGCGCCTCTCGGCTCTGCTGGTTCCCTGCTCCCTCTGCCCCAGAACAAGTTACTTCCTGTTCCGGGGCAGAAGGAGCAGGGAGCCAGTGGAGCAGACAGCCGTGCGGCTGCTCTCTGCACCCGGGGGGGGGGGGGGGCTTGATGTGCCGGGGAGGGGGGTGTCATTGTGCCGGGGGGGGGTCATGCTGCACCCTGGGGGGATGGACGCCGCTGCACTGGGGGGGGGGGGGTGCACAGCAACGATCCGCCCTGGGTGGCAGCCGACCTGGGATCGCCACTGACTCCTCCGAATAGGAAGGAGGAGGGGCTAAGGGGAGTGTATGGTAATGCTGTGGGGTATATTGTTTGTGAATGGTTATGAGTATATGATTGAAAGGAGATGTCATTTGGGGGTGGAGTTGGAATGTAATAAAAACTTGTATTGTGAGCACGTGATCTTTGGTTGCCCACCTCCACCAATACTCTAACACCCAGAGAGAAGTCCTGGACACTAAAGGGTGGACTTCTGCAATATCCAATGGATGAAGCTTCTGCCACAGGGCAGAGTGTACCTGCAGGGAGTTCCCAACTTGGGAACAAGAAGGAGTGCTCGGGGGAAAAGACACCCCAGGTAGAAGTGGGAGCAGGAGAGCCTCACCTCCGGCAGGACTTTCAATGGGGACTAGGATGGAACGGAAGTAAAAGAGAAACCATTCTGCTGATGTACACTGACTGTTTGCATTATTTTTGGAAATTAAAGGAGACTGTGTCTGACGTTAATCTGAAACTGTTATATGCTCATACTGTACATATCAATTTGTGTTCTGAACTGTTTCAAGTTGTTAAGTAAAGCTAGTTTGAAGTTAAATCCAAAATCTGCTGGTTAGTTTTAGAGTAAGAGTGGACTTGAGAGTGCCTAGACAAAGATTACCCTTTAGCCTATTAGGATTTAGTCTGGTCCTGGCCTGTGCCCAGCTCGCTTGAAGTCCCCATCTATTTTATAACCACTGGTCCCAGGTACCTGGCCCAGGGTGCTTAGCCAGTGGCCCTGACTGAGGAACAAGTCAGGTGTTACATAAACTGGTGGCCAACATGTGGGGCAAAAAGGGAAATTTTTCTGGGATTAAGACATTGGATTAAGAAATATAGAGGATACATTTTTCTGGACTGATTGACTTTTTCTTGGACTGGGTTATATTTTGAGTGAAATAAATTAGAGGAAACATCTGAAATTATGTTGAGCCCTACCTGCCTTGAGTATGAACTGTGTTAAGAGACCATGGTGCAGCTCAGTCCACAGAACAGTGTTTTTAGAGGCCTCATAGTTCCCACCACACATGTACTAGATAGAGTGGGATATGGGCCTGGGTCCCCTTCTCTATAGTCCAGTGTACTGACCACTAGGCTACTCCTGAGAACTGCTTGCTGCTCAAATAGAAATGGCCATCATATCTGAAGTTGTCATAGAGCCTAGTATGCAGTGATGTGCTGGAGCCGGCTCGCACCGGCTCGCATGAGCCGGTTGTTAATCTTTCAACCGACTTGCGAGCCGGTTGTTAAATATAGTGAGCCGGCTCTGGCTCTCCTCCCTCCCTCCGGATCCTCCCCGACGCCTTGTTCTTCTAATTCTTCGGGGCAGGCAGTCTTGCCTGCCCGCTGCCAGCTCACTCTGCCAGCCTACTGCCGATTTGTGCTTTAAAAATGGCTGCCGAGACTGCCAGAAGCGGCCTCGCGAGACTTCTGAAGTCTCGGCGGCCATTTTGAAATGCGAATTGGAGTCGGACGGCTGCGGGGGAGAGTCAGCTGGCAGGCAAGACTGCCTGCCCCGAAGAATTAGAATGACGAGGCAGCCAGACTCAGGAAAGATGTCAGGAAGTATTTTTTCACGGAGAGGGTGGTGGACGCTTGGAATGCCCTCCCGCGGGAGGTGGTGGAGATGAAAACGGTAACGGAGTTCAAACATGAGTGGGATATGCATAGAGGAATCCTGTGCAGAAGGAATGGATCCTCAGAAGCTTAGCTGAAATTGGGTGGCAGAGCAGTTGGGGGGAAGAGGGGGTGGTGGTTGGGAGGCGAGGATAGGGGAGGGCAGACTTATACGGTCTGTATCAGAGCCGGTGATGGGAGGCGGGACTGGTGGTTGGGAGGCGAGAAATACTGCTGGGCAGACTTATATGGTCTGTGCCCTGAAAAGGACAGGTACAAATTCAAGGTAAGGTATACACATATGAGTTTGTCATGGGCAGACTGGATGGATCATGCAGGTCTTTATCTGCCGTCATCTACTATGTTACTATGTATACTTGGGGTGAGAGTGAGGGTGCTGTCTATGTTTGGGGGGGGGTTGGGTGGAGGAATTGGAAGGGATTTTTGTGACGTTTGGAGGGTAGGGGGGATTAGAAGGGGTTTGCATGATGTTTCTGGGTGTGGGAGAGAGGGAGATTGGAATCTTGGGGGAGGGGGACGTTGGGACCCAGCCAGATATTCTTAACAGGTCCCGACTGAATATCAGATGGTCAGTATTTAAAAAAAAAAGTGCTAACTGCTGCAGGCTCAATATTGACTTTGAGCTCTTGGAAATAGAAGTAAATAGCAGAGAGAGTGATCCCAGGGGCCCATGGAGGGCATGGGAGAGGAGGGTCGCTGGGTATGGGTGCATGCAGAGCAGGGGAGAGAAGGGTCCCTGGACATGGGTGGATGGGAGGGCAGGGGAGAGGAGGGGAGAGAGAAGAAATGTTGGACATAGATGGAGGGGAGGGAAGAGTGAGGAAGGAGATGAGTTGAGGGGAAAGGAAGAGAGGAGAAAAACTGCACATGGATGAAGAAAATAGGCAGAAGCTAAGGACCAGAAATGAAGAAGAAAGGAAAGGAAGCCCTGGAAACGGAGTTAAGAGGACAGATAGCAGCAGAATCGGATACTGGGCCAGCACGATCAGAAAAAACAGTCACCAGACAAAAAAGGTAGAAAAAAAATCATTTTATTTTCATTATAGTGTTTGGAATATGTTCACTTTGAGAATCAGGTGCTCAACATTAAAAGTTTATATTTATTTACGGCATTTATGGCATTTTATCGCACATTAAACATGAATTATATTGGAACCTGGGATCATTTAATTTTTTTTTCCTGGAGGAATGCATTGCCACCCCCCCCCCCCCCTCCGGCTCTCTCCCTGGCTATAGCCAGCTCTGCAATTTTTTTTTTTTGGGGGGGGGCGCAGAGGGGGACCGGGGAGAGAGCCTGTTAAACATTTACCAGCACACCACTGCTAGTATGTATTGTCACTGTCACATCATAGAGGGCTGGGTGTGGGTCAGTGACCACTGGGAGAGTAAAGAAGTTTATGCTTTAATCCCTCCAGTGGTTATTTGGTAATTTAGGGCACCTGCTGGTCATTTAGTTGTGATTGAAACATGTCTAGCCAAAAAGTCTTAATTTTGGCCCTAGACATTTTCATTTTGTTCCATTATTGCAGAAAAAACATCTATCTTTTGGTGGTGCTTATGTCCTGCCCAAAACAACCCCCCCTCCCCTTGGAATTTGGATGAACAGTGGAGCAAAATGTCCAAATAGTAAATTGGATGTTTTGCAGAGAAAAATGTTATTCTGCCACCTTTTGATTTTTTGGGACACTTTTCTGGTTTGAAAATGAGCCCCATGGACAGATAAGAAAGAAAAACATGAGTTACACATAGTAGATGATGGCAGAAAAAGACCTGCACGGTCCATCCAGTCTGCCCAAGAAATGTGCCACTTTTTTTGTATACCTTACCTTGATTTGTACCTGTCTTTTTCAGGGCACAGACCGTACAAGTCTGCCCAGCACTATCCCTGCCTCCCACCATTTGCTCTGGCACAGACCTTATAAGTCTGCCCGGCACTATCCCCGCCTCCCAACCACCAGCCCCGCCTCCCACTACTGGTTCTGTTATCCAATCTCGGCTAAGCTCCTGAGGATCCATTTCTTCTGAACAGGATTCCTTTATGTTTATCCCAAGCATGTTTGAATTCCGTTATCGTTTTCATCTCCACCACCTCCCGTGGGAGGGCATTCCAAGCATCCACCACTCTCTCCGTAAAAAAATACTTCCTGACATTTTTCTTGAGTCTGCCCCCCTTCAATCTCATTTCATGTCCTCTCGTTCTACCACCTTCATATCTCTGGAAAAGGTTAGTTTGCGGTGTAACATGAGTTACACAGAAAATAAGGATGAATAATCCAAATCATAGTTACCTGAAGCTAGCACAGGGGCTACCAGACTGGAGGTGGGACTTCTCTACAACATCCCTGTAGGTCTCCTCTGTCTTCCTCAGCTCCACCAAGTCTGCTACTCTAGACTCAAGAGAACGGACATGCTCTCTGAGAGCTAAGAGCTCTTTGCATCGGGCACACACATATGACATCTCACCAACTGGGAAATAATCATACATGTGACACTCAATTTAAAAGACAGGATAGCACCCCTCTAGCTGCTGGTCTGCTGACTCCATGTTAGTGTTTTTGAATTTTTCACTAATTTAAAACTTGCTACAGTATTAAGGATATTAGCCTAATATAAAAACTTGAGCTGTTTTCAGTCTTCAAAATTTCACCAGTTCTCAAGTTTTCTTATGAGCACACTTTCATAATTAGCTATCCAAACTATTTTTGTTTTAAGTTTGAAAAAATTATTGAAAACCCAAATATATATTGTAAACTAGATGAGGCTGATGTGAAGATGGTTAAAGCTCCCACCTCAGGATCTCAGGTCCCTCTTTCACTCAGGGTGAGCTGGTTCTCAGTATGCAGATTTTATGCAAATTAAGATCCTACCCCTTTCTACTCAGGGTGACCTGGTTCTCAAAAAGGCAAACAGAATCAGGTCTTATCAACAGGATTTTCTTCCATACAAATCTTTATTCCAGCCCCTGGGGCACACCTCTTTTAGCTTAAAACACTTTCACCAGGTTAAACAGTTCTTCCAGCTTAACCCTTTCATTTCTTCCTACTCAGTGCAATCTTCTAGTTTAAACATTTCCTCTTGCACAGTTCAATGTCCATAGATTTCTTCCCCCTGAGCCCTTTCCCACTGGCCTTTGGCTCAGTACTAGTTCAGTCCCGGACACCCAGTCCCTCCTTGTAGCACCCAGCTCTAGACACACAGTCTTTTCTCATCTGGGACACACAGTACCTCTTCACTGTTCTAGACACAGTCTTTTCATGTGGGACACACAGTACCTCTTTGAACACATAGTTCTTATCCTGGCCTTTCCAGGGCCTTCTTACCCCAGCCAGCTTCCTTCTTGGGAACACACTCACAGTTCTACCACCAGGCCAAAGGGCACAGCCAGTACTTCTCATGGGGATTCCCTGGCTTCAGCTACCAGCCCCTTATTCATTCATCAGCTCTCCTTTCCCCCCTTCTCCCTCAGGCAGGGTACTCAGTGGTTAAGCCCTCCTCCTTTCCCCCTCTCCCTCAGGCGGGGTACTAAGTGGTTAATGGCCAAACAGGACCCAGCCCATAACCGGCTGCACCTGTTTCCATCTCCAGGACTCTCCCCGGTCCTAGCGACCTCCAGCTATACCTCCCCTTTCTGGCTCCCTTCAGCAACTCACCCAGCCCTTCTCCCTGGACAATTTTAGGGGAACAGCGCCCTCTAGGGGCCTAACCAGGGTAGGACAGCCTCTTCCTTATTACAATATCTCTGCAATACTTTGCTCTATATATTAAAAAATGTACTGAAATGTGTCTAAAACTGGAAGCAACAGAAATATATCATCTATGTAAGAAAAAAGTGAAGCACCCGAACCTGAAGAAACCAAAACGCAAAGCTCTCATGTATATATTAAATAGAGTGGGTGACAATGGTGACCTCTGCGGAACACCACAAAATGAGTTCCAAGGGTCAGAAAAACTGGAGCCCTTACTGACCTTGTATGATCTAGTACAATGTTTCCTAAGTTTGGTCCTGGAGTACCCCTTGCCAGTCAGGTTTTCAGGATATCTACAATAAATATGCATGAAAGAGATTTGCATATAATAGAGGCAGTGTATGCAAATCAGGTTCATGCATATTCATTGTGGATATCCTGAAAACCTGACTGGCTAGGTGTGTCCCAAGGACTGGTTTGAGAACCCCTGCTCTAAGCCATGCTGTTTAAAATGAAGTGAATCAGATATTGACAGAAACCCAACAAGTTTGCTAAAAATGAACAGATATCCCTAATGTATAATTAGTTTGTGGAGGACAGAATCAGGTTTATAAAGCATTTTTGCATGTATTTTACCAATGTCTTTACAGCTAATGAGCATAGCTTTGCAATTTAAAAGATTATTAGCAATTAATTTGCATGAAATACCACACACGAAAAAACTATACATAGAAAACAGCTACAGAATATGTGATAAAATAGTTAAATTATAAATAGAAATTGCAAATAGTTCACAAATATATATGCTATTTGTAGTTTATTTTAAACTTGCAATTTTGCAGAACATGACACACCTGTAATACATTGGCCTCCTAATCACATGATTTGGTCTTGATTGAATCTCTACTGAAAAATATGTGAAGACCCAAGGCAATCCAAACAATGAAAGATATGTATTATGTAAACATACCATGTTTGCTGTCTGAATTTTCATCTCCTACTGAGAACATCCCCAAGGAAAACTATCAAAACATTTTATTCCAGTTATATACCTATTGAACTGCAGTAGAGAAAATGTAGGAAAGATCTTTCAATGTCTGTAAGGTCCTATTTATTTGCTTGAGATCTCTCATCATTTCAAAACTCCCATGTCCTGTATAATTGAAATCTCCTGTTTTAGAGGGATGACCAGCATCATCAGGGTTCAGTAATGTCAGATTGACACCACCACAGTGCTTCATGGAAATGATAGAAAGGTGACTGTTTCCTAATTAATTATTGCTTTCCACCTGCTTGGCATTAATATACAAATTACTATCCTTTGTATGTCATTACAGTAGAGAACTAGTATTATCAATATCAATAATGAGAATGAATTGGTAAACATATCAAAATGAGAATGTATTTAGTATTCTTTCTCATTTTCATCTGACAAACCTCCATATAAAACTTTTAGACAATAATTTTATATCAGGGTGGAGTGGAGGAGTAGCTTAGTGTTTAGATCATCCAAAGGTGGCTGGTTCAAATCCCAGTGCTGCTTCTTGTGATCTTCAGCAAGTCTCTTTATGTCTATTTTGTGATGGCTTCAACTCAAAAACTTCCTATCAGAGATTTACAAACCAACTGCTATAAAAAATGTCTCCTATCAATACAAATTATGTTTCAGCCTTGAGTTTGTATATGAATCAATGAATATAAAAGTGAATGAAGGAAGATGTTTCAGTAACAATTGACTCTAAGCAGCAAATACCACTGCTCATAGATGTTTGGCTATATGCAGAGCTATCACAGCTCTTGTGCAACACATTTAGGGCCTCTTTTTCAAAGCTGCACTACCGATTCTCGGTGCGGCAAATGAGAGGAAGCCCATTCAATTCTCATGGACTTCCTCTCATTTACCACCTGGGACTCGCCAGCACGGCATTGTAGAGTTGATTTAGAGTTACATTATCAACCATCTAAGTCTTTCATAGTTACCTGATGCTGGGGTCCACATTAGGAGTCAGAACTCAAGAAAAAGATTTAGCTGTCATTGTAGACAATATGCTGAAATCTTCTGTCCAGTGTGTGGCGGTGGCCAAAAAAGTAAACAGGACGCTTCACATCCACCTGTTCCACTCCACTCATTATTTTATATACCTCTATCATGTCTCCCCTCAGCCGTCTCTTCTCCAAGCTGAAAAGCCCTAGCCTCTTTAGTCTTTCTTCATAGGGAAGTCGTCCCATCCCCGCTATCATTTTTGTCGCCCTTCACTAACAAAGGTTAGTGTACCTAGGTTTAAAAAAAATTTGGACAAGTTCCTGAAGGAAAAGTCTATAGTCTGTTATTGAGATGGAAATGAGGGAGCTACTGCTTGCCCTGAGACTGGAAGCATGGAATGTTCTACTAATTGGGTTTCTGCCAGGTACTTGTGATTGGATTGGCCACTGTTGGAAGCAGGATACTGGGCTAGATGGACCATTGGTCTGACACAGTATGGCTATTCTTATGTTCTAAATTCAGGAAAAATTGCACATGGACTAAAACAAAAAGCTCAAATTATAGTTAAGCTCTGGAACTCACTGCTGGAGGATGTGGTAACAGCAGTTAGCATATCTGTGTTTAAGAAAGGTTTGGACAAGTTTCTGGAGGAAAGTCCATAGTCTGTTATTGAGATGGACATGGGGAAAGGCACTGCTTGCTCCGGGATTGGTAGCATGGAATGTTTCTACTAATTGGGTTCCTTCCAGGTACTTGTGACCTGGATAGGCCACTATTGGAAGCAGGATATTATACTAGATGGACCTTTGGTCTGACCTAGTATGGCTATTCTTAATTCCCAAAATCCCCAAATCAGTAATAATAGCCCAAACAAAGATGTGGCAGTGCAAACCACAAAAATATAAAAGCACTTATAGTTCGAAACTGTATTTTCAGGCTGCTTAAGTCAATCTCAATCTGCCAATGGGTGCAACGAGGTGTCCCATTTTGTATTCTGCACCAGGGACTCTACTGGGCTCACAGAGGCAGCTATAATGTTCAAATCATTCCATCTCAAAGATTTAAAGGGCTTACCAACTTTCATGAGATCATCTTCTTTTGAAACGCACCGCTATTCACTGCCACAACCACATCCCTCAAAAACTCCAACAAGTTCCACCTGCATTCATAATGGAACTGGAAAAAGTAAGAAAAGGTAGATTGAGATTGATTTATGTAAGGTCATGACTGTTTCATCTGGAGTGGGGTTTTCTCTAGGGGAGATTTGCACTCAGTGGGGGAGTTGGGAGGAGGGCACATGGAGGGATTAGGAGGGGGATTAGTTACTCTTGGTGGTGGCTACGATGGGGTTTTGTACCTGCTGGGGAGTGCACCACTGTAATGCTTGGGTTTATAGGGGTTCTGGCTCTCTCTCTACTGCCTGTACAAATAAAAACTGTAAAGTACATGAGCATTTTTAGCACATGTACTAAATAGGTCACTTTATTGAATTAGGTTGCTTGTTGAAAATTGCTTTCTATAAATAGACTTCAGTTGCTCAGCTTTACTTGTGTATTGTTACACTTCATCTGCTGGGCGAGCTTTCTCATTAGTCTGAAAAACCTCCAATGATGTGGTCCCTGTCTGTCACTATCCGCTACATTTTATGTTCATGTAAAAGAACACTTATGGAAAACGGACACTTACCTTTATTGGTGACTTTCACTCTGTGGTTCGCTCTACAGGGAGTCTCCATTTCTCAATAGCTTCGTCAGGAAACGAACTGTCAGCCCCTTAGGAGATGCCCATTTACCTCTTCTTACAACATTACTACTAAACAATATAGAGGACTCTATACTTGTAATCATCAATATTAGAAAAAAATTCATTAACAAGTACCATAACTTTTCAGAAGTTTCTATAAATAGAGCAAGATTAGAAACATGATTTAGAAAAATTAGAAAGATAAACATAAGCTAAAGAAGTGGCTGTGCTCAGTTCTCTTTTCCTTTAGGTAGACATGGTGCAGTGGGAAAGAATGACAAAGAGAAAGAGAGAGGGAGAGGGAGAGGAAAGAGAAGACACATCAATACTCACTTGAACACTACAAATCAAACTTCTATTAGGTGACAAATGTATGGTTGGTGCTGTATTATGTATGGAACAAGGTTTAAAGTATATAATTACAGGCCAAGGAAAGAGAAAATCAGGCCAACTGCTATGAACTCCGATAGTGAGCTAGTAATTACTGCAAAATGCTGACTTTAGCAAAAAGAACAAAAAACAATATTTCATATTTCTGATCTGAAAATGAAGTTCTGCAAGTATATACAAAACAAATAGGTAATTCTTTTGTTCTCCCAAAACTTACTTTCCAATTCTTATAGCCAACAGATACCTGCACAGCTCAAAGCAGATCATATAAAAGAGAAGCTGGGGATATCCCAGGAAAATACAACAAAATATTGACGAAGAATGGACTTAAGGGCTCATTTTCAAAAAAGAAAACCGTCCAAAAAAATAGCTTAACAGACAGATATTTACATATCTCTTGCAGAATAATGCCTAAAGTGTATAATTTTTAAAAAAGCCTAAGTCCGTTAGCTGCCGAAAAGAAGACATTCCCAGATGAGGCGTTTTGTGGGCGTGATATGGGCAGTTACACAATGAACATTTATTGATGGTAATGGACAGCAAAATGACTTCCTGGGGGAAAAAATGTCCGGAATTAGACCTGCTTTAAAAGCTTCTAGAGTAAGGCTAAAAATATCTTTAGATCCATTTATGATTTTGCTGAGTTGGAGAGTGGAGAGGTGGAAGTGGTTGTTTGTGAGAAATCGTGGAGAGCTGCTGAGTGCTTTGTTATCTTTGTGTGTTTGCTCTAGTCTGAACCTTTGGACCCTCACATTTCCTGCTTTGCCTCCTCTGTGTCTCACCTGTTCAACTCTTACCCACACCTGCTAGTCCCTCCCCCCAGCTAAACCTATCCCTTCCTCTCAGCGGCATACCAAAGAGTAGTAAATCACCTGGACTGGACGGCATACATCCAAGGGTACTCAAAGAACTCAAGGTGACTTTGTTGTCCCTGTTTTATACTCCCCCTCTTTCAAGCTACTGTAAATGACCAGTTTTTTACCCATGTAAAAGTATTTACAGCATTCACTCTTTTGTGTTGAAAGCCACCCCAGCTTATCTCTGCAGTGAGAGACAGGGTGATCTGGTAGCGAACAGACCATCAGTTCTGTAAGGCAGAGACTCTTGTCCAGCACTTTTTCAACTGTAAGTTTAGCCATTAGAGTGGACCCATGCTAATGGTTACTGCCTGCTAAAACCCACAGTAAATTAGGAGTAAAACAATAATTAGGTAGAGATGTGCAACCTGTTGTCCCTGCGGGTTGAAGATACCCTCTCTAGCTTTAAGACCCAGTTGAAGACACACTTATTTTGGTCAGCTTTTGGCTTATAATTTATTGGAGCATGGTGGACTTCTTGCTTTAGGAGTCTGTGAATCACAGCCCTTTTTCTCTCTTTACCCACCTCTTTATAATCTTATTGATATGGTGATCTTTTCTACCTTTTACTTTTGTAATCCACTTGATGGCTTTGCATTTGGCAGACAATCAAGGACAAACTTGAAACTTGAGCCCAAAAAGTTTTTTTAGCACTCTGGAATTATTCTCCCAAATTTTCACCCAGCGGAAGTTTCTAGATTAGGTAATGGAATGCTGAACATGGAAACATGACAGATTATAGCATGGTCACCATGGTCCTCTTGAATTTTGGGGTGAATTTATCCCTCTCCCCAAAAACCAATGGGCCAGCCACCCGTAATTTGTGGAAATAAATCACCCAAGGCTACATGTAGAAAGCAATCAAATTCATTTATTAGTAACTTATGAAATACAGGTACAATTGGTAATTGCTTTGGGGAAAGCAGTTGCTATACAAAAGTATTTGCTATCAAGTTCTCTGTACCTCCATTATGCCAACAAATTATTCATAGGTAATACGACAATAATCACATTTATTGGCTATGATAATATTGTAGTTAACACTTATTGGATATATGATAATAAGTTGGTTAGTACTCAGAAAGGCTAATAATAATTCTTACCTAGAAATGCTAATAATAATGCTGGTTCTTCTAAGAATACAAAGAGGGGCATAATGGAACAGAAACGCCTATCTCCATGGGCGTTTATCTCCGAGAACGGGTCCGTGAAGGGGCGGGGCGGATCGTATTTTTTAAAAGAAAAAGACGCCCATGTTTTATTCGTCAAGGTGTGAGCTGGGCGTTTTTGCTTTTCAGCGATAATGGAATATGAAATCGCCCAGCTCAAAAACGAATAAATCCAAGGCATTTGTTCGTGGGAGGGGCCAGGATTCATAGTGCACTGGTCCCCCTCACATGCCAGGACACCAACCGGGCACCCTAGGGGGCACTTTTACAAAAACCAAATAAAAGGTAAAAGAGCTCCCAGGTGCATAGCACCCTTCCCTTGGGTGTTGAGCCCCCCAAATCCCCCTCAAAACCCACTGCCCACAAGTCTACATCATTACTATAGCCCTAAGAGGTGAAGGGGGGCACCTACATGTGGGCAGTGGGTTTTGAGGGGGGTTGGACGACTAGTAGCATTAAGCAGCACAATTGTAACAGGTAGGGGGGGGGGATGGGCCTGGGTCCACCTGCCTGACGTCCACTGCACCCCCTAACAACTGCTCCAGGGACCTGCATACTGCTGCTTGGGAGGAGGGTATGACATTTGAGGGTGAAAGTAAAAAGTTGTGAAACATCATTTGTTGTGGTGGGAGGGGGTTAGTGACCACTGGGGGAGTCAGGGGAGGTCATCCCCGACTCCCTCTGGGGGTCATCTGGTCATTTAGGGCACTTTTGGGGGCCTTATTCGTCAAAAAACAGGGTCCAGGAAAAGTGTCCTAAATTCTAGCTCAAAACTGTTCCATTATCGGCGAAGGGCGCCCATCTCTGTTCGCCCGATAACCACGCCCCAGTTCCGCCTTCGACACGCCTTCGATACGCCCCCGTCAACTTTGTCCGCATCCGCGACGGAGTGCAGTTGAAAGCGTCCAAAGTTCGGCTTTCGATTATACCGCTTTATTTGTTTTTGTGAGAAGAACGCCCATCTCCCGATTTAGGTCGGAACTTGGGCGTTATTCTCGTTCGATTATAAGCTGGAAAGTCACCTTCCTCTGGAGTTATTGGGCTCTGCAACTGCAGAACATCTGTAACCACCATGTTGCTGCACCATGTTAATCTTTCTTTCCACGCCCGTTCCTCATTCTGGCTTGTACCAAGGTGTCTCAACAGATCATGTGCCTTGGTACTGCACTGAAAGTCAAGTCAGTGTTACACAAACCTAGGGCCTGTCATTTTGAAGGAGGATTTGAGCCCTGAACCAAAGTACTGTTAATGGTTCATAATACAACTCTACATCTGTGAACAGACTGAAGACATTGAACATGGTCAGCGATACCAGGTCTGTACTAGTCACAGCCTTCCTTAAGAAAGCTTAAGGCAGAGTTCTTTCCTGAATAAGTGAAGAATTTTGTTAAGTATCTGTGAATATTCAATATTGGGCCATTTT
The DNA here is from genome assembly GCF_901765095.1 of Microcaecilia unicolor. NCBI lineage: Eukaryota > Metazoa > Chordata > Amphibia > Gymnophiona > Siphonopidae > Microcaecilia > Microcaecilia unicolor. The sequence goes on from NC_044032.1 coordinate 525,888,070, forward strand.
AGGTGACCAGAATTAAATATTTGGATTCATTTTTGGCCACCAGCCGATAACCAGTTAAGCCAATATTCAGAGATAGCCATTGGCTAGTGCATAAAGATAGGACAGCTATTTATGCGGTCTTATTTATGTGCTAACCTTGACTAGTTACTGCTAAATATTGGGTCCTAAGTGTGACCTGCCCCCGGAATGCCCTTGAGATAGCTAGATCCAGGTTATGCGCTAACCATGAATATTTCCATTGAATATTCGTGGATAGTCAGCTATGTGCGATTTAACCGGTCAGCGGCCGTTGCTGACCAGTTAAATCACTTTGAATATTGGGCTCATTATCCTTTTGTGAAAACATGCTTCCTATAAATGATCCTGAGTTCTCACTCCTTTAGCTATGTACTCATGAACCATAAGAACAAGTAACTATGAAAAGGAATAATAGATTTATTCACGTTCTGTTTACATGGAGTAAAATGCTATTTACAATAATGGAAAAATAACATAGAAGAAATTTTAAGAAACCAGGTTTAATCTGCTTCCAAATTTAGCTTGTTCACATTTTTAGTTTTCCCTCATTAAATGTCAAACTCGTGCTATTTAACCAGCATATTTTTGCTTTACTGTGTATAGAAATAATATGATGACACTATTTTTTACTTTTTATTTAAGTGAGCTAGTCCATTAAACTTTTTTTCCATGCTCACACTAATTATCCCCCCTGTTTAAAAAGCCACACGGCAATGCTCACATAGCCCATTCAAAGTGAATGGGCTGTGTTAGCATTACTGCACCGGCATCCACTAGCGTGGCTTTGTAAATGTTATGATTCTGTTGATATTTCTGCTAGTCAGACAGGGGAATGCTTGGGATCGCTCCTGATTGGTCCGTCAGGGGCTGGGCTGATCTACTTAAGCTCACCCCCCCCCCCCCCCGTCAACCCCTGCTTCGGCGTTTTCTCCGATTCTGCTGAAGCCTTACCTGTGCTCTGTCTGAGCCATTTGCTCTGTGCTTGTGTGGAGTTGTTCTCCTATGCTGGCTTGCAGTTTTCTATTGCTCTATCTCTGCCTGCGTGTGTTTAATTACCTTTCTCACTACACCTGGGTTTCACTCTTTGGCTCTGGTGCCATATGGTGAGTCCCTCCTTGTTCTGTTTGTCTGTTTGTTTTGCTTTCCTTCAGAGTTCCCTTCCTGCCATGTTTGTTTCTGCTTGGCAGGTTCTGCCCTTTGTTTCTCTCTGTGGGGGTTGTTTGTTTGTTTTTGTTCATTGTACTCCCATTGTCTGCAGTGTTCCCTGCCTCTAGTTACTGTCTGTATGCTGACCCTGGTTTAACCCTTTGTCTGCAGAGCTTCTCTGCTTCTGGCAGTTCTGTTTACTGCAGTTCCCAGTGTGACTGGTTCAGTCCTTTCTTTGTTGTATTACATCCTGTATTACACAGCCCTGCCCCTTTCTGTGCTGGTGTGTGTGTTAGGCTCTGCACTCCATTTTGCAGACTTTTCCCTTCCGTTTGCTGAGGGTCTCTGCCTACAGTATCTTATGACACAGATATATGCATAATTTACAGTATTCTATAAGCCATGTGTATAACTTTGGGTCTAGCCCATGCTTATTCCCTATGAATGCCCTCCTTGCAAATTTGAGCTATGTAAGCTCAACAGATATGAATAGAATAGTGCTGTCGATGTCATTTATGTATGCATGTGTGCCCATATTCACATATATGCTAATAATCTAAATATTTTTGTGCAGAACACATGCAAATGCTAGTACACATTTTGCAGAATTGCCCTGATAGTTTCTAAGCTTACGCCTAAGACAATTAAGGGGTTAAGCAATTTGCCCAAAGTTATAGGGTAGCTCTTTGCCTGCTGCTTTAACCACCAGACTCCATCTTTTCTTCATTTGAGCCTTCACTATGAAAGGAGTCTACTACTACTACTACTTATCATTTCTATAGCGCTACTAGATGTACGCAGCGCTGTACACTTGAACATGAAGAGACAGTCCCTGTTCGACAGAGCTTACTTCTAATTTGGATAGAGAGGTGTGGTAGCCGTGTTAGTCCACTTTTAAAGGTAATCAATAGAAATCAAACAAAATAAAACATGGAAAAGAAAATAAGATGATACCTTTTTTATTCGACATAGCTTAATACATTTCTTGATTAGCTTTCGAAGGTTGTCCTTCTTCGTCAGATCGGAAATAAGCAAATGTGGTAGATGACAGTATATATAAGTGAAACATTCAAGCATTTCATTGACAGTCTAACAGGGTGAGAGTGGGTAGGAATTATGCATGGGAACATCAAAGCATCTAATTTGGAAAAGCCTATGTTGTGTGCTTATGTGAGAAATACTAAATTAGGACCCTCATTGTCTACCTTTTAATATCACTGGGTTTGTGAGATATAACAGAGTGAAATAGGGTGTGTGACAGTGTACAGTATTTGTGAGACAAAGAATAAATGTGCCTGCCAGTGGTTTTGTCTGTATTGGTGTGTACACGTGTGCATTGCACATATTGCTGACTTTCATCCTTCATCGGAGGCAAAGAAAATAACAGATGGAGACCTGTGTATGCAGCTCATAAATTTTGACCTATAAAAGTGATTCATTATTTGTTACTGTTACCGCTGTAACAAACAAAATGATTGCAGTGCCTAAATAAAGAAAACATTGACAGTTTAAAAAAAAAATTCATATCAATTCATACTTTAAAGAAAAACACACTGTTTTGCTCATAATGATGCCTTGCCACATTCTTCAAAATATGTGAACTATGTTTATTGCTCTAGTCTATTTCTGTTATTCTACTACTTCCCTACTGTCACCTAGAGAATAATATATGTGACTTCCCCGTGGCACTAAGGGATGGTTTTCTCTTTTTGATTTCTGTGTGTAAATTCATCATTCAGAATCCTAGAGCGCAATGTTGTGCATGTTGCTTTCCTTTTAGCGATGGTTGGCATGGATAAGGAGCCTAGGCAATGTTTAAAAAAGAAAGAAAGAAAAAAGAAGAAAAGTTAAAATTCATATCTTTGCAGCAGAAAGGGAGAACAAGATGCAGATAGAGGGGAGCCATATGTAAGTTGAGCTCTATGCTGATTCCCTAGTTATGAGGGAGCATAAGGGAAGACTCAACTCCCCTCCGTGGTTCACAGATGCTCTCAGAGACTTTCTCTCTGTGAGGCACGCTCCTCCGTACTTCCCAGGAGATAACTGGAGGCTAGTTTGAAGTAAACAACATGTCCTTGGATGAAGTCATCACAGCTATGCCAAGCAATAGTTTTTCTTTGTAGAAAGCTGGTTTCTGATGTATTCAGGCCACAGGCTGTATAATCCATATTAGATCAGGAAAAGATTGTTCAGGCTTACCAGGTCTCTGACCAGCAAAGATGAGACAGCGGGAAAAGACCCCTACAGTCCCCCTCCCCCCCCCCCCGAGGTGGAATTAACTACAAGGGAGTTTATTCCATCTCCAAGCTAACTAACAATACAACTAGACAGGTTAGAACCAGGACTCACAGTCAAGATTAAAGAGATGCATCAAAATGTGAATGTAACAGTAACCTCAAAACTAATGCTCTTTAACAATGAAACTAGAAGTAAATAATTCAAATCATAGAACAATATTCAAAAGTAACTTCAAAAATGCTAATACAGCAAATAACTAAATACTAGAACAAATAATATGGTGTTAGTAAAATGTCTTAACACATGAAACTATATTCAAAATCAAATCAAATGGTAATACAAAATGCAAAGCAAAAGTATCAGCAAAGATCAGTACATAACATGATACTGAAAACAAAAGATTGCAGTGGAAAATTACTCATGGTTCACCACAGCATCTATCAATCTCAAAGTCAATGGTGATGGTACTTGACAACTGATGTGGCATAGAAGGACAACTTCCAGCACCAAGAATACAGCAAACAGGAACAAAATGGTCCACAAGATGGTGAAGATGGAGAGAGTCTTAAAACATGAGGAGTGGATACAGTTCAATAATAAAGTCAATAAGATGTCACAAAACATATCCAGAACTTCAATTTCAGGAACACTGGATCTATGTCAAGATAAAAGAGAAAAACTCCCCCAACATGAAGAACAATATTTTTGGGAAAAAGAATCCAATAGTCAGGACTAGACAATGGAAAACATGAGGAACAAGAGAAAGAAATATTCAGAGCAACAAGTAGGTTAGGAAGGAGAAGGTCAGGAACAGCTTGAAGAGTGACACCAGGTATGGGAATAGGCTCAAACAAATTGGCAACAGCTCCAATCAGCATGAAATCCAGGAACAGAATCTTCAACATTCGTTTATGTAGCTGAAAAACAAAAGAAGAAAAAGAAGCTATATTGCTTTATTGTTAGTGTCATGGATTCAGGGATGGTGAGCCCTTGGACTGCAGCCAGGGTTGCAGTAGACAAGTCCTCTGGGATGGCACAGACACAAAGCAGAGGTGAGCCACACTCTGAATCCAGACAAGAAAAGGTAGACCAAGAATTAGATCCAGATACCAAAGGAACAACCCAAGACAAGACACAAGATATGGCAAAAGCAGTGCACACTCAAGGCAAGGTAGAAACAGAGCCTGGCTGAAGTAAAAATGAGGAACAGAACTTGACTATAGCAGGAATCAGGAACAAAAGGAAGGACACTCATACGAGCCGCAAGGCCAAACTGGAACCCATACGTAATGGTGTCCAAGCATACTGGCTGCAAGGCCAAACTGGAACCCAAACAAACAGCAAGAAAGGGGAAAGAAACAGAACGGCATCCCCTAAGCAAAACTAACTAAGCAGTGCACACACGCTGCACAAAACAGAGCCATAAACAAGAGGTCAAAAGACACTACACTTAGGCACAAAGTAACTGAAGGGGAAAAGACAATGCCACACAGGCTCACATAGTAGAATCAACAAGAAAAAGGTTAAAAGGAATTCACACAGGGAGGCAGCTCAGGGCTATGCTTAGAACTATAGCTATACGGAAGAGCAGTCCTAACTAACTCAAACAGAAATCACACAGAGAGGTAGCTCAGGGCTGTGCTAGTAGTCCCAGCTAAACAGAAGAGCAGTCCATTCTTGCCAAACAGAGAGGCAGCTCAGGACTGAGCTAGTTGCCACAGCTAAATGGAAGAACCACCCACTCAAACTCAAACAGAAACCAGACAGAGAGGACGCTTGGAGTTGTGGCTAAACGGAAGAACCATCCACTCAAACTCAAATAGAAACCAAACAAAGAGGACATTCAGAGCTGTGCTAGTAGCCACAGCTAAATGGAAAACAGCCTACTCGTGCCACACAGAGAGGCTGCTCAGGGCTGTGCTAGTAGCCACAGCTAAACAGAAGAGCCACCCACTCAGACTCAAACAGAAACCTCAAAGAGAGGACTCAAACAGAAAGCAAACAGAGAAGGAACTCAAGGCAGGGCTACTAGGTCATACTAAGGTAAAGGGAAATACACAAAGAAGCAACTCAAGGCTAGGCCACATGGCCACTCAGATTCAAACATAGAAAAGTAATTTACATAGGTACAAACAAGAACCAAACCCAGAAACAACACAGGGCTGTGCCAGGAAGCACAGCTAACAGAAAGGAAATTCATTCAGGTTCAGAAGCAAGGCTGTGTCACATAGCCACTCAGATTCAAAAATAGAAATGTAATTCACACAGGTGCAAACAAGAACCACACCCACACAGAAACAGTACAAGGCTGTGCCTGGAAACACAGCTAACAGAAGAGTAATTCACTCAGGTTGAAACAAGAACCACACACACATCTCAGAGCTGTGCCCTGAGGCACAGTTAACAAGAAGACCAGTCCACTCAGAATCAAACAACAACACTACAACAAGAAAAGGGTATAGACCTGTGGCAAAGGCCAGGCATGAAAGTTCCTAGGTTATAAAGGAGTTGACTGATGATGTCACAACTAGGAAAGAGGCTTGGCTGCAGGGACACCAAAGCGAAGCTTGGCTAGCAGGAACACCAGAGCGAGGCTTGGCTAGCAGGAACACCAAGAGCAGAAGCCACCATGCAGGTAAAAGGCAGTCTGGAGATGTCACAGAGCCAGATTACTGAGAAAAAATAGGTCTGGACATATGGGCACACAGCTATGACAGTTAGTTTAGATCATGTCAACAATTTGTACTTCTGGGAAAAGTAACTGGGATGACTCGGTCTCAAGGTTGATGTGGACCCATTTAAGGAAATCTTCACTTTGAGAATTTTTCTTGAGACACGCTCCTCCGCACTTCCCAGGAGATAACTGGTGGCTAGTTTGAAGTAAACAACATGTCCTTGGATGAAGTCATCACAGCTATGCTAAGTAGGTTTCCATTGTAGAAAGCTGGTTTCTGATGTATTCAGGCCACAGGCTGTATAATCCATATTAGATCAGGAAAATATGGTTCAGGCTTACCAGACTGCTGACCAACAAAGGTGAGACAGCAGGAAAAGAACCCTACAGTTTTTCCTTGGAGTCTCAGTTGTGTTCACTCTTTGGGTAAGTAGCCATTCCAGAGCTACTCACCCATTCAGTAGATTACTCTTCGCTCATTTAAATCACAAATAAGACTTCTAGAATAACTGTCTAAATTTCTGAAAATGTGATCCCACCCTGAGCCCCGCCATCAATACTGCAACTCCGCCCCCAAGCCACCCAACAGAAAATCTGTTCCCTCCCCACCAGACTGCCCACCAGCTCCACACACCCTCCCCTTCCTCATCCCTATAGGTTCTTCCCAGGCCTACCTTCTAAAGGCCCTGGTGGTCTAGTGGCTTAATTGGGTCAGAAGCATTCAGTGTTTTTCCTGTCCCTGGTGGCTCCACATTCAAAATGGCACCCACGACTTCCTGCGGCAGCCTCGCAAAACTGCTGAGGAAGGACACAGCCACCATTTTAGAATTGGAATAGCATAAGCAGAAATAGGTATCCTGTTCATGCCATTCCCAAATGGTGACCACAACCTCCCATGGCAATCTCGCCCACCATTTTGAATATGAATCCACTGGGGGCAGAAGCAACATGGTATGTTCCTGCCCTGAAGAAGCAACTAAACCACCAGGGCCTTTAGAAGGAGAAGGAGGATGGGTGGAGCTAGTGAGTGGGCCAGTGGGGGGCAAGTTTTCTGTAAGATGGGTGGGAGGCTGTCTCATGGAGGCATTCTTACTGCAGTGATAGTGGCCGCAGGGGTGGACCACATTTCCTTTTTCAGTTCCAGCTAAAACTGAGTCACAGATTTCAGCTGAAGATTCAGTTTCAGTTGATTGGCCTCTAAGCTTTACCTTTTAACCCCTTGGCAAAGTCACTCACAAATAAATTGAACAGATTTGACCCCAGCACTGATCTTTGAGGTACTCCACTACTCACCTTTCCTTCCTCCAAGTGAATTCAATTAACCACCACCCCCTGTCATCTGTCTGTCAACCAGTTTCTAATCCAGTTCACAACTGTGGGTCATAACTTCAGCCTGTCAAGTTTATTCAAGAGCCTCCTATGAGGAACCGTGTGAAAGATTTTGCTGAAATCCAAATAGATTACATCTCAATTCAGTTCTCTGGTCGCCCACTCAAGGAATTCAATTAGATTCATTTGGCAAGACTTTACCTTTGCTAAAACTATGTTGCCTCAGATCTTGCAAACCATTTGATTTCAGGAAATTCACTATTTTTCCTTCAGCAATGCTTCCATTACTTTTCTAGTAACCGAAGTAAGGCTTACTGGCTGGAAGTTTCCTGCATCTTACCTGTCATCACTTTTATGAAGAGGGACCACATCTGCTGTTCTCCAATCCTGTGGAACCTCTCCCATAGCCAAGGATTTATTAAACAAACCTTTAAGAGGATCCACTAGAACCTCTCTGAGCTCCCTCAATATCCTGGAATGGATCCCATCTGGTCCTATGGCTTCATCCACCTTCAGTTCTTCAAGTTGCTCATAAACATTTTCTTCTGTGAATGATGCAATATCCACTTCATACACTTACACCTTTGCTAGCCAATTGTGGTCCTTCTCCAGGATTTTCTTCAGTGAACACAGAAGTATATGTTTTATCAGGTTTACTTTTTTCCTCATTACTCTTCACAAAGCAGTCCACAACATCTTTCAGTCTCACATTTTTAACCTTCCTCCTTTCATTTATATACATGAAAAAACTCTTGTCTCCCTTTGTACATTTCTAGTCCTCTGGAATCGCCTAGTGGTTAGTGCAGCAGACTTTGATCCTGGGAAACTGGGTTTGATTCTGGGTAAGTCACTTAAACCTCCATTGTCCGAGGTACAAATAAGAACCTGTATATATTATTGCCAGAGTCAATGTTTTAGTCACTTTGGATGCATGTTCTTTATATAGGAGCATTCCTCAGCTGGTGTCATTGGAGGTGACCTTCTTTTGGAATCCCAACCTCATTTGGTTCCTACATCTTTTTTTATTGGAACTGACAGAGCTGGGAATGACTATGAACTATTTTCATTTTGAACAATGTTATTATCAACAACTTACAAGGGTAATAGACTGAAACCATTTAGGAGGTTTTTTTTTAATTAGAAATTGGTTGAATGGTATATAAATTGTTCAAACATAAGTGAATAGTGAAAAAGACACTGTAAAATAATCATAAGATTTTTTTTTATGAAAGAAGAAACTGTGATTTTTCAGTTTACTATTGGATGTTCCTTCGTTGAAGATTATTTGCTTTTATCTTGGTAGAGCAATAATGTGAAATTTTAATGGATGTTTAAATCTGTTCAATTGACTTTCTGTAAATAAGAACTATGAGATCAATACTCAGTGGGGTGGATGCTTTATTTTTATTTTGAATTGTCTGCCTGTTTAACTAAAACCACTGAATATGTGCTCCTAAGTTTATACAAATTAGTTATTTATTTGTTAGCGCAACTTTTTGCAGGGTTCTACTTATATGGATAAAGTTACCCAAACATTGTTAAATATCAGCACAAAATATCAGTGTTATTAGGGCAATTCTATAATTAAGCTCCTGATCTTACACATACCTTGTATTTGAGATAATTTGTACTTATGAGCATAATTGCACAATGCACTATGCTATAGGCTAGTGCATATGTCTTAGTGTATAACTGCAAGGGGGCATATAGGGCTAGATTCTATATATGGCACTTAAAAAGTCAGTACAAAAAAACAAACACTTAAGCGGTATTCTACAAACCGTGTATAAAGTTTGACACAGTTTATAGAATTAACACTTAAGCGGAGAGGGCACATGTAAATTTAGCCACTGACAAAAGCATCGTGCAAATGCCTGTGCCTAAATTTACACACGGAGTACCGTTATTCTACAATTATATGTGTAACTCAAAACCATGCCCCCGATCCACCCCAAAATGCACATGAGCCTCCCATTTCCACGCCCCCCCTTTTTAGCCGCACATAAATTTTAGGCACAGATAAAGCACCTAACTTTACAAGCATAAGTCCCAATTCAATCTAATTAGTGCCAATAATTGCTTGTTAAAAAGACAATTATTGGCACTAATTGGCTCATTATTCCATTAAATTGTGCAAGCAAATTGGGAGCACGCCTACATTTGTGCATGCAATTTGTGGCAAACTTTATAGAATTCGGGGGATAGTGTGCATGTGGGCAGAGCATTGGAGGGGCATGGACACATCTCCAACTTCTGCACATTACTTATAGAATACTGTAAGTTATGCATGTCGCATGGCATATATGCATGCCCATTTATTCCTGCCATCTGACCTGGCACAAATGGTTGTGCCTAAAAAGGTTTGGATGGCTTTCTAAAGGAAAAGTCCATAGAACATAATTAAAATGACTTGGGGAAATCCACTGTTTATTTCTGGGATAAGCAGCATAAAACTTATTGAACTTTTTGGGGATCTTGCCAGGTATTTGTGACCTGGATTGGCCACTGTTGGAAACAGGATGCTGGGCTTGATGGACCTTTGGTCTGTCCCAGTGTGGCAATACTTATGTACTTAAATGTTGGAGTGCGAATTCAGGTTTACACTAGTAAACAAATGCACAGATGCCATTATTGAATTAATACTCAGCATACCTATCTGAAAGTGTAAAGTTATAATATTGTCCTGATATGCATAAGTTTTTGCCCTGTCACCTGGAACTTCTGTGACCTTCCACCATCTGAAAGCAATGTGCCATTAATCAAAGACATGATGACCGCATCTTGAAAGAACGTATTAATCCTAATACATTTATATACTTGTCTCATTTATTGACATGTTAATATGCATTAATGTAATATGCTATTTTAAATAATACAAACCCCATAACTTTTAAAGAGTTTATTTAGTAATTAAGGGTTTAACTTCAATAAATATATGTTAACGTACGTTAATGCATGATAAAGCATTAATGCACATTACTATACAGGTGCCTTATTTTGACACTAATGTCAATTTTCAAGACTTTTTGTAAACTATTTTGTGTTAAGTATAAAATAGAGTTTTCCTGTAACATAGCACTGCTGCTGCAGCTCAAAAAGCATCACAGTGCTGTCTGTTAATGAGCTCATGGATTCCCTATGAAATCCATAGTGAATCTGCCTCTACCTTGAGATTTGCATGTTGCATCCTTATATCCATTGGTTTGCTGCGCAATTATACTTATCAATCAGGCAGTCATCTCAGTATTTAGATGCCTCAAAATTTGGTGTGATGAGTAATACAGGAAGTAGCAATCATGGAAGGAGCATGTTACAAATTGTTTCAGTCACAATGGTTAAAGATAAGTGCCATTTTCATGTATGTATGAATAAGATTTGCACTTTGTGGACATTTAAGTTTTGACACCATTCACCATTGCACAAATAATCATTTGTTTGTGAGGAGGAAGTGGCATTTCTATGATGATATCTTCATTTACACTATGCTTGCAGCTTTAATTTAGTTGCTTTGATGGCTTTACAAGTTTGATGAAAATCCCCTCCTTTCTCTTCTCTTCTCTTATGTCTCCAGTGTAATTTATTTACATAGGATATTTATTACAGGTTTCAGGAATACCTCTACCCCAAAGAAATGTGATTGCTTCCCTGGATGTTAATTTACATGACAAATTAACAATGGTTTCTCAAATTCCTCAGGTCACAGGGCAAATTAGTATGACTTTATGTGAGATCTGTCACTTACAGTCCTGTTTGGAGAGAAAGATCTTTTGACCATGGTGCATTAAACAGTTATAGCAGTCCCTTTACTAAGCTGTGTTAAGCAGCTAATGCGGGGTGTTCAGCATAAACACTGACCTGTGCCACTGACAACTGAAACATAAAGGGAATTTTTGCATTTAAAATGCTGTGTTAGCTGCCAAAGGCAAGAGTGAACAAAATCTGGGTATGACAGGGCAGGCGGAGGTGTACCTAGCAAAGGGTCAGCCTTCTATATGAGGAGAATGAATACCACTAGGGGTTATGATGACCATTTTAGAGCCCAGCCAAGTCAAAAGTGGAGCAAAGGGGGACTGCTCCTGCTCAGGAACACTGATCTATCAAAGACAACCCTTAAGTAGGTCCTGGAAGGTGGGGGTTGGGAGAGAGGCACTGGAAGGGTGATTTTTCCCCCAGGGGTGGCATTTAAAGACAAGGTGGGTATTCTGCTTAGGGGTGGGATAGGACTGGCGGGACTGTAGGGTTACCATATTTTGTCCTCTCAAAAAGAGGACACATGTCCCACCCCCTGCCTCGCCCATGTCCCACCCCTGTGCCCCGAAGAGGTCACTAGACCACCAGGGCAGTAGATAGTAAGGGAAGGGGAGGCCAGGATAGGCCCGCCGCCCGCCTGCCTGTTTGCCCAGAAATCCGGACAAACAGGCGGATTGGCAAAACCCGTCCGGACGCCCAGACATGTCCTCAAAAAGAGGACATGTCCGGGTAAATCCGGACATATGGTAATCTGCCGTGGGAGGCACTGAGGGGCCGGTCAGATGTTTGATGTGGGGTTAGTGGGAATCAGACCTTTTACTTAGGGGTTGTTGGTACAGGGGGAATCAAGGGGGTGTCAGGGAGTCCTAATGTGCAAGGGGGGATCTGATCACAGGAAATGATGTAGGGGAAGGTGCACTGCTGCGGCAGGACACATGACTATTATTTATTTATTTTAAGGGGGCCACCACATGTTAACTGCAGTGACAGACAGCACAGATACTCCCGTATTAAGTGCCACATCAGGTAATGTGATGCTCTGGATTACCATCTGCCCTGTGTGGTAAATCAAGGGCAGATACAGGACATACACCTGCATTTACAACACAGCCTTTGCACTTACCACACAGTAATTTTTGATAATGGAGAAAAGATGATTTATCCATATGACCCCAATGCTTAAAGAGTTATATTGGCTATCCACATAATATGGAATTTGATATGAAACTGTTTAGTTTATAAAAATATATGGCTTGTGCGATTGAGCAGCATTGTGTCAACAGCATTATTAACTATTAGAAACTACAGCACATTAATTATTTGAAACATATTTCTACGTATGTATTATGTGCTAAACCAAAAGGCGTGACATGAAATAAAGATACATCGAGGGCACAATGATTGAGTCAGTCTGTGTGCAATAGCAAATTATGTAACCCACCTGCAAATGAAAAAATGACACTTGCTCACATTAAACGTCATATGCCATTTGGATGCTCAGTCTCATAAGGTGCTCTTGCAATTTTTCACAATCCTCTTGCGATTTAACAACTTTGGATAACTTTGTGTCATCATCATATATAAGTACCTCACTAGTTATTCCCATCTCTAGATCATTTATAAATGTATTAAAAAGCAGCAATCTCAGTACAGATCCCTGAAGAACCCACTATCTACACTTCTCTGAGAATACTAACCATTTAACTCTTTTGAAAATCCAGATATACACTATCAACTGGCTCACCTTTATCCAGATGTCTACTTACCCCTTCAAATAAATGTAGTAGATTGATAAGGCAAGATTTCCCCATGTTGGTTTTGTCTCATTAATTCATGCTTATGTATATCCTCTGTAATTTTGTTCTTTATAATAGTCTCTACCATTTTGCCCGGCACCAATGGTATATGTGTACTATCATCTGAGAATTATTGCAAAGCCCACATGGTGAAATATGTCCATGGTCTGTGTTCCACGTGGATAGTTAGAGAATTACCCCAGTTGACATCCATTGTAAATATCAGCTATTTGCTCCACAAGTAGGGTTGATATTCAGCTGGAAGTGATCAGCATTTTACTGACCTCTGCCAGTATTTTACCCAGAAATTCGATGTCGGGCCATGTCCAGGTTTCAACATTGAAGTTCCAGGTTTGCAGACCTGGCTAAAGCATAGCCAGTTAAGTGCAATATTCAGCACTTAACTGATTGTGCGGCACTGTATAAAAATAGGATTGATTTTTATACGGTCCTATTCATATGGTTATTTTGGCCGGTTAAGTGCTAAATATCAGCACTTAACTGGCCAAGTGCTGACTCCACCTTTGAAACGCCCCCCCCCCCCAAAAAAAAAAAAATAGAAGTTGTTGTTGAGATAGGTGCTAACTGGACATTTTCAGTTGTCACGATTGTGACTATTTTCCATGTCCCCCTGGTGGCTGGACCCTGTGGTTGCTATGGACTGTCTTGTTCCTGTTTCTCAAGCATGGTCCAGAATTCATTCCAGTCCGGTCTGGATCTTCCAGCCTTCCAGACTTGCTTAGGATTTTTGGTACTATGCCTCACCCTTACTGGTGATCTCAGCTGTGAGATTGCCTTTATTAACCAGCTGGGAACTTTCTAGTTTGCCTTTGCAATGCCAAAGGTCTCTAGGTTAGTTGGTGTGCTGTGTAGCACTTCTGCTTTGCTTTGTTTCTTGCCTGTATGCCTTGCCTTGTTCAGTCTATGTGCAGTTAAGCTCTTAAGCACTACTGCTTTTATCCTTCTTTGTGGCTGCTTGTCAGCCTTCAGCCATTGCTCTTTGCTTGTCTGTGTATCCTTCTTTGTGGCTGCCTGTCAGCCTTCAGCCATTGCTCTTTTGCTTGTCTGTGTATTGTAACCCCTCCCCCTGTTCCGAAGAGGTCTTTCTTTAATTAATAGGTGATTCAGAACTCTCTCTATCTGTAGTCGGGCTAAGAGATCTGTCACCAGTTCCGGAACAGGGGAAGACAGGTTAAATCAAACTAACCTCGTCCCAAACCTGCAACAGAAATGGGAGGAAATGAAACTAAATTTTGGATTTGCTCCAGTCAGAAAGGACCAAACTTAAATTTTTTAGGCAAAACATTGTTTATTTTATTACTAAGCAATCCGGATAAATATAATTCTTTTAATTTCACATGCTCTTTCTCTTTGTATTTTCCAAAGTTCACCTAAACAGAACATAACTCCTTTAGCTTTTGCTTTCTTTGTTTTTTTTTTTCCCAACAGTGTTAAATAAAAACCCTTCATGGACCCAATGAGAAACCTTACCCAGAAAATCTTTCAATTTTTAAATAAGTAGAGAGGTGTGGTAGCCGTGTTCATTCCCCCCCCCCCCTTTTTCTCACTCAATCTCAATCCCCCTTTTTCTTTAACCTCCTGCCACTCATCAATAACATTTACTCTATGTCAAACAGACTTCTCCTGCACCTTTCCCCTAATCTCTCACCTGGATTATACCCATTCACATACCCCAATTCGGAAAATCCTAATTTTAACCTCAATTTATCTTCAGTTCCCAACCATCCTTCAGAGCTCAATCACACACCACCTTTCTCCATCCAAGCAGCAGGCTTCTCTCTTTCAACTGCCAGCCAGAGAGCCTCTGTAACAGTCAGCAAAGCTATTGCTAAGCCAACAGAAGCTCAGCTCTCAGCTAATTCTAAAGACCTTAACTGCTGGCCGCAATGAAGCACTGGGACAACTTGGGTAATTTTATTAATTTTATTAACCCCTCGGGTTACAGTATCCTTCTCTGTGGATGCCTGTCAGCCTTCAACCATTGTTCTTTGCTTGTCTGTGGCTGCCTGTCAGCCTTCAGCCATTGCTTTATTGTTTGTCTGTGTGGCCTAGCTTTGTATCCTGCCTAGCCTGCCTTGTTTGTTTTTTTCCCCTCTGACCTTCAGTCCCTGTTCAGTCAAGCTTGTTTCAGTATCCTATACCCTGTGTGAGAATCCTGAGTCCTGAATCCTGTTTTAGTCAAGCTTGTTTAGTATCCAGTGTCTGGTGTGAGAATCCTGTTGTTCCAGTCAGTCTGGTCCAGCATTTCTTGTCTACCAGCTCTGTCCTGTAAGTCCTGCAGGCTGCCCGCACCTAGGGGCAAAACCTCTGGGGAATGGTGGTCAATGCAGGTAAAGTCCGGTTGCTCCAGTCCTGTTATTCCAGTTTAGTCTGTTCCAGTATTTGGGTCCAGCCAAGCCAAGTGCATTCCAGATTCCAGCTCCGTCCTTGCTTGTTTGTCCAGTCCTGGTTGGGGGATTTTGTCTGCTGCTGCCGCTCCTCGACAGTAGCCCAAGGGCTCACGTTGTTCCAGTGTCCGAGAGCCTGAGACCGTGACATCAGTGGCACTAAACAATTAAATGCCACTGACAATGACCGGTTAGCCTTGAACAAGCGATTAACCAACCATGAGTTGTTTCTGGCTGGTTAAGTTGCTTTCAGTATCAACCTGGTGGTTCCCAAATTGTGGATTTGGACTATAAATGGGGTCAAATCATCAGTGGATAGGGTCACAGAAAGAAGTCTTCTCTTCCTCCCTCTCCTCGTCCACTGTGACCTGTGTGGTAGCGGTAGTCAGCATGAGGCCTGTGAATCCTCTTCACTTTTACAGGTTTTTACAGGGCAACCTTCGAAAGTTAATCAAGAAATATATTAAGTTATGTCCAATAAAAGAGGTATCATCTTATTTTCTTTTCCATGTTTTATTTTGTTTGATTTCTATTGCTAACCTTAAGAGTGGACTAACACGGCTACCACACCTCACTAGTAGAAACCCATAAAGAGTACTGGGGTCAGTGATTTGTGTAACCCACTGTTACCGACAATGCTGTGCAACTGCAAATTTGGGTATTGTCTTTTTAAGGGCTGCTGATGATTGTAGACCAATCACAGTGCTATATGGGAGATTTCAAGCAGGCTGTGAGAAAGAGAAGAATTCTGCTAGTCACAGAGAGACTTAAATTTGTTTTTTGAATAAGAACTTGTGCTGTGGAAGGGAGTCAAGCTGTTACACTGCAGATTTCAGGCCCAGATGCACTAAACGTTTTTCATCATTACATGAGCCCTTAAAGAAGAATTTCCTATCCTTTCCATGCACTAAAGCCTATTTTCCGACGACAGTAGCAGCTAATGAAAACTGAATGCAGATGAGCAATTCTTCTACAAATCCCATTGAAATGACATGCACTAACCTTTTCCGATTCGTTTAACACAGGAAAATACCGTGAAATCTAACGAGAGTCTGTACCTCTCGTTAGGGCTGTCTGTCTGCTAGAAGTTTACAAAATCCATTAAAAAAAATAACTGGGGGGGGGGCTAAAATGCGTCAGGGGCATCCTTTATTGACGCCCCAGGTCGCCGCTGCTCCCCTCTCCCTCAGCACCAAAAAAGAAAAAAAAAAAAAGGATCGGGAGGGGGCAAGGGCGCTCGTCATGAGCGTCCTGTATGGACGCCTTGCCCCCCCCCCCCCGCTGCTCCCCGCTTCCCCCCCGCACGGAAAAACTCCAAATTTAGCAGCCCCAGCCTGGCCCTCCTCCCTTCCTGTGTATTCTCCCACACTAGCTCCACCTCCTGCCATGCTCCGGTACCGTGCCCCGCCTCTGCCACCCCCCCTTTGGTCGTGGCTGCCACTCCCCCCTCCAACGACCCCCCCCCTTTGCCTTACCGGCCCGTGCAGCACCTCTCACCTCTGCTGCATGGGCAAGAACAGCTGATCGGCGAGTCAGAAGGCCTCCTCAGACATCCCTTCTTTCTTCCTGGGCCCGCCCTCCCCTGACGTAGGAGGGGGGAGCGGCAGCCACGACCAAAGGGGGGGCAGCAGGGGCGGGGCACGGGACCGGAGCATGGCAGGAGGCGGAGCTAGTGTGGGAGAATACACAGGAAGGGAGGAGGGCCGGCCCGGGGCTGGGGCTGCTAAAATTGGAGTTTTTTTATGTGAGGGGGGGGAAGCGGGGAGCAGTGGGGGGGGGGGCAAGGCGTCCATACAGGACGCTCATGACGAGCACCTTTGCCCCCTCTAGAAACACACGTGTTTGTGGGTTTTTTTTTTTTTTTTGATAGCTGGGCCTTTGTGGCATGTGCAGAGCAGCCAGCATAACACTTGGCTGCTCTGTGCATGCTTTAGGTGTGCGGATGTTATAATGCCGTTGTATCGCTCCATGGTGCGACCGCACCTGGAGTATTGTGTTCAGTACTGGTCTCCGTATCTCAAAAAAGATATAGTAGAATTGGAAAAGGTACAGCGAAGGGCGACGAAAATGATAGTGGGGATGGGACGACTTTCCTATGAAGAGAGGCTGAGAAGGCTAGGGCTTTTCAGCTTGGAGAAGAGACGGCTGAGGGGAGATATGATAGAAGTGTATAAAATAATGAGTGGAATGGATCGGGTGGATGTGAAGCGACTGTTCACGCTATCCAAAAATACTAGGACTAGAGGGCATGAGTTGAAGCTACAGTGTGGTAAATTTAAAACGAATCGGAGAAAATTTTTCTTCACCCAACGTGTAATTAGACTCTGGAATTCATTGCCGGAGAACGTGGTACGGGCGGTTAGCTTGACGGAGTTTAAAAAGGGGTTAGATAGATTCCTAAAGGACAAGTCCATAGACCGCTATTAAATGGACTGGAAAAATTCCTCATTTTTAGGTATAACTTGTCTGGAATGTTTTTACGTTTGGGGAGCGTGCCAGGTGCCCTTGACCTGGATTGGCCACTGTCGGTGACAGGATGCTGGGCTAGATGGACCTTTGGTCTTTCCCAGTATGGCACTACTTATGTACTTATGTACTTATCCTACTTTGCAATACCGATCTGAACATTTCTGGAGTGTTTTTGTAGTGCATTCCTCGTTTTTTAAAAATCGTTAAGCACTTTTACGTTTCTTATTTTTTGACGTTTGGTTGATGCATCTGGGCCTCAGAGAGGTTCAGTCTCTAGAGGAAGAATTCAGCCATGGACAGAGGTGGAGAGCCATTACAGCTTCCCCCTCCTCCAATCCAGGAAGTTCAAATCAGCAAACAGTAGGACAGTGAACTGCACCTTATCGGCTACTGTGCAAGGACTCCTGTAGCTAAATGTTTACCTGAGCCTGGACTGATCCATTCAACTTCATGCTATCAGTTCTTTGCATTTAGAACTGCTGAGTATTATTACAAACAGATAACTGAGCTGTTGTTTTCCTTCAGTAAACATGTATGGTAATTGATACAAGTGACTTGTGTGAATTCATTGCTGATGCTGGGTTAATTTCAAAGTCTAAAGTCTGTCCCAATTTCTTATTTATCCTGGAAGAAGTATGCTCCTATGCTAACTGCTGCTACTTACCATGGTTTGTTGCTTTCATGCTAAAAATAAATGGGGGTAGGAAGAAGAGGATGAGAAAGTGGAGGGGACTGGAAGTTTGCTATTTTGTTTTTATCATCATCTGGGGGTCATGTGAATTTTTAAGTGTTAGAATGGGGTTTCATTAGATAAAAGTTTGTGAAGAACTATGCAAAACCATCTGGCATATCACTAATTAACAGGCACTATTTGTGAAAGAAATAGTCATTTTATCATGGAGCAGTGAAGGTATTAGTATTTGATAGGAACAATGTTGACATAAGGGAAATGAATATACAGAGCAAGTTCTTGAAACCTTCAAATAATTTTAGATTTATTTGGCATATATGCCACTAATTAGAATTTATAAAGGAATGCTACCTTCAGAACTGCAGCTTTACAGCTCTCTTAAATGCAGTATGCACTGCTAAATGCCATAAAATTGACAGTAAAGTGCCAGCTTCCAGGTAACTTTCATCAACAATTGAACTATATTTTTTCCGTTTAAGCAATCTAGATACTATTTGATGCTTTGTAGTCAAAGGACAACATGCAAATGTCTATTTTTCATTTAATAACTGGCTTGACATAACATACTCCATATAACTTATTGCTAAGATATTAATGGGAGCAGAAAACAATAAAATTCTATTCTTGCAATTAAATGAAGTTAATTTTCTTTTAGTATCTACTGAAATTTATTTTGAATGATTTAGGGGATCTTTTAATAAACTGTGCTAAGCAGTTAGAGACTAATTCTATAAAGCACTCGTTAACAGATACATACCAATTACGCATGCAAATCATTAGAATAAAGGCATATGCAGAATGTGCAAATATGTAAGTATAAAATTCCCCTAAATGCTATTCAGTGTACAGAGACGCGGGTCTGACTGCCCAGACAAACAGATCTTCCATGTAAGAGAAGTGGAGTCACACAGAGGCCACATTGTATTTGTATCAGGACAGGCCCTCATCAAACCCAGACACATCGCAGACCAGGTGGCAGATTCCAGCGGTGATAGAACCAGCTTCTACCATTACCTGGAGGGCCCTTTTCCGGCATACTGCTCAGAGCGGCAGATGATCGGAACGCCTAGTGGCTTCAGGGAGACACGCAGCCAGAGCACGCTGGGCAGAGCACACTGCAAGGAGGATTTCTCTTCCATATCACTGTGCACGGGATGGCTGCCTCGGATGGTCATGGACAGATCCTGACCACAGCCAGGAGCACACATTGCCAACAGATACCTCTGGGTCAGCCGATTGGCTCCAGAAGACATGCAGCCTCAGCTCTCCACAGAACACACTGCAAGGAGGATCTCCCATCCAGATTACCGTGCATGGGATGGACACCTCGGACAACCTTGAGCAGGTTCTGGCCACAGTCGGGAACACAAATTGCTGACAGAGACACCAAGGATGGCCTTGAATAGGAGAGTGCAGAACGCACCTGTCGCTGCACAGGGACTCAGTTTGGCTGGTGTTACAGTTTCATACAAGAAAGATCCCCTATACTGGACCCAGCACAGGGTTGCAGAATGCACTGGGCAATGGAACAGCCACACTGCAGATGAGCGTTAGCCATGGCAAACCTCTCAGACTTCTGCCGCTAAGGAAGACTGGAGCTGGAGTCAAGGCAGAACCATGGGAGATGATTCCCAGTTGTACAACAGACTCATGGACAAGGCGACCAGATCCCACCAGAAGAGAAGCGAGACTGAACTGACACAGCTGGGAAAGGCGGACTGCCGAAGAGGGAAGAACTGCATGGCGATCAGATCCCATCAGAGGAGCAGCGAGATTGGACTGGCACAGCTGGTATGGGAGGACTGCCGAGAAGGGAAGAATTGAGAGGACACGGGTAATCAGGATTTATCTGCCACACAAATTCCAGCAATGGTCGCAGAATACTTACAGAGACATAAGAAACCCACACCAAAAACTATCAGGGAATTACAGCTAATAATAAAGATGGTTAAAATCACAAAAGATCAATAATACCCCAGTGGTACCAAACTAAAACAGTCAAGCAAAGGTGTAAACTTATTTTTAAAAAACTTCAAAATATCCAGCTTTTGACAAAAGCACATGTGTTTTGGCTGTTTTCTAATAACCAATGGAAGTTTATTCCAGATCAAAATAGCCTGAAGAGAGAACACAGAATTGAGCTGACATTTAAAAAGAGAATGCCTCAGTAAAATCGGTCATGCAGCCGGAGCGAGCAACTGTAAGGCTGATAAACCAATTGAATCACATGGCCAGAGGTACTGCCATTTAATATGTGATAAACAATACAAGCAACCCTAAAAGATCATAGGGCTTCTGCTCCTATTGCACTGCCAACAGAAATTGATCCAACATTAAACCCTTAGAATATCACCTACACAAAAGGAAGTCAATATGCACATCATAAATCAATTCCTAGAACTCTATACACTAACACTGCTAAACATCATCTGAGCCCTACCACAAGAAGACTATAACATCATACCCATATGGTACAACACCCACCAGGCAACTAAATATTCCACCTTCCACCAAGTAAAAACCTGATCTAACAGAATAGACTCACCCAGGAGCCAAACATACCAGATGACAAAAAAGGGACCAAAACAATCCCACAAACAACAATTACTCCAAATCCCCAAACTCATGACAACAGAAGAAATCCATCTACCAATCCATGTGGGCTACATAAATGCCAGGTCAGCAGTAAACAAAGTAGATACCATACAGACTGGATTACAGAGGATAATCTTGAGCTACTATTCAGCAACGAAACCTGGATCCACAACAATGACGACCTCATAATCCTCAACCTCTGCCCTCCAGTTTACAAAATTCTACAGTGGACCAGAAATGGAAAAAAAGGAGCAGGTATCTCACTAATTCACAGAGCCCACTTTGAAACAGAGACAATTGCCTAATCCATAACCCCACAACTCAAAATAGACTCTATCAGGATAAAAGACTAGTTCTTACTTAACCACCTCTGCTGTATCACATTCTACAGACCCCCAGGAAAATGGAGTAAAGCCTAGTCAAACATCATGGACTTCATATCAAATACATGTGTAGCAAATCCAAATGTGCTACTAATATAGGACATCAAACTACATCTAGAAGATCAAAATACAAACCGCACAAAAGAGTGTATCAAATTTCTTAAACTGTGGGATTTCCTATGGCCACAGGTGCACCAAATACATGTAAAAGGTCACGCACTAGACCTGCTAGTATACAGATTCATGCCAGAACAAATCTTTTCTACAACAAACCACAAATGGTCAGAGACCCCCTGGTCTGAGCACGTCAAACTAAACATGACCCTCCACTGGAAGAAGATGGGACCCCGCCCCTCACAAAGCTGCACCACATACAAATTAAGAGAGAAATTCAACACCTAAACATTCTAGCAATCACTATACAAAAAACAATGGTCAACACCCACTAACTCCAAGTACATAACAGAATGAGACAAGAGATGTATCACGATTAAAGATGAAATAGCACCTATACAAACCAAAACCACACAAAAATACAACATAGCCCCATGGTACAACGAAGACCTGAAAGAACTAAAAGCGCAATGCAGAAGACAAGAACGGGCATGGATAAAAAGTAAAAATGATAAAACAAAATCCACATGGAAGGAAACACAAAAAAGGTACAAACAGAAAACATGACAGGCCAAAAGGAAATTCTATAAAGACCAAATAGGCTCTGACTGTAAAGACTTGAAGAATCTATACAAACTAGTGAACAAACTAATAGATACCAAATCAATGACAACAATGAACGAAGATCTCCCCCCTGCAGATGAACTAACCAAATACTTTGAGGAAAAAAATCATCAACCTATGCAAAAATCTCTCCCACGAGACAACCAAACTAGACACCTTCTTAGATGAACTTGACCCACATCCAGGAGAAACACCAGTGGATGAAGCCTGGAGAAACTTCACTCACTTCTCCACTGAGACAGTAGCCCTAACAATAAAAAAGTTCTCTTCAGACCACTGCCCACTATATTATGAAAACAGCCCCCAGCGAATATATTGAAGACCTTACATCCCACCTTAACTTCATGTTTGGTGAAGGAATATTCTCAACGGATAAGGGAAACATCCTACTTACACCTATCCCAAAAGACCCAAAGAAAAAAAAACAATGATACAGTGGTGGAAATAAGTATTTGATCCCTTGCTGATTTTGAAAGTTTGCCCACTGACAAAGACATGAGCAGCCCATAATTGAAGGGTAGGTTATTGGTAACAGTGAGAGATAGCACATCACAAATTAAATCCGGAAAATCACATTGTGGAAAGTATATGAATTTATTTGCATTCTGCAGAGGGAAATAAGTATTTAATCCCTCTGGCAAACAAGACCTAATACTTGGTGGCAAAACCCTTGTTGGCAAGCACAGCGGTCAGACGTCTTCTGTAGTTGATGATGAGGTTTGCACACATGTCAGGAGGAATTTTGGTCCACTCCTCTTTGCAGATCATCTCTAAATCATTAAGAGTTCTGGGCTGTCGCTTGGCAACTCGCAGCTTCAGCTCCCTCCATAAGTTTTCAATGGGATTAAGGTCTGGTGACTGGCTAGGCCACTCCATGACCCTAATGTGCTTCTTCCTGAGCCACTCCTTTGTTGCCTTGGCTGTATGTTTTGGGTCATTGTCGTGCTGGAAGACCCAGCCACGACCCATTTTTAAGGCCCTGGCGGAGGGAAGGAGGTTGTCACTCAGAATTGTACGGTACATGGCCCCATCCATTCTCCCATTGATGCGGTGAAGTAGTCCTGTGCCCTTAGCAGAGAAACACCCCCAAAACATAACATTTCCACCTCCATGCTTGACAGTGGGGACGGTGTTCTTTGGGTCATAGGCAGCATTTCTCTTCCTCCAAACACGGCGAGTTGAGTTCATGCCAAAGAGCTCAATTTTTGTCTCATCTGACCA
Source organism: Microcaecilia unicolor (assembly GCF_901765095.1). Taxonomy (NCBI): domain Eukaryota; kingdom Metazoa; phylum Chordata; class Amphibia; order Gymnophiona; family Siphonopidae; genus Microcaecilia; species Microcaecilia unicolor. The sequence continues at coordinate 525,911,526 of NC_044032.1, forward strand.
CAGCACCTTCTCCCAATCACTCTCGGCATCATCCAGGTGTTCACTGGCAAACTTCAGACGGGCCGTCACATGTGCCTTCCGGAGCAGGGGGACCTTGCGGGCACTGCAGGATTGCAATCCGTTATGTCGTAATGTGTTACCAATGGTTTTCGTGGTGACAGTGGTCCCAGCTGCTTTGAGATCATTGACAAGTTCCCCCCTTGTAGTTGTAGGCTGATTTCTAACCTTCCTCATGATCAAGGATACCCCACGAGGTGAGATTTTGTGTGGAGCCCCAGATCTTTGTCGATTGACAGTCATTTTGTACTTCTTCCATTTTCTTACTATGGCACCAACAGTTGTCTCCTTCTCGCCCAGCGTCTTACTGATGGTTTTGTAGCCCATTCCAGCCTTGTGCAGGTGTATGATCTTGTCCCTGACATCCTTAGACAGCTCCTTGCTCTTGGCCATTTTGTAGAGGTTAGAGTCTGACTGATTCACTGAGTCTGTGGACAGGTGTCTTTCATACAGGTGACCATTGCCGACAGCTGTCTGTCATGCAGGTAATGAGTTGATTTGGAGCATCTACCTGGTCTGTAGGGGCCAGATCTCTTACTGGTTGGTGGGGGATCAAATACTTATTTCCCTCTGCAGAATGCAAATAAATTCATATACTTTCCACAATGTGATTTTCCGGATTTAATTTGTGATGTGCTATCTCTCACTGTTACCAATAACCTACCCTTCAATTATGGACTGCTCATGTCTTTGTCAGTGGGCAAACTTACAAAATCAGCAAGGGATCAAATACTTATTTCCACCACTGTATATCAAATTACAGACCAGTTGCATCAATACCATTAATGACCAAGATGATGGAAGGTATAGCCAAACATCTAATAGACTACATCAATCACTTCTCAATACTACATGAACCTCAATCAGTCTTTAGAGCCAACCACAGCACTGAAATGGTCCTAATCACATTACTGGCCAAATTCAAACGTGAAACCGCAAGAGGCAACAACACCCTATTACTCCAGTTTGACATATCGAGCACCTTCGACATGGTGGAGCACCAAATTCTACTAAGAATACTTGACAAGGTAGGAATTGGAGGAAAAATACTCTTCTGGATTAAAAGATTCCTGACCAACAGATCATACCAAGTCAAAGCAAATTCAGAAATCTCCCCCCTCCCCACCCTCCTGAAAAACAAAAGTGACCTGGGATCAGGGAGACAAGGGTCTTGGGGGGAAACTAGCAGAATATCATCTGCATAGATATAACATTTAATATGAGAGTCTTGAATAAGCAGTACAAGGGGCTAAGGAAAACATTAAAGAGCAAAGGTAACAAAACTGAGCCCTGAGAAACACCACAGGTGAGAGGCACTTGATTGGAGAGAGAAGATGGAAGAGACACCTGAAAAGAATGGGCTTGAAAAAGGAATGGAACCAAGAGAGCACAGTACCACAGATACCCATAGAGGATAATTTAGCCACCAAAAATGAATGACTGACCAGGTTGAAGGCTGAGGAGAGATCTAATGAAACTTACAAGAAAGCATGGTGTATAATTATAGTACAGCAAGAGGCCCTCACTGGATGCCCACCGGAAGGGTGGAAGGCCAGATTTTAGGACTCAGGCTGTAAAAATACCAGCTAGGTTTAAAAATCTATGACTGGCTGAGCAAGGACTTGCTTTTCCTGCAAGTTAATATGCGTTCTAGTTTAAGATCTATCCACTGGAATAGTGGTGCGCCAAGCTACATAGCTTTGTACAGCTGAAAAGCACTGACTAGGCCTGATAACCTACTAATGGCCTTATAGATGAGTCTTAACAAAATCAGATACAAATTGAATGTAGCACTTATTAAAAGGGAGTTTGTCTTTCTATAAGATGAAACTGAGATCATAAGATGAAAAAAAAAGAGGAAGTGAAACTGATATGCTAAAAATAAGATGTTCTGGCAGAAGAGAAAAACATGTTGACAAAAGAGGAAATTGCGAAATAACTTGCAATAGCTAGAACGGAAGGAGTTGGGTACAGATGTACATCTGGCCGGATGCGAAAGTATGATCTCAGACATTGAGAAATATTAGAAAAAATGTTCCTCACAATTGACTTCTATTGAGAGCTGTGGGTATAAAAGAAGGGAAATTTTGGCTTAGTTTCGGAGTTCTCCCCAACGCCTTGGAAGCAGCGAAGCTCTGTCCGGTTATATCCAGAATCTGTCCAACTTCTGTACCTAACTGAAGACCCTACTTGGGGTGAGCTGTCCTACTGAATCTGTAATTTGTACCAACTTGAAGACTTGTGTTTGGGTAAGAAATAAAATGTATTTATCTTCCTAAAACAGTGTTTGTCTTAATTTCTATCTAACCTTCATCTCCTACTAATTCTACAAACTAATCTACACATATACCTGACACCCATTCTGTATACAGAATACTTTTAGATTCTAATAGAATATATGTGGGAACATAAATTCCCCAAGATTCACCTAGATCCTAATAGACAGAAAGCTGTGGTCATGGGAATAAGATTTGAACTACGCCTTCTGATGCCTATATTTGAAGACCAAACCCTCTGTACACCTCCGTGTGGAAGGATCCCACGGGGGTCTATAGAGGGGTGGATTAAACATTGGTGACCCCGGATTGCTGATCTAACACAATAGCCCCCCAATACTGTCCTTCTTTCCCTGATTTTTGAACGCAGTGGGGATGAATATTTGCGTTCAAACTTTCGTTTCTGTCTTTCAATATTCTGTTCTGTTCTTTCTTACCCTCTTTTCTTTCTTCTATTCTGTCCATTTTTTTTTATTTGCGTGATGTGCGCAAGAGTGTGCTTGCTGTGTGATTGGTGCATAACAACGAATCCAGGCGACTGCGATTTGGAGTTTGCTGACTGTTTATATCACGCTCAATTCTTTGGATTGGTCTTGATGCGAGCATTCTGGCTCAACGATCCTTAGAGGTTGCGCGTTCTCTTTTTCTCTTTCCTGTTCTCTTCTCTCCTCTTTTATACCCCTACGCTCTCTGTATGCTTTCTGGCTCACTACAGATGTTCTGCCTGCTTCAGACACGTTTCTGTTCCCTTCCCATTCTATTCTCGGTTTTCCTTTATTTTCACATCTATTGTCTCTACCTATGAACTCCCCTACTTGCCCTTCTGACTTCCTCTGTTCTTTTCCCTTGTGCGGTTCCTTCGCCGCCTCCCTTCTGTTCAGGTCACCAGTATCTGGCAGAATCCCAAAGAGTAGTAGCATTCCATGCTACCAATCCCAGAGATAAGTAGTGGCTTCCCCCATGTCTGTCTTAATATGAGATCGTGGACTTTTCCTCTAGGAACTTGTCCAAACCTTTTCTAAACCCAGATACACTAACTGCTGTTACCACATCTGTATTCGTGGGATGCAGTGCTTTCTCTCTCTTATGTCTTCTCTGTACTTATATGTCTGAAGATCTTGGGTTGAGTCTGATCCAGACACAGTTCTGTTCCGTCTTACCCAGAATCTACTTTCTGTTCCTTCATGTCCCTTATTTCTCCTACTCTCTATGATTTCACTTTTTCCTGTGGTTATCTCCTCGCCACTTGCTCTTCCGTTATACTTTTCTATTACTGTCAGTGAACTCTATAACCTTCGCATCTCCTGCAGTGCACTCTATGCTTTCTCCACTCCTTTCTTCGTACTTGGTTTTGTCATTGTCATTTTTGACCCGGTGGTTTTACCCTGGTCTGCACCACTAAAATTCCTTGAAACACTATGCCTGTTTCTCTGTTCTTCAAAACTGACAGCTCAAAACTGACAGCCCCCACCTTTTCACTTCTGCTTTCACTTGCCTATTTTGTGTAGTTACCGTTATGTATCTTATGAATGTCTACTAACCCTATTCTTCTGCTTTAATTTCACTGGACTGGCATATACCCTGGTGAAAAGTGCTCATTTGAGGGGTACTGGGAACTGGTATTCAGTCCGCTCCTTTTCTAACCCCTTCCTCTGGTACTCTTCTGTTTTTCTGCCTTCTTCCTCTGTTCTCTTATCGCTTTCTCCTTCTGCCCTGGGGCTGGCACATTTGTTTTTCTGTTCTTGTCCTTTTGTGAGTCTGTCTAACGATTGTTAATTCTGACCCAATCGGGTGTTAGATTGAGTTACCTTTTACTGTCACTATGTTATCTGCAAGCTTCGGTTAACGGCGCTCAGCATCCTAGCTACTTATTGGCCTAATACTTTTGACTATGAAGGGGATGCCGGTTTCCTATACGGCTGTGGTTTCTCTTCGCACTTTATTTCTTTTCTTTATCTTTGCATACATTTGCGGTCCCATTTCTTCCGATTCTTTAAGTCTCTCACTGACTCTTTCAATTTAAGTGCGTAGCTGCTTATCTCCCTCTTTTCTTCTGTAAGTGCCTGGCTCCTTGGGTGGTGCCCACTTCCTTCCTCTTCTCTGCATTTTCTCCCTCTCGTATCTGCTAGTTTCTAGCTTTGGAATCTATCATGAAAACCTTTTTAACGTCTTGATGTTCCCTGCTCTTATATACTATATAGGCTATCTGTCAGTAAGGTAACGTTTCCTTCTCTGTCAGTTATTTCTCTGTCATACCATTTTGTTAGCTATTTCTTTGATTATAAATATTCCCTATGACAGGTCTGTTGCCAGTTCTAAGTATTGTTAACTGGTGTCTCTATTTTGCAAGTGCGTCTCATGCCTCGAGAGCTTGCCGTCCGTTCGTGTGCTGTAAATGTTTTGTGCCATTACTTTTGACAGATTGTCACCATCTTCCGCTCTGATAACTCTTTCTTTCCCCCCCCCCCCCCCTTCCTCTCATACAGCTTTAAACCACACTTATTTCTATGCCTGCCTGCTTTGGAAACCCCCCCGTCTGAAACTTTCATGATATTATAACTCTCCACTTGAGAAGTCCCGGTCTGTATTCTGTCTCTGTTCCCCGCAGCCACTTTAGATGCTTCCGGGTTTAATTTTCGCTGCATAGACCCCGTCTCTGCCACTTTCGGCACCTTTCTGCCATACTCACTATATATGAAACTGTTACTATGCTCTAAGCCTTCTACTTTTGTATTTTGTGTTTGCTAAAAGTCCCAAAAGTCCTGCACAAATCTTGGCAGCTGTCTGCCTTAAGCTCCCGTTGTTACTGCTTCTCTGAGTAAATTTGCCACTTTTTTTTTTTTTTTTTTTCTCCCGTACCCCCTCTCTTCTGTCACAGCCTCGGCTGTAAGACTTTTAAATTTATCTCACTTCCACCTATACTTTCTCCTTGCAAAAGGTCTTTTGGCTACTATTTTCAGTTGTAATTTTAATTTTGTACTTGTCCTAGTAGCTGTTATCACACCCTTTTAATTTACAATTTGTTTTGGGACAATGTTATATTTTTAATTAATAATGCTTAAGGTTTGTCGTTTATTTTCCTATTTGACATTTGCTTTCGGTCATTTCTAGCTTGTGTAATCGGTTTTGGATTCACTTTTATATTAAGGTTTCCTGTTGTTGACAATGCCAGCCGATGTTTCTTTCTCCCAAGCGGTGTATAATTTCGTATATAATTGCTGAGGTTTTTCCTGAATTTGTAGTTTGATATAGGGCTTTATTGTGACATAATTAGGAAACATACCTTTACAGTTTGCTGTATAGACGCTATATAGATTATATCCTGCTCCCGTTATAAGCTAGGGGGCTATGCTGTCCCCGCCCATCAGCTTCTATTGCTTGCACTATCTATTTTACTGTTTGCATTATGCTGCGTTAGATAGGATCTTATTCACCCTCTAGATAAGATTCTCGTATGCTTTGGATCTCCGATACTCATATAGTTCTGGTTTCTTGTGCTCTATTTTAATGGTGTGCTCGTTTAAAAGAAATATAAGTTACAGCCCCTGCACCGTACTATCGTGTTAGTTTTTTTCAGGATGCTTTTTAATACTTTTTAATCATCGGTGAGCCTGACTATATTATAACGTTATCTACAGGAAATACTGCACTTCCTCGCTTGCATTGTGGTTTTCGTCCTCCGACTGCATACAGCCTGAACTGGCTTATTTTAAACACTTGCAGTAATGAGTTATGTTATAATTTTTCTTAATGAATATTTCCACGTCCTGAGAATGGCAATCACTTTTAAATGATATGGTTCCATAAAGAATTAAATTGTGTAAGTCTTTATAACAAGTTTTCTGTTTTTACTCGACAGCATTGTGAAATTACAATGGTTTATTGTTACATTAAGAGCTAGATAACCCCTTATAATAGTGGAAGTATTCTGTACTATATAGAAACATTTCTTTGCTTTTACCTTAATAGATATGTATATAAAATGAGTTTTACCTTTCCGGTTGAGAAGATGATGGCTGTGTGCCATGAGAATACAGCGTTGCTTCACTTCTTCAGTTATTTCCTGTTGGTTCTTTATAACCCAACCCACCTTCTCTTTCCTTCTAATGCTGCAGCTGTTCTGTTTGTTATCATTTAGACAAGTCATTTCAGTCACTGATTAGTATATATGTTTCATGCCGTATCATTAGAAGTTCTTGGTGTAAAAAATCACATGTTTTAATTTGTTATTTTCCCTTTCACCAGTTTAGGCACAAAAAGCTTCCTGCCATCGCATTCGGGTTTATTTTATTTACTATGTTCCTTTTCTGAGTGTATGGGTATTAATTTGTCATATTTATGGGTATTAACTTGTCATATTTGCACCACTGTGTCCTGTTTCACAATTTATTATAATATATGCTTCTCTTATATTTTCCTGTTTAGATGCTACTTCCAACCTATCCGGTACCCGCCCCAAAAGCATTTAATATGTATTTGCCTTTATTTCATTTATTCTAGGGGTATAGCTCTGGACTACACATGTTACAATGCCTTTCTTGCCTTTTGTTGAAATCGGTGTTTCAGTAACATATATGGTTCTCCCCTGTTACTCTTATTATAGTATGTAGAAGTATCATGTCTTGTTTAATGTCTATATTTTGTTTCCATACACAGCTCCCAACATAACTTTACAGTTTGTTTTCTGCCTTACATTACAAATTAGGTAGGCCCAGTTTTTACCATATAATATGTACACTTTATTTTTATTTCGCAGCTGGATCCTTAAAGTCTTCAGAATCGGCTGCTGCCCTTAAGGTGCCCTACAGCTCGTCCCTCATATACGTAAATATACAGACATGATGCCATGATGCTGTTACAGGCTGAAGATTATTGCCAGGTCCTTGTTTACATTTTGTAATTTTAATTTGGGAAATTTTTACTCCAATTCCCTATACTCTATACCTTTTCTCTTTCTATATCTTTATCTTGCAATAAATTAGAACAATTGACAATTACTGGTACTGGCTGGGATTGCGGTAAAACACCCCATATTGGGACTAATATCTGCCATAAGCAGGTTAACCGTGGTTGGGGTGACAGTAACTAAAAATATAGATTTTGGAATATACACCTGTTTTAAGGTGTCCTCTAGTGAGGTGTTTGATTTTGCGTAACTGGTATATTTGGCCCCCTTGGATATACTTATAGCTGGTGTCGATCAGTTGCTTGGGTTTAACTGCTGATCTAGAGGTTAGTCGGGAGGGTGCCTGTCCTAATTCCGGCAGGGTATATCCTGGTTTCTAAGTCTAAAACACTTAGGAACGTTAACTGGGGGTGTGTATAGGTCAATGATGGGGCTCTTGACTATGTATAATCCCTACTCTTCTTACCTTTTTTTTTCTTTAATACTTTCATTAATTTTAACGCTTATATTGGGTTGTGAGCAAATGTTAGTTCTCTGTCTCTCCGAATTGTGGGGATTCCTTTATCATCCATTTTATGAGTAGTTAAATCTTGTACAAGTACTTTGATGGTGGAGTGAGTTCTTATTTCTTTGGACAGACTACATAAAGGTCTAGACATTAAAAGTTATTTGAGTTATGAAAGATACGTAAGAGTTATTGGATTTATTACTGAAGATGCATAAGAGTTGTTTTTGGAGTTATTACAGAAGATACATAAGATGTTTGATATAGTGTAGAAACAGTTAGATAGAGTTCAGGGACTGATGCTCTGCGAAGCTTCCACTTGCTGAGGGGCAAATTCTTGTGTTGTCCGTTTGGTAGGTGACAGTGCCTAGTTAGGGATTGTTAGAGGTTTAGATACAGTTAGGGTACTAACACAAACATGGTTTTAGGGACATGTAAATACTTGGATATAGCTTAGGTACTAACCCAGATTTCGTCATAAATAATGTAGGGAATTTAGCAAGCATGGTTAGAGTAGCTAGGGAATGACGGAACGGACATTTGAGTCCTTTAGCATAGATTTTGCACGGTGCGGTGTCCCCCGCCTTATATCTACGTATCTGTCTACCCGGCGCAGGGTAACACAGTAGTGGGGGTGTGCCGTTAAGGTATCCCCAGCGAGACGTTGGTGTGACCTTTCGGATTTCCTCCGTGGACCTGTAGTTTATTGTCACGTTAGCTGTGATGACCTATGGAGTTGGTGATTTTTAGTTGGATTCATAGTCGGATTTCTATTGGCAATTTTATATTCGGATTTCTTGTGGAGATAATAGTAACAGATAGTAGTGATACAGGTGTTTTATAAGACTAGATTTGCCAATACTATTTGACACAACCCAGATATCGGTGTTCTACCATACCAGAGTTCTGGTACCCAATTCATTATGCAGCCTCTTGAAAGAGTGATAAATCACTTCCCAGGAGACCGCATAAATCTTATAAAGTTTTGCCAAATATGGCATTCCTGGAATAAGTTTCAGCCTGGACTCTCGTGGCCCCGTAAGGGCACCTTTAATACCAAAACTCTGCAAAGGTTATTAAACTTTATTTACACATACACACCCGATTCCACCCGTCTTCTCCACTATCAGATCCTCAGTAGATGGGTATCGACTATCACTGATCATGTGATCCCAGACACTGTCGATCTGACATTGTTATTGATACCTGGTGAGGACAATCTTAATCCGCGGCCCAGTAGACGGCCCCCTGTAAGAGCCGATTCACTCATTCCACATAAATCCAATACTCCTAGTGCTAACAATCAGTGCCGGGACTATCGCTCTCAGCCTACTCCCAGCCATCGAGCTGATGTACAGTGCAACCGTTGTTTCCAATTGGGACATTACGCCATGGAGTGTCCATGCCGGCATCTTACTCATAGTCAATGCCGTCAACCTCCTTCAGACTCCCCATCGCTACGTGTCTCCCGGATACAGATACGACAGCCACAGAGAGACCACAGGCGACCGAATGACCTCCCCTCGCTAGATAACTCACATCGCCAAGACTGTAGGAATGATTACCCTGGTAATCGTGGCCGCCAGTCTCAACCTGAAAAAGGCCCACCCGACACTAATAGACGACCTAGAGACTACCGTTCCCGGCCTAGTCCTGATCGCTTTCCAGATGTCCAGTGCTATCGCTGTCAGCAATACGGTCATTATGCATGGGAATGCGCGCTACCTCCACAAAATGGACTTAGAAATCAACTTCGCCGAAATCAACGGCAAGAACGGCAGTCATTCCCTTCGTGAACCCAGATCAACGCCGTCCGCAGTGACCACAGACCTAGGGATCAATATTACCCACCCCATAATGACAAGGTGTAATCCGAACCCGATCTGATTTTGTTGCTCTCAGTTACTCATACTACTCAGCTCCTCATTTAGTATCCAGAAACCATTTCTCGGTATATGTGTTCGTGTGGTGTTTCTGTTTCTATTACAGGTGACATGTTTTTATTTTATATTTCTCTTGGTTTCATTGCATTTGTATATTTATGGTACCATACAAATGACCTAACTAAGTCAGCAAGTTATTTATTTGCTTCTATGCATACCTTCCCTGGGGAGTTCTTATCAACTGCAGGGATGAGCGATCCCCAGAGGGTGTTCATTTTATGTTTATTTTTATATATATATGAACTGACTTAATTATGCCATTTTACTTTATGCGGGATCCCTTTTAAATAAAAGCTATGTATTGCTCATTGTTCAAATGTTTACTGCTTTGATTGTTGCGCTATTTAAATTGATGTGATATTCACTTCTTTAGTTTTTGTCATGAATATAAAGCCTTTATTTTTGAAATCTCTTTATGGTATGTGTGATATCTGAAAGCTTTTCATTATTTCCTTGTCTAAGAAAGAAGCAATATTTAATAACCATTATCCGTTATATGGAATAAATGCGAGAAATACTCCCTTGAACTGGCCATTTGGGGGAAGCATTTTGCGCTGATCATAGAATTTGTAGTATTCTTGAACGGAGAATTGGTGAAGCTTTCAGACATAAATAATAAAAATTATGCACTCCACTTTTTAATTCCTTTGTATTTAAAACAGGTTATCACAATAACCCCTGGAATGCCAACTATTGCACTTTTTATCTCTCTGTCTTTAACTGCGAGTGCTAGTGAAAAAAACTGGTGTAGATTATTTGTGTGCAACGGTCCTGGAATTTATGCTTTCTGTATTTAACTAACACCTTGCTTCAACTAACTCTTGCCACGTAGTGCTTTTGTCTTGAAGCGATATGCTTCTTCCTACTTTTTTGATTGATTGAAAAGGGTTACTTAAACTCTATGTGAAGGTCAATCAAGGGTGGCTGCACTTTTGAAAGTTTTTTCTTCAATTTATCTTTTTCAAGGAACCTTTTTCTTGCATTGCCATCTGAATATGCCTTGCTGCAATTCAGATGTATAATATTTTGTTTTATTTTTATTTCTTTTTATCCTATTTTTATCTTACACCCCTCAGGGTGGGTTTTTTTTAAAAAAAATTTCATTTTCGATGCTTTTTCATTTTGGGACGCACCATACTTGGGATACACCTCACGGCCCTCCTCTCTGATGCTCTACCGACTCTTGCACCTTTTTATTTTGTTCCCTGCCCTCCTCTCTGATGCTCTCCTCTTACATAATTTATTTATTTTCCTCCTTCCAATTGCCCCTCATATCCTCCTCCCTGGCCCCCATTTATACCCACGACCCGCCTCCTAACCCCTTGTCTAATTCTTGTATTTACGCAATGGTTCTTCATGACTCCCGCTAGCAGTATGACTTCTTCCAATAAATTAACCGCATTAATTGCACTACTGGTCTATTTAAGTTTTGCCTTTCCCCAGATGGATACAGGAATTCCGTTGACGTCCCTCACCGAGGAGACGACTGCTAGCAAAGAAGAGCTACCCGATAATGTATCTGATCTGAAGGCTATATTGCAGCAAAGAATCACTAGATTGAAGGACAGATGCACAAACCCCAACATTACCCGGTGTGAGAAACGAGACATTATTGAGCATGAGTTTCAACAGATGCATCAATTGGTCCATGAGCGAAAAAGACAGGCTCTCCACTTACTGGAGTTGCAAGAAGCTTTGGCCTCTACCCTTCTTTCTGAATCATCTAACTCGTAAGTCCTGCTGGCCTCCTGCAGCTGAGGGCTCAACCCTTGGTGAATGGTAGTCAACACAGGTGAAGATTCCATACCTACTGGACATAGATTGCAACGCATTATCCGTGCCTTTATACTATTTTTGTTCACCATATTTTTGACCCTCCATACATCAATAATTCGAACAATCAATTTTTATTGTTAGGTTTTTTTGTACTCTTTTCTTTTGTTCCATATACTTAACCATTGTTATTTGATCATGTCTTCATAATAATTACCAATCTGTCTCGCACATTATGCAAGTCAGAAGTGGGGATATATTATGCAAATCCCAATTCCTAGTATTAAGAGGGTTTAAGTTGAAGCTCTGACCCCTACCAATCAGGAGATATTATTTCATATATACTATTGCTATTTATGTAAATTGGCTTTTCATTATTGAACCCTTATGGTTTCGCTTTTGCTTTTGCACTTAATTAGCACTGTTTTCTCCATGTTTACATTGTCTTTCATGTCTCTTGACATCTATATATTATTTTTGCTGATTATGCCCACCAAGATAAAGCAATGTATCATTCAGGCATACAGTCATTTTGCTTATTCCTTTGCCAAACTCTGACTCTTGATGGACTAATTATGATTATGCATGCCTAGAATAAAGACTTGGAAAGATCCAAGTTTGTACACCACAAGTAAGTCTTCAAGATCTATCCAGGCCCAAATGATGTTAGATCCCCCAAGGTTGTGGCAATAATCTTTACACCTTGCAAACTACTGGACCACAAGTTTTGGGTCCATGTGACAGATATACGGGTTTACTCAGCCGCAGAACCAGATGTTACCAGCCTAACCATCTCAAGACCGGCCACTTCCTTCAGCACGCCAGCCTGAAAACCCAGATCTCCGTCCAGATTCTTCAGCGCTTCCACCGCCTCAACCATGATCGATGAAAGAGACTTTAGAACTGATACTTAATTTGAGAATTACTGTTGCTGTTTATGGACATTATAGATTCATATTTTGTTTTATTTTCAGTTTAGCAGTAATCCTGTCTATATATTGAAAAGGTTTTATTTTTATTTTCCTATTATGTCCTTTATTGTTCTAATTGTTTTTCTAAGAGTTTCCCCGTTATTTCTGTTTATGTAATTTAAATTGAAGTTGATATTGCTCAGATACAAGGGTAACATCAAACCCTAATACTGGCTATGATATCATAATGTAGGTATAAACCCTGTTAGTATCAACCACATATGCAATTGTTTAACTTTGGTGTAGGCTTATTTAAGCTGCATGTCTTTCTGTAGGTTTGACTGAGCTCCAAGTGGGGTAACGGATATATAAAATGCTTCCCATACTTCCAGGTCATTATGCATATGTCAAGATCCATGCATGACCTTTGTTAATATAAATTTTCCTAGGATTGACCCTTTTTGCTGTATAAGACAACCTCATACCTGTTTAAGGATTCTGAATACCTACAACCTAAAACAGTCTGCAGTCTGAGTGCTAACCATATATTTGTTGAGCCACCATAACAATGCTTAATCAAAACCACTATTCCTTCCGAGGACTACTGAGATAGATACATTAGATTATCTCCCCATGCGCTATGCAACAGATATAATAGAAGCCATAGAAAGACCTGAAAGTGTTTATTAGTATGATCCACCTGAAATTGCTATTACCCATATATCTATACTTCATGAGATTTTGTAGAAGAACTCATGGATTTGTCCTATTCATAAAACCTCCCTCACTACGGGTTTGAGTAAGTCTCAAGAGAGATGACATCAGGATAAAGCCCAAGGGGTTGGGTAATATAAGGGGAATTCCATATGCCCAAATAATATATCACCTGAGGATGAAGTTTCCTATCTTGTACCATACCTTCTAACAATTTGTAAGACCAAAACTCCCCCTCTCGTTTGATAGCTTACCACCTTCTGGAATGGATGATGACAAGTTCGACGAGCTTTGTATCACCCCTCTCCAGAGGGGGTGACAAGTGGGGAATGTATAATTATAGTACAGCAAGAGGCCCTCACTGGATGCCCACCGGAAGGGTGGAAGGCCAGATTTTAGGACTCAGGCTGTAAAAATACCAGCTAGGTTTAAAAATCTATGACTGGCTGAGCAAGGACTTGCTTTTCCTGCAAGTTAATATGCGTTCTAGTTTAAGATCTATCCACTGGAATAGTGGTGCGCCAAGCTACATAGCTTTGTACAGCTGAAAAGCACTGACTAGGCCTGATAACCTACTAATGGCCTTATAGATGAGTCTTAACAAAATCAGATACAAATTGAATGTAGCACTTATTAAAAGGGAGTTTGTCTTTCTATAAGATGAAACTGAGATCATAAGATGAAAAAAAAAGAGGAAGTGAAACTGATATGCTAAAAATAAGATGTTCTGGCAGAAGAGAAAAACATGTTGACAAAAGAGGAAATTGCGAAATAACTTGCAATAGCTAGAACGGAAGGAGTTGGGTACAGATGTACATCTGGCCGGATGCGAAAGTATGATCTCAGACATTGAGAAATATTAGAAAAAATGTTCCTCACAATTGACTTCTATTGAGAGCTGTGGGTATAAAAGAAGGGAAATTTTGGCTTAGTTTCGGAGTTCTCCCCAACGCCTTGGAAGCAGCGAAGCTCTGTCCGGTTATATCCAGAATCTGTCCAACTTCTGTACCTAACTGAAGACCCTACTTGGGGTGAGCTGTCCTACTGAATCTGTAATTTGTACCAACTTGAAGACTTGTGTTTGGGTAAGAAATAAAATGTATTTATCTTCCTAAAACAGTGTTTGTCTTAATTTCTATCTAACCTTCATCTCCTACTAATTCTACAAACTAATCTACACATATACCTGACACCCATTCTGTATACAGAATACTTTTAGATTCTAATAGAATATATGTGGGAACATAAATTCCCCAAGATTCACCTAGATCCTAATAGACAGAAAGCTGTGGTCATGGGAATAAGATTTGAACTACGCCTTCTGATGCCTATATTTGAAGACCAAACCCTCTGTACACCTCCGTGTGGAAGGATCCCACGGGGGTCTATAGAGGGGTGGATTAAACAATGGTCACGGTCAGTAGCAGAATGGTCATTTAGTAGAGAAGCAACAACTGTCTTGGAGGAATAGCCAGGCCAGAAGCCAGACTGAGAAGGGTCAATCATATTGGAGTCCTCAAGATGCTGTAAGGGCTGCTGAGAAACACATTTTTCCAATAATTTGCTTAAAAAAAAGGCAAATTCGAAACAGGGCGATAACTGCCTAAAAGAGCTGGATTGAGAGACTGAGACTTCAGCAGTGGATGCACCAAAGCAGTCTTCCATTGCATGGGCACTACCCCAGTAGACAGACTACTGACAATCATAGAATGAGCTAATTGGCTAAGACCATGTGAGGGAAGGAGGAGTCATTGAGAAGAAACAGAATCCAATGGGCAAGTGGTCTTCTTAGAAGATGGAAGACTATTTCAAATTGTTTCAGTGATGGAATATTAACCTGTGACCAATGATGAGTCAATGAAGTAGAGGACTCTGGTGATATAGGCAGGAGTGAATGGGTCAGGCAGGGAGGAGAAACAGGAAGGGAGGTAACAGGGGAACAGGGAGGAGAAGGAGAACACGTAGCAGGGGATGTTGGGAAGTGAGATCTTAAAGTGAATACCTTAGAAGAAAAGAACGTGGCAAAATCCTGTGCTGAGAGAGACACAGGCTGATGATGGTCAGGAGTAAGAGCAATGAGTTGGAAGCCATGGAAAATAACTGTTGAGGGTGATTAATGGACTTCACAATCATAGCGGAATAGTATTGAGAATGAACATTCCTAAGCTCAGAGCAATAGCAATGGCAGAGAAGCTGAAATACTTGGAGAGTTGCCATATTCCTCTCAGCTCTCCAAAGCCTCTCAGCCCTACTCAGCATTTCAGAAGATGAAAGTCACCCCTAAACCAAGGACAGGAAGGGCGATGGACTTTCCAAATGGTAGTATTAGCAGAGGAACAAAGAGCTGAGTGAAGAGTTGAGTTCAGACAGATGCCCGCATATCAAGAGGCAATGATATGAATTCAGAAGAGAAGGCCAAAAATAAGGGTTGCAATTTCTTCAAATTATTACTTTAAAAGGAGTGAAGCCTGTGAAAACTGGGATTACTTTAATCAGTGGGATTTGAATTAGAGACTTAAGTATATGTATTGTTAAATAACTTCTGGTTTTTAAAAGAGAAAGAAATAATAAATCTGATTACATTCTAACTAATATTGGACAATAATTATGTTTTCAATGGAATGATTTGACTATACACCGTATTGGCCTTGAAGAAGCCAACCAGATGATCAATGTGGCATAATGAATTAGACGAGTAATATCTGTGGATAATCAGGTTAATACCACAGGTTTTTTTTTTCCTGTTTACTGTTTAATTGATCTCCTTATCTTGTTTCACTCTCCCTATTTAGTGGTCTAAGGAGGAGAATAGAATTACCTGACTGAAATAATTCCTACATATTACTTTCTCTGTATTTCCAGCAAGTTGTTTTATCGCTTGTAAAAATTTAAATGGTTATAAAAAAATAAAATTAAATAAGGGCTGTAGGTTTGATGGATCATGGGGAAACAGGGAACGTGAAGAATCAAAGGAAGACGTATAGGTGGAAAAGGAGAGGAAAGAAAAGGTCCGGGAAAATGAAATCAAAGCTGTCTAAGGATAAAAAAATACAAGACACATTAGAAATAAAAAAGAAGTTCAAACTATGGGGAAGAACAAAATCCAGAATATGACCTGCAGAATGAGTTGCAGTGAAGAGATGTTGAGAAAAGTCCTGATTTTCAAAGAGGGAACAGAGTTGTCTGTTGAAAGGGTGAAGGGGAAGATCATAATGAATATTAAAATCCACGAGAAAAAGGAGACAGGGTAAGTTACCACAACATTGGAAAGAAAAGACAAAAAAGACTTCTGAACAGAAAGGGTTGGTTGTGCAGGGGGAAGATAAACCAGCAGAATATAGAGACAAGGTGAAGTGTCAAGCTTAAACAGGAATACCTCAGACATCGGAGGGGAACCACAGGAAAGAAAGGCAAAGAAGATGGGTTGAGCAAGGCAAGGCTGCCACCTTTCTTCAAGGAAGGTCTTGGTATGGAGAAAGCAGAATAACCAAGGCTCACCCAGAAAAAGCTAGGTTTCCGTGAAAAAGAGTAGGGATTGGGGATGATTGATCAGAATATTGTTGAGAAGAGCAGATTTTGATCAAAGAGACCAGCAATTAAATAGCAAAACAGATAAAGTAAGTAAGGAGGCAAGGACTTGAGCTACCAGCGGCATAGTAACAGAGTGTGAAGAAACAGTGTATTTTAAGTCTGTAAAATGTATGGATATTTTCCTGCATTGTTTATGTTCTGAATTGTATCTCTCCTATTTCACTAGCAGGTGGTGTTTCTTTGCTTTAAGGCTGTTACAGAGAACTGAGTGTTTTTTTCTTTAGTTTGACACAAACAGGAAGCAAGAAGCAGTATAATGACATGTGGACGGGGACCCGCAGTAACCACGGGGATGGGGACGGGGACAGAGCTTGTGGGGTTGGGATGGGGACAGATCCCACAGTGATGGTGACAAACTTTGTCCCTGTGTCATTTTCTACTTTGAAACCTATTAATGAACCGAACTGTTATTTATGTTTGAGTGATGCAGACAACAATATTTTGATTTTTTTGAAAAACAAGCAAACTTTCTGGCCACAACTAACAAAATTTGTATGGGGTCCTGTACATCTTGCTACCAGCACATCTTCTAAGAAGACGTCTTCTATTGCAGGAAGTACTGTGGAAGACATGAGAGCTAGACTGAATCCTGAGATTGTTGATGACATCTTACATGGTAACATAGTAGATGACGGCAGAAAAGGACCGGCACAGTCCATCCAGTCTGCCCAACAAGATAAACTCATATGTGATACTTTTTGTGTACACCTTACCTTGTATCTGCCATTTTCAGGGCACAGACCATAGAAGTCTTGCCCAGCACTAACCACCAGCCCTGCCTCCCACCATTGTCTCTGTCACCCAATCTCGGCTAAGCTTCTGAGGATCCATTCCTTCTAAAAAGGATTCCTTCATGTTTATCCCACGCATGTTTGAATTCCGTTACCATTTTCATCTCCACCACCTCCTGCGGGAGGGCATTCCAAGTATCCACCACTCTCTCCGTGAAAAAATACTTCCTGACATTTTTCTTGAGTCTGCCCCCCTTCAATCTCATTTCATGTCTTCTAGTTCTACTGCTTCCGATCTACGGAAAAGGTTCGTTTGCGGATTAATACCTTTCAAATATTTGAACGTCTGTATCATACAGTGGGGGAAATAAGTATTTGATCCCTTGCTGATTTTGTAAGTTTGCCCACTGACAAAGACATGAGCAGCCCATAATTGAAGGGTAGGTTATTGGTAACAGTGAGAGATAGCACATCACAAATTAAATCCGGAAAATCACATTGTGGAAAGTATATGAATTTATTTGCATTCTGCAGAGGGAAATAAGTATTTAATCCCTCTGGCAAACAAGACCTAATACTTGGTGGCAAAACCCTTGTTGGCAAGCACAGCGGTCAGACGTCTTCTGTAGTTGATGATGAGGTTTGCACACATGTCAGGAGGAATTTTGGTCCACTCCTCTTTGCAGATCATCTCTAAATCATTAAGAGTTCTGGGCTGTCGCTTGGCAACTCGCAGCTTCAGCTCCCTCCATAAGTTTTCAATGGGATTAAGGTCTGGTGACTGGCTAGGCCACTCCATGACCCTAATGTGCTTCTTCCTGAGCCACTCCTTTGTTGCCTTGGCTGTATGTTTTGGGTCATTGTCGTGCTGGAAGACCCAGCCACGACCCATTTTTAAGGCCCTGGCGGAGGGAAGGAGGTTGTCACTCAGAATTGTACGGTACATGGCCCCATCCATTCTCCCATTGATGCGGTGAAGTAGTCCTGTGCCCTTAGCAGAGAAACACCCCCAAAACATAACATTTCCACCTCCATGCTTGACAGTGGGGACGGTGTTCTTTGGGTCATAGGCAGCATTTCTCTTCCTCCAAACACGGCGAGTTGAGTTCATGCCAAAGAGCTCAATTTTTGTCTCATTTGACCACAGCACCTTCTCCCAATCACTCTCGGCATCATCCAGGTGTTCACTGGCAAACTTCAGACGGGCCGTCACATGTGCCTTCCGGAGCAGGGGGACCTTGCGGGCACTGCAGGATTGCAATCCGTTATGTCGTAATGTGTTACCAATGGTTTTCGTGGTGACAGTGGTCCCAGCTGCCTTGAGATCATTGACAAGTTCCCCCCTTGTAGTTGTAGGCTGATTTCTAACCTTCCTCATGATCAAGGATACCCCACGAGGTGAGATTTTGCGTGGAGCCCCAGATCTTTGTCGATTGACAGTCATTTTGTACTTCTTCCATTTTCTTACTATGGCACCAACAGTTGTCTCCTTCTCGCCCAGCGTCTTACTGATGGTTTTGTAGCCCATTCCAGCCTTGTGCAGGTGTATGATCTTGTCCCTGACATCCTTAGACAGCTCCTTGCTCTTGGCCATTTTGTAGAGGTTAGAGTCTGACTGATTCACTGAGTCTGTGGACAGGTGTCTTTCATACAGGTGACCATTGCCGACAGCTGTCTGTCATGCAGGTAACAAGTTGATTTGGAGCATCTACCTGGTCTGTAGGGGCCAGATCTCTTACTGGTTGGTGGGGGATCAAATACTTATTTCCCTCTGCAGAATGCAAATAAATTCATATACTTTCCACAATGTGATTTTCCGGATTTAATTTGTGATGTGCTATCTCTCACTGTTACCAATAACCTACCCTTCAATTATGGGCTGCTCATGTCTTTGTCAGTGGGCAAACTTACAAAATCAGCAAGGGATCAAATACTTATTTCCCCCACTGTATCACCCCTGTTTCTCCTTTCCTCCAGGGTCTACATGTCCAGGTCAGCAAGTCTCTCCTCATACGTCTTGTAACGCAAATCCCATACCATTCCCGTAGCTTTTCTTTGCACCAATTCAATTCTTTTTACATCCTTAGCAAGATACGGCCTCCAAAACTGAACACAATACTCCAGGTGGGGCCTCACCAACGACTTATACAGGGGCATTAAAACCTCTTTTCTTCTGCTGGTCACACCTCTCTCTATACAGCCTAGCAACCTTCTAGATATGGTCACCGCCTTGTCACACTGTTTCATCGCCTTGAGATCCCAAGCTACTATCACCCCACGGTCCCTCTCCCCGTCCGTACATATCAGAGTCTCACCGCCTAACACATACGTCTCCCGTGGATTTCTACTCCCTAAGTGCATCACTTTGCATTTCTTCACATTGAATTTTAATTGCCAAACCTTAGACCATTCTTCTAGCTTCCGCAGATCCTTTTTCATGTTTTCCACTCCCTCCCGGGTGTCCACTCTATTACAAATCTTAGTATCATCCGCAAAAAGGCAAACTTTACCTTCTAACCCTTCGGCAATGTCACTCAAAAATATAGTGAACAGAATCGGCCCCAGCACCGATCCCTGAGGCACTCCACTACTCACCTTTCCCTCATCCGAGCGAATTCCATTAACCACCACCCTCTGGCATCTGTCCGTCAACCAGTTCCTAATCCAGTTCACCACGTCGGGTCCTATCTTCAGCCCATCAAGTTTATTCAAGAACCTCCTGTGGGGAACCGTGTCAAAAGCTTTGCTGAAATCTAAGTAGATTACATCTATAGCACGTCCCTGTTTCAATTCTCCAGTTACCCAGTCAAAGAATTCAATCAGATTCATTTGGCACAATTTACCTTTGGTAAAACCATGTTGTCTCGGATCTTGCAATTTATTGGCTTCCAGGAAATTCACTATCCTTTCCTTTAGCATCACTTCCATTACTTTTCCAATAACCAAAATGAGGCTTACCGGCCTGTAGTTTCCAGCTTCTTCCCTATCACCACTTTTGTGAAGAGGGACCACATCTGCCATTCTCCAATCCCATGGAACCTCTCCCGTCTCCAAGGATTTATTAAACAAATCTTTAAGAGGACCGGCCAGAACCTCTCTGAGCTCCTTCAATATGCTGGGGTGGATCCCGTCTGGTCCCATGGCTTTGTCCACCTTTAGCTTTTCAAGCTGTTCATACACACTCTCTTCCATGAACTACATTCTCATTTGTACTTTTTCCAGTCAATCGCGGTCCTTCTCCAGGATTTTCTTCTGTGAAAACAGAACAAAAGTATCTATTTAGCAAATTTGCTTTTTCTTCACCATTATCTACATTATGTGGTTCACAGCATCTTTCATTCTCACAATTCCTTTTTTAGTCTTCCTCCTTTCACTAATATACCTGAAGAAATTGTTGTCACCCCTCTTTACATTTCTAGCCATTTTTCTTCCGCTTGTGCTTTTGCCAGACGTATCTCGCTCTTTGCTTCTTTCAGTTTCATCCGGTATTCCTCTCCCTGTTCCTCTTCTTGAGTTTTTCTGTATTTCAGGAATGCCAACTCTTTGGCCTTTATTTTCTCGGCCACTTGCTTGGAGAACCATATCAGTTTCCTTTTTCTCTTGCTTTTATTTACTCTCCTTACATATTCATTATTCATTCACAGATTAAACAATAACAACAGTACAACATAGGGCATATTTCTCCCCTCTAGGGCATACAGAATGGGTTGTATTTTATACCCTTGGACATTTTAAAAGGGTGGATTAGGATTCCTTGGAGTAGTAGAAATCAGCTATTGTTGGAGTTGGAAGGGTAGAGGGTGGTGGTGAGGAGGGTTATTAATGCTGCTCACTGTTATTGTTTTCTATTTGTAATTTATGCATAATAGTTGTACAGCATATTGTTCCTTTTTATACTTTAATAAAAATATTTAAATTAAAATCAAAATTATTTGAGGCTTCTGCAGAGGAAGACAGAGCCCATGAGGATGGAGTGGGAATGGGGACAGAACCTGTGAGGATGGGGTGGGGACGGAGACAGAACCCACGGGTCAGGGCAGGGATGGGGACAAACTTTGTCCCTGTGTCCTGCTCCAAGCAATATATATTTGAAATCTTGTTGACTGGGCTCTGATTGGCCCAGGAACTCATCTCATTTGAACTTTACTGGTTTTGATTTCATTTCAGCCAAGGAGAAGAGAGAGAGAGAGCTCTTTGCTGAAGTCTTGTTAAAAAAAATAGTTATATTTGATAACTGGTGAACAGCTATATATGTCCTGATCTCCTCAGGTACTTTCTAGAAAGTATGCAGATGTTTAGTTAGTTTTCTAATTGATTGATTTTTCAGTTACTTGTTACTGTTTGATACTTGTGCATTATTTTTTCCACTGTTCCAAAATTCTGATAATAAACACATTTGTTTGTTTGTTCTGCCTGTCTGGGTGATAAAGAATCCTGATGGTTTGTGTGTTGGGTCTGTGAGTGCTTTCTGGGAACTGTGAGACCACTGGGAGTGTAGCTCCTGTAACCTAGAAATCACTGGGTATAATTTCAGAGTGGGAGATTCACCCAGAGGTGGTTGTGACCCAGTTGGTGGGAGGAAGGTGCTAGTGTAGAACACGAGCAGCAGGTGCAGGCAGACCTGAACTGTGCTGGGGATAGACCCTCTAAGTGGCCATGGAGTAACCCCAGGTGGGTGGCTAGGAATTTCATGACACAGAGATTGGGAGAGAACCAGAGGTTTGGAATTGCAAGCAACTTGTCAACAGACAGAGAGATGAAACACGAGAGCGAGGAAGGAAAAAAGGCGAATTGTGGAGCAGGTGGTATCCCCAAACAGCAGGGATACTTGCCATGGGAGAAGCAGTATAGGTGCACTCTGCAACAGAACTACCAAAGTACTAGTCTATTAAGAAGAAATTAGCAAAAAACGTAACACTACTCTGCCGCTGTTGCCCTGGAATCGCCCCAAGGAGCTCCTTTTGTGTGCTACTTTGGTGAGGATGCCGCAGAAAGAGTTGAAGAAATAATGGTGGTGGACAGCGTCACTTACAAGGAACATCAAGGGGACACAGTTACCATGGGGAAGGCAGACTAGGTACCACTCTAGCATCTGAAAAACAAAAAGCACACAGAGCCTATAGCAGGTACAGAAAGCAGCAATTCACAGCAATAATAACATAATAAGCAGGCAGATGCTGCAGAAATCAGTGTGCTTGGCCATATTAAAGACTACAGTTTACTCTGTGTTCAGCAGGCTAGAGGGCAGGGAAATAGTGCAGGCACCAGCCAGAATCTGTCTGCAGGGAAGGAAGAGCAGGAACAGTTACTTGAAGAACCCTCCTCCGTGGAATTTGCAGATGGCCCTATTAAGGGTGAGGCGCCTCACCAAAGGGCCTACTGAACATGAAGGGCAGGATAGGGATAAGTTTAAAAGATATTAGAATTCAAATGATTGTGATAGTGAGTTGTCTTTTTAGTGAATAACAATTCATATTTAAAATGGTCTCCCTCAACCCTAGGAATGGGTAGGCACATAGTCAAAATTGAATAGGGTTTACCACACAAATGGAGATGTGGGGAACTGCCCTAAAGAATAAGACTAGCAGATCAGAGAGAAACAGTAACACAAGTGAATGTGAAGCATTAGTCATTGTACATGACCTCAGAAGCCAGGTCCCACAAGGGCAGCTCACTATGAGGAAATAGATGCTACCAATGGTGTGCCACAAGGTTCAGGTCCTGAGTTGGTTCTTTTTCACATTTTCATAACAGATTTTGCCAAAGGTCTGTCTTCTAAAGTTTGCCTCTTTGCGGATAATACCAAAATCTGCAATAAGGTAGACGCCGCTTATAGTGTGGATAACATGAGGAAGGATCTAGTGAAGCTTGAAGAATGGTCCAGAATTTGACAGCTAAAATGTATTGCTAAAAATGCAGGGTCATTCATTTGGGTTGCAAAAACCCATGGCAACAGTACAGTTTAGGGGGTGAAGAACTTCTGTGCATGAAAAAGTAGTGAGACTTGGGTGTGATCATATGTGACAATCTTAAGGTGCCCAAAAAGGTAGAAAAGTCGACGGTGAAACTGAAGTGGATAGGGAAAAGAGTGGACAGTAGGAAAAAGGAGATGATGATGCCCCCGTAAGACTCTGCTAAGACCTCATTTAGAATATTATTTACAGTTCTGTAGACCGCACCTTCAAAAAGATATAAACAGGATGGTGAATATGTGTAACAGCCTCACTGTGGAACTGGTAGAGATGAAGGCTGTATCTAAATTGATAAAAGCTTGGAACAAGTGTGTATAATCTCTAAGGAAGGGATCATAGATGGTATGGATGGGCACACTGGATAAGCCATATGGTCTTTATCTGCCTTCATTTTTCTCTGTTTCATTCTTCAAGCTTCATTAGGTCTCTCCTCATGTTATCTACACCATTAGGGATATCTGCCCTATTGCATATTTTGGTATCAACCTAAAAGAGGCAAACCTTACCAGACAGCACTTCCCCAATATCAATATCAATTTATTGTCTGTACACCACCATATCCCTGAAAAGGGTTTGCTATGATTCACATCAAAGCAAAGTGGTTTTCCTAGCTCTCTTGAGCAGGGACTGTCCTTCCCCATGTTAAACTTGTACAGCGCTACGTAACCCTGGCAGCGCTATAGAAATGCTAAGTAGTAGTAGTAGTAGTAGTAGTAGTTTGGAAGGTGTTTCACAAGCAGTAATCAAACACAATCTGCGTAAATGTATGACATATTGTGCTGGATTTATATTCTGTGTCACCATATTACATATCACACTGTTTTATAGTCTGCATAAACATATTATGTATTGTAGTAGTTGGTAGTCGGATTCGCACAGGATGATACGGATTTATTTTTGGTCGTTAATCATCAAATAAGAAGTTTTTCAGTTTCTTCCTATAGGTAAGGTAGGGGAGTTCCAGGTGGATTGAGTTAGGTAGGGAGTTCCATATGGTAATGATCTTGAAAGAAAATAGAGCATTAAAGTATTTGAAGAAGCAAACATTTTTTTGTGCTTGGAGTAATGAGTTTCAGGAGGTGCTGTAATTGGATGGAGTGCCCTAATATGAAACCTTTAAAGATGTTAGCATTGTTGATGTTGATCCATATATGACTTGAAAAATTAGGCAGGTAGCTTTGAACAATACTCTCTTCTGGGTTGGAAGTCAGTGTAGTAGTTTTAAGAAGGGTGTATTCTGTCAAATTTCTGTAATCTGAAGATCAATCTGTCCAAGGTGTTATGTATGAGTTGGAGCCTGGATATCAGTTTTGTGGGTAGACCTAAGTATAGAGCATTACAGAAATCTGTGGGAGAGAAAACGTATGCTTGAACTAGCAAGGTGAAAGAAAATTGGTCAAAGTAGGATCTGATCAGTTTGAGCTGTTTGAACTTGTAGAATTGTCTTTTGCCATAATGATTGATTTGTGGTTTGAAAGATAGTGTGGAATCCATAATCACTCCTAATACTTTTGATTTATTCTTCACCGGTAGAAATAAGCCTGTGGGTAAGGTTAATGTACTTGGACTAAGACATTTGAAGTGTAAAACCATAGTAGTTTGGTTTTATTTGTGTTTACCTTCAGTCTGGTCTCTGTGGCCCAGTGCTGGATGCGTTCCAGGCAGCTAAATAGTATAGAGGTGGTGTCTACCAGGTTGCTACAAACTGGTATCAGCATGAAGATGTTATCTGCATATGATAGCAGGAGTTCGTCTTTCAGCATCCTGATATTTCCAAGAGATGACACAAATACATTAAAAAGGAGTGGTGAGAGTGGGGAGCCCTGAGGTACCCACAAAGTGATGTCCAGAATTGTGACAACTTGTTTTTAGGGATGCAGTAGCTCCTATTGACCATAAAAAAACTTGGAACAAGTTGAACACTGTTCTCAACAGCCCAATTTCACTCAGTTTTTCTAGTAACAGCATGTGGTGTATGGCATCGAAGGTTGTGAAAATGTAGAACTGCAGCAGTATGGTTTGCTTATCCAGTGATAATTGAGATCTGATACACGAGGTTAGGACTAACAGTAAAGTTTCCGTGCTATGGGCTGTTCTGAAGCTAAATTAGAGGGGAAGTAGGCAGGAGTGGTCATCCCTACACCCCTTCCCGTGCACTCCGCTCCATGGATAAATCCTTCTTATCTGTTCCCTTCTCCACTACTGCCAACTCCAGACTTCGCGCCTTCTGTCTCGCTGCACCCTACGCCTGGAATAAACTTCCTGAGCCCCTACGTCTTGCCCCATCCTTGGCCACCTTTAAATCTAGACTGAAAGCCCACCTCTTTAACATTGCTTTTGACTCGTAACCACTTGTAACCACTCGCCTCCACCTACCCTCCTCTCTTCCTTCCCGTTCACATTAATTGATTTGATTACTTTATTTATTTTTTGTCTATTAGATTGTAAGCTCTTTGAGCAGGGACTGTCTTTCTTCTATGTTTGTGCAGCGCTGCGTATGCCTTGTAGCACTATAGAAATGCTAAATAGTAGTAGTAGTAGTAGTAGTAGTAATTTTGAGAATTGTTTGCTAATGTAAGCTTCCATTAGCTTGATGAAGATTGGGTTGCTTGCTACTGGCCTGTGGTTGGCTGGCATGGCTGTGTCTAAGCTGGGTGCCTTAGTAATAGGGGTTAAGGCTATTTGGCCAATCACTGCAAGCAGAATACCTTTATCCAGAAGACTGTTAGTCTATCCAGAGGATCATAGAGGATGGGATTGAGGAGAATAGGTAAGAGGGGCATGTATCTAGTGTACAGTGAGATCATGCTAGCTTTTTTAGTATGGAGGTAACTTTTTCTTTGGAGATGGGAGAGAAGGTATCCAGTGTCGGTCGACTGCAACATAGTTGTTTGTTGGGGATGTTATTTCCTTAGAAAGTGTTGTTTGTGGATTTTTGAACTGACCATCAAGTTCTGATCAAATTTGAGTAACTTTATTTTCAAAAGAGTTAGCTAGGTCTTGTGGGGTAGGGGTTGGCATTGAAAACATTCTCATCCTCCCTGTCTCATCAGCTCATAGCCTTGGGGTCATCTTCGACTCCTCTCTCCTTCTCTGCACTAATTCAGCAGACTGCTAAAACCTGTTGTTTCCTTCTCTATAATAGCAGCAAAATTCGACCTTTCCTTTCTGAGCACACTACCAGAACCCTTATCCACACTCTTATCACCTCTCGCTTAGGCTATTGCAACTTGCTTCTCACAGGTCTCCCACTTAGCCATTTCTCTCCTCTTCAATCTGTTCAAAATTCTGCTGCACAACTTATATTTCACCAGTGTCGCTATGCTCATATTAGCCCTCTCCTCAAGTCACTTCACTGGCTCCCTATCCGTTTCCACATACAGTTAAAACTGCTCTTATTGACTTACAAGTGCATTCACTCTGCAGCTCCTCAGTACCTCTCCGCTCTCATCTCTCCCTACACGCCTCCCCAGGAACTCCGTTCACTGGGTAAATCTCTCTTATCTGCACCCTTCTCTTTCCCTGTTATCTCTAGTCTCCATTCCTTCTATCTTGCTGCACCATATGACTGGAATAGACTACCTGAGCTGGTACGTCAAGCTCCATCACTGGCTGTCTTCAAATCTAGGCTAAAAGCCCACCTTTTTGATGCTGCTTTTAACTCCTAACTCTTACTCACTTATTCAGTACCCATACTTTATCATTCCCACCTTAGTAATTCCCTTATCTCTTATTTGTCCTGTTTGTCTGTCCTAATTAGATTGTAAGCTCTGTCAAGCAGGAACTGTCTCTTCATGTTCAAGTGTACAGCACTGCGTACGTCTTGTAGCGCTATAGAAATTATAAGTAGTAGTAGTAGAGGCTGTGGAGTCGGCAGTTGATGAGGATTTTAGTCTTTTGACTATGTTGAATAACACTTTAGTGTGCAGGTGGGTATTACCTATGAGATTTGACTCTGCAATTTTGTTTTTGTACATTTTGAATTGGGTTCTAGAGGCAAGTCATTCTTATTCTGGGACATTTCTAGCCAGAAAGCCTCTTCATTGATTCTACCTCTGGAATGGATCAATTTAGGGGAATTGTGGTGGGTAGTATTTAGATAGGCGCATATATTGTATAGTCTCTAATAAGTAATAATCCGACCAAGGCACAGCTGTCCAAATAGTATCATTTACTAGTGGTGGACAGAACCTTCCAAAGAAGTCATGCATGGGGCTTATCATCATGAAGGACAATTTCCTGGAGGATACGAAGGTTTTGAAATTAGCTAAATCTGAGACTGTATTGTCTGCCATATGTAAGTTTAGGTCTACCAGAATGATAACCCAGGAAAACTGACAGAAAGCTATCATTTACAAAAGTGTTAAGAACCAGACAAAAACTCATCCTTGAGGCACATTACTAGAGTGAGCTCCATTTACCACTACCCTTTGTTGCCTTCCACTCAACCATTTCTTAACCTAGTCAGTCACTTTAGGGACCATACTTAGGGGACTCAGTTTATTTATAAATTATTTATGCCGAACTGTGAGAAAGGCTTTGCATACATCACATATAGAGCTCTTCCTTGGTCCAACTGTCTGGTCATCCAGTCAAAAAAATTAAACAAATTTGTCTTACAAGACCTAACTCAGTAAATTATGATGTCTCTAGTCTTGCAATCCATTGGATTCAAGAAACCTCACTATTCTCTATTTTAGAAGCATTTCCATAATTTACTTACCACAGAGGTCAGATTAACTGGCCTGTAGTTCCCAACCTCCTGCTTTTGTGGAGAGGAACCACATCCTCCCTTCTCTGATTCTCCAGCAGCACTTCCAACTATAGGAAGATATTGCAAAGGTCAGACAGTACTACTGTCACCAGAATGTCATCTGGCCCCATCGCTTTGTCCACCTTTAATTTAGCTAACTCCTCATGAACACAGACCTCTGAAAATTGTTCAAGGTCCATCACATTTCCATTCCTATTTGTCTTCTGTAGTCCTATCTCCTGGCTCTTCGTCTGTGAACATAGAACAGAAATATTTGTTAAACCATTCAGCCTTATCTTTATCCGTTTCTACATAGTCCTTTCCTTCATACATGAGTCTTACAATGCCACTTTTGCACTTCCTCCTATCAATAACATATCTAAAAAAATGTATTGCCACCCCTATTTTATTGTGTTGGCTATTTTTACTTCCATTTGCCTCTTCTTGTTACCTGCCCTCTCTTTGGAGTCTGTGTTTGTCCTACTTTACTCCAGAGTTGTAGTTGTGCCGAGATACATCAGACTTAACACAGTTTGCAAAGGAAGTAGGCCAAATGAAACTAACCTCGCTTGTTTGGCCCTAACCAACCAAGGCAAAATGTAAACTAAAATGAATACATTCAGATTTTGAGTCAGATGATATTACAATTAAATTACTAATTTTATTTAAGAAACCAATTTTGCAAGATTTCAGCAATCAAACAAAAGGTTTGTAAATTAAATAAGTGCTAATATTTTTGATTGCACACAAAACCCAATAAGTTAAAACTTTAATAAGCTAAAGACAGTAATAAGTTAAAATTGTTCTCACAAAGTAACAACTGTCTATTTTCTTTAACTAGTGAATGTAATGTGTGAATTAAAAAACACAAGCTGTAAAGTTGAACTAACAATTCAGAGCCAAAATCAAATAAGTGAAATAACTATTCTCGTTAATGAAACCTTTTTAACTTCTAATCAGGTTTTTTTTTACTTAACCCAAGAAAATTGATTCTTTCCTGAAATCTTGTTTTTTTTTTTTTTTTTAGATCAGTCCCAGTGACCCTGGACCACAGGTCAGTATCTAAGGGGCCCTTTTACAAAGCGTCGATAAGCCCAACGCAGGCTTACCTCATGCTATCTCAGAAATACAACTGGCCCAACGCGGCCAACAGCTTTAGTTTTGGGACAAGCATGCACCATTTCCGGTGCACTGGAAAATATATTTTTTAATTTAATGGGGCAATGCTAACCCAGTGGTAATCGGGCTTCGTGGGGAGCTACCCAATTGGCAAGAGGAAAACATATTGCCTCGCACCAACCAGTTAGTAATAAGGCCCCTGAGCCAAATAATCACTTCACTTTCATGCAGGCTACAGGCACCGCAAACTGTTCTACAGCACTCTTACCATAGGCCTAATCCTAATTTACACAGGCCACAGCACTCAGGCTCATACAAACTCACATTTCAAAAAATATTTCTAAAAAAGTTCACTTAAAATAGCTCTTCACCTAAGTTTCACACTGTGAAAATGTTCACACTCAGAATTAATATAGTTGTTTCAGATATTTGTGCTGAAACCAAATAAAATTATAGAAATTTCTCTAAAATATTTTTTCTACTTTGTCTCAATCTTTCAGAGGACTATTGACTTTCATTTCACAAATGCTAGACAGTTAACACTTTCTGCAGTCTCTCACACCGGAGCCACTCAAAAACGCCTCTCAGACCAATGACAACTGACTCTTTCAACATCACCCATGACATCACCACTACCACCCCTTCTATCATCAACTTAATTAGTTGATGATAGAAGGGGTGGGAATTTAATTAACTCATGCATTTGAAATATGTAATTAGTCCATACATGCATGCTACCAATTTTGCAAGACACAAACTCCAATTAGAAAATGATTTGTCCCATAGACTTGCTTGAAAAAGTGCATTTTCACACAATTTTCCACAAAACATTAACCAAACATCACCCAGTTTACCATGTCGCTTTAGCACAACTGTTCCAATATCACTGTAATGTTAAATATTAAAAATAAATATTTTCCTAGATATGACACATTTTTTACTTAAATAAGACTTTAGAATACTTTTTAATTCCCAGACAAACATATAAATCATTCAATAAAATTCCCCCCTTTCAGACACAACTGATGGAAACTAGAAACAAACATTTTTAAAGGTATAGAACTTCCATAATCAAAACACCCCATTTTATCAACAAAATAAACCCATCCCAGACTCTGATCTGCCTAACCCACCTCTAAAGGACCTCCAAACCTCCCAAGAGACAAAAACAAATTAATATTCTTGGAGCACAAGCTCCATAACATTAAAAAGTTCCCAGTCATGTCTTCGGGTCCCCTTGGGTCAACCCCTGATGTTAGCAGCATACAGCCACATTTAGAACTAGCAAATCTTTGGGTCCAAACTAATCAAGGCCCTGGCTTCTCTAGAGGCCTAATAGAATTCCAGAGTGCTATCATGCTTGCATGAACTACTGCACATCCACCAATGCTCTGGCAGCCAAGCCTTCCACCCTCATTTTGCTGCCTGCTCACTTCCTGGCAGGATCACAGACTCTTGTGGCAGCATTTATTAACACACCTACTGCAATTTCAGCTCCAGCAGCCCCCCAGACTCTCCTGGAATCAATTTGGATCCAGCACTGGTCACCAAGGAAAACTGTGGGCCCCAAATTAGCCCGAAGGCATCCGAGACCCCCCTCCTTCCAGGTAAAATTCTTATATATATATTGTGAAGCTCCCGGCCACTGGGTGATTCTGAAATGCAGATCTCTGCTGGCTGGGGTCTCACTTGCCAGTCTCCTTGGAGTTCCCTTGGCTCCCAAGCCAAGCTATGTATTGCCATGGGCCTGGCAAACTGCTCAGCCACAGACAGTCCCACCCAAAGCAGTTCCAAAACACTTGTGGTAAATCCCTGATAACTCCAGCAAAACCAGCACAGAAGCAAAGAATTTAGAACAAAAGGGGTTTCCTTTATCTTCCCCTCCTCAGGGTATTCTTCAACTAAGCCCTCTTGAGGCTCCCTGGCATTTGGGTTCAGGGCAATCTGTAAAGACACATGCCTTTCCTGCTGTCTACCTGGCCTCACTGGCCCCAGACTCCTGAGCAGGACTCCAGCTGGCCTTCTCCCAGGTGCTTGCAAGCACCCACCTCTATATCTGGGGCTCCTGCCTCACTCAGGGTGACTGCTCAGGCATGCCTTCCTTCAGCTGGAAATCCTCCCCTGTTCAGTCCAGTGTGCCCCAGTCACCCCTCTGATTCACGGGCCATGACCCCTCGTACTCTCCTGGAACTTCAACTAGGATTCTCCAGTTTTCACATGCATGCAAATGAGACAGTCATCAAAATGCAAATTCACTTTATTAGGACTTGGATTCAGTCTGGTGGGGCACCACTTCCTTCCAAGTATCCTTCACTCGCAAATACACTGACGGAGCCCCTTTACTTTGAGAGACCGGGGTCTCAGTGTAAAACAGCCACCACCCCTGGATAGGACTTCTTCACTCGCATTGACCTTACAGTCCTATCCTCCACCCCACGGCTGTTGGTTCATTTTATACAAATCACAAGTTCCTAAGCAACATAGCCTGGTAAATACCTTCCCAGCCTTCAGAGTTTCCTTCTCTCTCTCTTTCTCTCGCATCATCCCGGTACTCCTCATTTGTAATCCTCAGGCTCTGGATGTTGCAGGTTCTCCCCCCCCCCCCCCCCCCCCATCTTCTCCATTCTCTTGGCTTAGAGGGTGCTTTTTATAAGGTGACCAATAATCTATCCCATCTCTCTAGGTCTCTCTCCCTGCTTCCAGAACTAGCCGTTCCTTCTGGTCACTACAATGGTCTATTCTCTTTGGCTCCCTCTAGTGGCCAGATCAGGGCATTTTCATGTTTCTGGTAGGAGAGCACCATCTAGCGGCCTTCTCAGGGTAGGGCAACCACTGTGTTTATCACTATATATATATATATATATAGGTTACATTTGTTTTACTGACTACTAGCTTCTCTTAGCCTTTCCAGATACTGTCGCCAATCTTCATCTTTCTGTGAACTCTTGTAGTTTATGAAGACTAACTTCTTTTCTTTCATTTTTCAGCTACTACTTTTGAGAACCAAAGTGGCCTTCTTTTTCTCTTACAAAATGGTTTGTTCCCCTTAAAATAACTTTTTTTTCAATTTTGCCTACTGCTTTTCTATTTCTCCCAGGTGTTCTCATCTAGCTAACAACTCCTTGAGATATTCCACTATTTTAACAGTTTCTTTTAAATTGTATTTGTCACCTGTTTTAATAATGAACCACACCATATGGTGATCACTGGTTGATAGATGATCATCCATTATAACAGGGGTGGTAGAGGCCATCGCGCAAACAGGTCCTAGTCTATAAAATGGGACCTGTGATAAATAATGCCCTCGGTGAGGAAGTGTGCTTAAGTCTTTCTTTCCTGGTTCTGTGTTGCATAATTGGTATGGTGGTTTTTCTTAAGAAGAACTGTTTGTACATGATTTATATTCACTGTAGTCTGCTATAGATTAAGCAGTAGGGCCAGTTAGCTAGCAGCACTAATAGTGCATAGTGCACCTACTGTAGGTTCTCTCTTTCCTCAGTACTATCTAGTAATATTTTCCATAAAGTCAATTGTGACAATAAGACAGTAGATGTTGGAAACAAACAGAATAAAAGCCTATTGGAAGCATGTGTGTGACATTGCGAGCAACAGATAGTGACAACAATGGTGATAATCCCATTAGTACCCCCCCCTAGCCAAAATTAAGTCCGGTATTTTTCAAAAGAGGAAAACAGAGAAACTGGGTAGAGCTGAGGTTTGGAGGACTAGAAGTACAGATTAAGACAAGCTTTTCAGCTGCAGCAACAGCCACTCTCTTCACCTTCTAATGTTAAAATGTTAAAGCACAAGATATGATACTCATGTGCCCAACCCAAGGGCTTGATTTACTGAAGTGTTGTTTTCCTGTTCTGTGCCATTGGGAGCAATAGTATCTGAGCGAATCTGTCCTTAAATCTGCTTCTTTATTTTTATGGCAAAGGATCATAATGTCTGTATTTGTTTTCTTATTTGTATTCATAACTGTACTCTTTAATCAATGTATTTCTCTCTGAACTGTGCTTATATTTTTAATTATCACCTTAGTTATATTTTGATTCTGCTGTTAATTACATGCTGGCATTTGTTTTGTTTCCCCAGATGAAAACTTGCCTCATAATCCCTTTTCTGGCATTTTTACTAAATCTCTGTCTGGCTGATTTACCCCTTGCTGTTTTGGTTTCCTGAAGGCAAACAACAACTGAATATCTTGTCTCCTACACATCCCCTTTAGTATAATGGGATATTCAGACAGTATGCCAGCAAGCTAAAGTTCAGAATGCAAATATTTTGATCGGGGGGGGGGGGGGGGGGGGGGGGGCACTGCTGCTATAATTTCTATATCATTAGCCTGTGCTCCATTTTCTGTCCACCTGCCAAGTATATGAGTGTTGCCTCCTAGAATACTTCACCTCACCTTTCTTTATTTTGGATTAGAGAAGCACCTCTGGCCAACCTTTTCTGTGCCCCTCATAGCTTCCTTTATATTGCATGGAAGAAAAAATATAGAACTTTTATTCTGTTTTCCTCCCATGGACAATTATGGGGCTTTGTCCATAGTCATGCTTATACTCTAGTCATATAAAGCTCAGATTTTTATTAAATAACCAGTTGCAGTCATGCCTGAATGCTTTAAGAGAGAGTATGGAATCTCTATTGCACAGTGTGACGGTCTTCTGCTGAAAAGTGACATTGACAGTCCCTAACTACTGCACAAGAATCTCAACACACTACCTGTGCATGTTTCCCGAAGAACAGTCATTCATATGGCTAGGTTAATAATTCCTATGACATTTACATACTATTGGAAGAAAAGAGAAGGCAGAAAAACATAAAGATAAAGGAGGCGTTCACTCTAACACTTTGAAGAATGAGCTAGAAATGCAAAGACAGAACGCACGGAAGAGATATTCTATATAGAAGATAATTCTGTAAGTGTACTTGTGAGTAAAAAGCACAGAGTAACATAGGGGCCCCTTTATTAAGTGTCAGATGCACTAAGCCTAAGGAGCAAGCAACGTGGTTTTTAAACCAGTTCTAGCCAGTCTAGCGAGTAAGTAGTAAAACAAGACATACACAAAAGGGTTCTCCAAGCCATTTTCCTGTCATGGTAGCAGCTAATGAAAATGGAATGCAAATGATCCAAAAGCTATTATAATGAACTAATTAGTATTATAATGTGCATGCAAGGCAATACACAGCCGTTTTCTGACCCCATGCACAAAAGCAGTCCCTACCTTTACTGTGGAAAACCTAATGGGAGGTCTGCACCTGTTGTTAATGCCTGGCTGGGGCTGCTGTGAGCTGTTGATGGTGCAAGAAGCATTACAGGCACTTCTGTGGCAATTTATTGTAGGCTGTAGATGGCTATGATACACACAGTTTGTCTGCGTGTATAAAACCATCTTTGGCATTGTGCTTCCAGGGGAGAGAGAGCGGGGCCCTGAAAAGAAGGAGAACTTTCCCCCTTATGCAGAGGTAGAGAGCAAATATCTGAGGGAGACCCAGGACTCTCTCAGCCAATCACAGCGCATTTAGCTGACACCAGTGACAGCTAAACACACTATGATTGGCAGGCACTTCTTTTTAAAATGCAAGAGGCATAACACTTCTGTGGCAATTTATTGGAGTCTGTAGACGATTATTATACATGCAGCTTGTCTGTGTATATGAAGCTGTTTTGGCATGTGCAGAGCATGCTCAGCTGACTGACTGGCTTCCCCCCTAGGAAGGAAATCATATGCAAATGAGCTAACAGCAAGCATCTCATTTGCATGCAATTTCCTTCATGCATTGCCGTTTTTTTCCGAATCGCTAAACAGCAACCGGGGAGCGGTAAGGGAAGGTCTTTCTCCATGGAGTTAGTGCATCTGAGTCTAAGTGGCGGTAAGTACTAACACATACTTAGTGCATGCTGAAAAGGCACTTCCATGGATAGCTCAGGAAAATTGCTGCACGCTGCGGGGTCAGCACAGGAGCTCTTAGAGCTACAGAATAGGTGGTGGTAAGGGAAATTAGCACATGACCATTAATGGCACAAATGAAATTGCAGCCATTTTACAGCCACGCTAAAAGTGGCCGCAGCACGTAGGAAACCCACTTGCTAACAACAGCGCCAGCCACTTTTTAGTGCGGCTTAGTAAAAGAGCCCCATAATGAATGAGACAAAGATCAAAACCACCCATATTTTAATTAAGATCGTGCCTTTTTTTTTTTTTTCATAAATAGCTCTAGGATAATTATATTCAGGTACAGAAGGTATTTTCCTGTCTCCAGGAGACTTACATTGGAGGCAATGGAGATTACATGACTTGCCCACATTCACAGATGGTGAGTGGGATTGGAGCTCCAGCTTTCTTGATTCTCAGCCAGTGGTTTAGCAAGGGCAGGGCAGTGGGGGGCGGTCACCTCCGGGTGCACACTGCTGGAGGGTGCAGAGAGTAGCCACGCGCCTGTCGGCTCTGCTGGTTCCCTGCTCCCTCTGCCCCGGAACAGGTTACTTCCTGTTCCGGGGCAGAGGGAGCAGAGAGCCAGTGGAGCCAACAGGCGCGCGGCTGCTCTCTGCACCCTCCAGCAGGCAAGAATGCACCCGGGGGGGTCTTGATGCACTGAGGAGGGGGGTGTCATTGCATCAAGGGGGGTGTTGTGCTGCACCCTGGGGGGATGGTCGCCGCTGCACGCTGGCATGCAGGAATGCAAGAAAACATCAGATCTAACATTATTCACTAAGGATGAATGAGTGCTGCCACAGCTTGCTTTTGTAACTGATTGCATTGGTACTGACTGGAGAAGTGCTGATATGAGAGTCTCTGAGCTCAATTGCCAGCTCTGTCCACCCAAGTATCTCCATGTTTCGCTCAGTGGTGTAGCCAGAAGGCAATTTTTGGGTTTGTCAATAGGTTGGATGGGTGGGCACTG
Organism: Microcaecilia unicolor; assembly: GCF_901765095.1. NCBI lineage: Eukaryota > Metazoa > Chordata > Amphibia > Gymnophiona > Siphonopidae > Microcaecilia > Microcaecilia unicolor. The sequence continues at coordinate 525,947,692 of NC_044032.1, forward strand.
GAGAAACACCTGCCACCTGATGCACCCATGCCTTGCCCCTGCTCCTACCGTACACCTACTCCCAATAACATCAGTAGGAGAACCTTGCATGTAGCAGAGCATCAGAGAAATACAAAGAGCTGCATTTTCTCCTACACTGTGCAAAATATAATGATAGCACATGCCAAAGATGGTGTTGGGGGGGGGGGGGGGTGTACAACTAGTACAACTGCCCTTGGCCCCCTAGCCAGAGAGAACCCCAGGCCAGCCAGAAGCTGAAGAAGGTGTAGCCTGTTGTTAGTAAGCTTTGGGGTCCCTCCCAAATTTCTGCTTTGGGCCCCAGACATATCTAACACCAGCTCTGGCAGGATGTATATTTCAAATCTGACATATTCTAATTACAGAAAAGAAACATAAAATTATTTTTTCTACCTTTTATTGTCTGATCATTTTATTTTTCAAATCATGTTGGTCCCAGGCTCTATTTTTTACTTCCCTCTGTCTTCTTTTAACTCACTGACCAAGGTCTCCTGTCCATTTCAGTGGCGTTCCTAGGGGGGGCGGACACCCGGGGCGGCACCCTGCCCCCCGGGTGCAGCGCCCCCCCCCCCCGATGCAGTGCAGACCCCCCCCCTGGCGAAAGACCCCCCCACGAAAGAGCCCCCCTGGGTGCATGCCGCTGGGGGGGGGGGTGCCGCAGCACGCGCCTGCTGCGAGTTTACTAACTTTGCTCGTTTGCTACAGCTCCTTCTGCCCCGGAACAGGAAGTAACCTGTTCCGGGGCAGAGGGAGCTGCAGCGAACGAGAGAAGTTAGCGAACTCTCGCAGCAGGAGTGCGCCGCGGCACCCCCCAGCGGCGTGCACCCGGGCGGACCACCCCCACCGCCCCCCCTTGGTACGCCACTGGTCCATTTGACATTTCTACTCTCTGTATATCCACTATCCATCAAAGCCCCTTAAAATTTACACTCCAGCTCATCGATATCTATTTAGTCACAATCAGGGCACAGACCAAAGAAGTCTGCCCAGCACTGGTTTTGCTTCCCAATTACCGGTGTTGCTAAAATTCCGTGGATCCATTCCTTCTAAACAGGATTCCTCGCCTCTCTGACTCTACCCCATTCAGCTTCTCTCCCTTTTACTCCCCCCTTCCTTTTCAGCATTAGGTTTGCTTGCTTGATTGCCTGCTTGCCCTCCCTCCAGCTGTAGGTTCAATATTTGATCCCCTTTTCCTTCAGCTCCTTGGTCTGGAATTTCTGTTTCCCTTCCCCCTTTTGCTGTTCCAGAAGTTCTCTCCTTTCCTTCCAGCTCCTATCCTCCTCTTCCTTCCACAAGTCCAGCAGCTCTCTCCCTTCTCTCCAGCTCCCTCCTCCTCTCCCCCCCCCACACCCAGCAGCTCTCTCTTCACTATAGCCCCTTATTCTTCCCATATCCAGCAACTCTCTCCCTTCCCTCCAGCCCCCTCTTCCTCCCAAGTCCTTCAGCTTTCTCCCTTCTAAACAGATCCCCTCCTCCTCCTCTTCCTCCCAGATCTAACAGCTCTCTCCCTTCTATCCAGTTCCCTTCCTCCTCCTCCTCTTCCTCCCATGTCCAGCAGCTCGCTCCCTTCCCTCTAGATCTCCTCCTCCTTTTCTTCCCATGTCCAGCAACTCTATCCCCTCCTGCCCCCTCTTCCTCCCAAGTCCAGAAGCTCTCTCTCTCCAAATTCCCTCCTCCTCTTCCTCCCACATCCAGCCCCCTCTCCCTTCCAGTCTTCTCCTTCCCCCACAAGTCAGCACCTCTTTGCCTTCCCCCAATCCAACATCCCTCGCTGGCTTTCCTCCCTCAGATCCTGGTCCTGCCATCCGTGGTCATTGTCTCTTTCTGCTCCTCCCCAGCCATGCCACAGTGCCTGCAGCTTTCATTTTCAGGCCATTGCTGGCAGCAATTCACACAGGCATTTCCCTCTGCCACGTCTGGCCCTCGCATACACAGGAAATTGCATCAGAGAGGGCTGGATGCTGCAGAGAGAAATGTCTGCGTGAATTGCTTCCACTTTCAACGTGTTCTCCTCCCTTTAGGACCTACTTAGATTTGCATGTGTGCCTCTGCAGTATTTTTCTAGCATCCATATGTATCTCCTATCATTTTTTTTTTACATTTTTCTTGGAGGGGTGGAAGGGGTAAAGATATTTCAGTTTTACTCAGCACATACACGTGCAGTTTTAGTCTTGTAAAATATGTCTCATTTCCTGCACATTTTCACTACCACATTGAGAGTCACACATCCACAAATTTTCTAATAGTGCTGCCCCACCATCAGACTATTCTCCCTAAATTAGCTCCTTTCGCCGAACTGAACCCTGATCCTCACTGTCATCCACAGTGTCATTCAACTGAACCCTGATGCCCTCATCATACCTTTCACCCCTTCTCTCTTTTCCCAACTCAACCATAAACCTCACTGACAGTGCTCAGCCCCCTTCTTCAAGCCCCCACACCAGACCCCTCTCCCACCCCAAAATGGTCCTAGCATTTTTTTATTCTCTTGCCCCCTACCCCTGTGATCTCCTCACCTCCCCTTCCAGCATCACCTTTATGCCCTCCGTGGTCCACATTCTCCCCTCAAAACGAGTGTTCCTCTTTGCTCCCGGGACTGTCAGCAGTTAAAAAAAAAAAAGAAAAGAAAGAAAGGCAGCCGATGTGCAGCCTTATGCTGAAGCTGTCAGTCAGGATCTGCCAGTCCTGCCCCCTCTGATACACACTTCCTGTTGCTATGTAGGCAGGACTGACAGAGGCTGACTAACAGCTTCAATACAAGGCTCTATGCTGGTTGCACTTTTGCTTGCTTGTGTTTTTATCTGACAGTCTTGGGAGCAGGAAGGAGCCACAGGAGAAGCAGAAGTATGAGAGAAGGAGGCAGTCTAAAGGGAAGCAAGAAGAGGTAAAGCTGGGAGGGACGAAGTGGGATGCTGAATGACATGGGAAAGGTGAAGGGAAGGGAAGGGGTTATTGGCACCCTGTCCTGCAGGTGTGTGGAGTGCAATACCAAACTATGCCCATGTCTCACATGTGGACAACCCATCCCACCAACTCTCTTTAAACCTGCATAGAATAGCATGGTCTGTGTTGATTTTCTTGGCAGGCCAACTACTTCCTGTTCACAGGTTAAGGACTGCCAAAAGAGGCACTGTGTAGCAGTGGCGTACCAAGGGGGGGGGGGGGTGGCGGCGGTCTGCCCCGGGTGCACGCCGCTGGGGGTGGTGCCACGCGCCTATCTGCTCCACTCGTTCCGTGCTCCCTCTGCCCCAGAACAGGTTACTTCCTGTTCCGGGGCAGAGGGAGCATGGAACAAGCGAAGCAGACAGGCGCGCGGCACCCCCCAGCAGGTAAAAATTCACCCGTGGGGGGTGTCCTTTTGCCGTGGGAAGGTGTGTCCTTTCGTTGGGGGGAGGTGGCCTTTCGCGAGGGTGGGGGGTGCTACACCCGGGGGGCCGCATCGGCGATCTGCCCCGGGTGTCAGCCACCCTAGGAATGCACTGCTGTGTAGCGTTCTTCTTCTGCTGTTCCATGCACATTTAAATAGAGCTTGCGAGCTGGGCTGTCCATGACATGTATCGAGGACAAAAAATCCTGGGGAAGGTACCCACAGAAAAAAAAAAAATCTTAATTTATGATGGCAAGCTATATTTGTGGGTGATAATTGCCACCCCATAGTGATGTTTATACCCAGTGTGGGCAGGAATCACTAAGGATCAGTCCTGCCCTAGCAGTAACTGCACCACCACTTATCTGTTGGAAGGGAGGTAGAGGAGGCATTCCTTCTGTTTGGGGGAAGGAAGGGAGAAAGTGGGGGCAGCAGCGTTTTAACTGCAGTCCAAAATTGAATACAAATTCTGGGCCAGGTTTGGCACTGAAGCTGAAACAAAACTGGAATTTGGTGGCCTCTAATTTTGAGATTATATGGAATAGCACATAAATGTAAGGGGGCATACACATGGGTGAATCATGAGTAGAAAATCATCTGGACTCCTATTTACATGCATAACTAATAGAATACTGTAGGCACAATACAGATACACTCGTTTGTTTGTTTTTTGGGGGGGGTTTTTTTTTGGGGGGGGGGTACCTGACATTATGTATAAATTCTGAAAGAAATGGGTCCCAAACAAGACTAACATAGTAAGTATGGCATCAGATGCTAATGTATTCCCCTTATCTACTACTACTACTTAACATTTCTAAAGCGCTACTAGGGTTACGCAGCGCTGTACAATTTAACATGGAAAGACAGTCCCTGCTCAAGGAGCTTACAATCTAAAAGACAGGTGTACAATCTAAAGACAAGTGTGGAGTCCGTCTGATAGGGAATACTATATTTCACGAAAGGTTAGGTGCCGAACGCAGCATTGAAGAGGTGAGTTTTAAGCAGAGATTTGAAAATGGGTAGGGAGGGAGCTTGGCGTAGGGGTTGAGGAAGATTGTTCCAGGCAAAGGGTGAGGCAAGGCAGAATGAGCGGAGCCTGGAGTTGGCAGTGGTGGAGAAGGGAACTGAAAGGAGAGATTTGTCCTGTGAGCGGAGGTTACGGGCGGGGACATAGGGGGAGATGAGGGTAGAGAGGTAGTGAGAAGCCGCAGACCGGGTGCATTTGTAGGTAAGGAGGAGAAAAGTTTGAATTGTATGCGGTATCTGTTCGGAAGCCAGTTAAGTGACTTGAGGAGAGGGGAGGTGTGAGTATATCGGTTCTGGCGGAATATAAGACGTGCGGCAGTGTTCTGAATGGATTGAAGGGGGGATAGATGGCTAAGTGGGAGACCGGTGAGGAGTAGGTTGCAGTAGTCAAGGCGAGAGGTAATGAGAGCGTGGACGAGAGTTTCGTGTGGTGTGCTCAGATAGGAAAGGGCGAATTTTGCTGATGTTGAAGAGGAAGAAGCGACAGGTCTTGGCAGTCTGTTGGATATGCGCAGAGAAGGAGAGGGAGGAGTCGAAGATGACTCCGAGGTTGCGGGCAGATGGGACGGGGAGGATGAGATGGATGGTGGAGGAAAAGGAGAGGTGGGTTTAGATGGAAAGACGAGGAGCTCGGTTTGGACATGTTCAGCTTCAGGTGGCGGTTGGACATCCAGGCAGCAATGTCGGATAAGCAGGCCGATACCTTGGCCTGGGTCTCCGCGGTGATGTCTGGTGTGGAGAGATATAGCTGGGTGTCATCAGCATAAAGATGATACTGAAAACCATGAGATGAGATCAGTGAGCCTAGGGAGGAGGTGTAGATTGAGAAGAGATCCAAGCCCACTGTGCCAAAATAGTAGAAGGAACTAACTCCACACCAAGTATTATAAAAATAGAGTATTATTTTATTTACAATAACAGCAAATTATATAAGGAAGATAGAGATAAGACAAAGACAATCCCATTACACAAATAGCTTAGAGTAAACACACATAAATCCATAACTAGAGTCTGAAGTACAGAGTTACTGTAATCCACAGAGCACTACAAATGTACATGGCCATATAACCTGATGTAGTCCTTCAGATGTCAGCGTGTCTCTCAGATGGTCATCTGGTCCATTGCAGGTCTTGCCCCTCAGATGAAATGTTGAAACAGCAGCATCTATCTCTGATAAGAGCTCCTTTTATAGATAAATCAGAAGCTGTACTGCTGATGGAAGGAAAATCCTCAAAGAGCTGAAAATCTGAAAAGATTTAAAGAGCTGAAAGGATCCAAAAGATCTCTTACCCTTTCATCATTGACAAAAACCTTCCTTGAAAATTTTTCAATTTTTCAAAAAAAAACGTTTATGCTGCTTCTAGTGCTTATTGATATAGATGGGCATAATCGAATGCGAACGCCCATCTCCTTGGGCGTCTATCTCCGAGAACGGGTACGTGAAGGGGCGAGACAAACCATATTTTCTAAAAAAAAAGGGCATCCATATTTTTTCCGATAATACGGTTTGTGCCAGCCAAATGCATCAGATTTGTGCGGATTTGAGCTGGACGTTATCATTTTTCAGTGATAATGGAAACCGAAGGTGCCCAGCTCAAAAACGAACATTTGTTCATGGGAGGGGCCAGGATTCGTAGTGCACTGGTCCTCCTCACATGCCAGGACACCAACCTGGCACCCTAGGGGGCACTTGTAACAATTAAAAAAAAAAGTTAACTACCTCTGAAGTCCATAGCTCCCTTTCCATGGGAGCTGAGCCCCCAATCCTCCCCAAAACCCACTCCCCACAACTCTACACCATTACCATAGCACTTATGGCTGAAGGGGGGCACCTAGATGTGAGTACACTTCCTTTCAAAACCAACATTAATTGCCACTTGTCCAAAGTCCAAAGTTCATGCTGATAGAAGAGGCATTCCCTCCAGCTAACTTTATTACAAGGCAAATTATACATGTCGAGTTTCCGAAGAAGATTTCGAAACCCTGCAGAATCGAACTCATGTGATTTTGGTTTGGAAAGATCTCGTGGAGTGGATGGATTGAGAGGATATTTTGAACTTTGGACAAGTGGCAATTAATGTTGGTTTTGAAAGGAAGTGTATTAACATTATGGACAGTGTTTGAATTTCAGTACGGCGATGGAAGGATATAAGAGCTGCAGCTAGCATCATGGATTGTTGTCTAGAGGATCCTCTCGGCCATCTCACATTGTAAAGCTAAGTGATGGATTTTTTGATTTTTTTGACTTTTTGCCTTTTCAAATATTTAGAAGTTATGAGACAATAATACGCTAAATATTAAATTTTGATGGGGGTGAGGTTTTTATAGGAGCAAGAGACAGGATTGACTTGCTCGGTTCTGTCATAGGTGACAATTAAGTATTTATTATCAAGTTATATTTTGTATTTAACACAGGTGGTGTTGTTTAAAAAAGTTTTTCATAAAAAACAAAAACGTTGAGAGAAGTTCTATGCTAGAGAAATTTATCCACCCTTAGAGGCAGCACCTTGTGTGTATCGTCTCGTTTCTGGGTGAGTTTACCACTCTGAGAATTTCTCCTATAAATATTATAATTACCATATTGTTACATTGTTATTAGTCACCCAGAACTGTTCTAGGTCAATCCTCTGACTGTTTACAGTAAGGCATAATAAGGTGGCATAGTTCATCATCCACCTAATGTTGTGTATAAACTCATTGACCAAGCTAGGACTGGCAAAGAAATCAAAATGGTCCTGATAATCTTAGATTGGAAATACCACCGTGAGAACGTTTTCTGACCACATTACTCACATCTCATGTTCATCTTATAAAAACTTTCCTGAAATAATGGCAGGATAATCTACTGGTTATACAAAACTCATAAATACATAGATGCAAGTAGTAAAATTCTTAAAAGGGAGGAAAACGCATTTCACACAGATTGATGCATCATATTTTTCTTCTTTTATTCCTGAATTGATGACCTTCAACTTGTTGAAAGTTTATGATTTTGGTTAGATAATATACTTTTGATTGTATGGAGATTAATGAATGAATTTTAGATGATGTGCTCCTTGTATGAAAGTTTCTTTCCTATATTTTAATGGAGTTCTTTTAGAGTTGTATGTTTTATATTTTTATTGTTTACCTAATATAAACCATTTTGATTTGCTTCAGCAAGAACTCACAGTGTAGTAAAATACAGTAAATGATCAATGATACAAAAACATAAATCAATCTAAACTTTAAAAAGAATATCCTATATCACATATTCTTCTCATCTAATATATACACAACACACTATATATATGATGATAAAATAAAGCAGGTATTATAATTGACTGTAATTATTAAATCCAAGTTACTTAATTCCCAACCTCACGAGTCAAATCCCAACCTTCTCCATTTACTATCCCAAATACTTGCTGGAACAGAAATGGTTTAAGTTCCATTTAAAATCCAGATATTCCTCCACCATTTGAGACTCTGGAGGCATACAATATTATTCCACAGCTTTGACTTTTGACATCTACTACTACTACTTACATTTATAAAGCGCTACTAGGGTCACGCAGCACTGTACAATTTTTAAACAATATTTTAACAAGGAAGGAACGGTCCTGCTCAAAGGAGCTACAATCTAAAGGGCAATCTAAAGGACAATTATGCAGTAAATCAAATGGGGCAGTATAGGTTTCCAGAATAGAGGTAGGTGGTTATGTGCCGAAAGCTACAGTGGCTTTAAAGTAAGGATTTGAAGATGGGCAGGGAGGGGGCTTGGCGTATGTGCTCAGGAAGTTTATTCCAAGCATAGGGTGAGGTGAGACAGAAAGGGCGGAGCCTGGAGTTGGCGGTGTTGGAGAAGGGTACAGACAGGAGGGATTTGCCTGTGAGCGGAGGTTTCGGGTGGGAACGTAAGGGGAGATGAGGGTAGAGAGGTAAGGAGGGGCTGCAGATTGAGTGCATTTGTAGATTAGAAGGAGAAGCTTGAACTGTATACGGTATCTGATTGGGAGCCAGTGAGGTGACTAACCATTCTAACCTGTCTCACCTCATTAACAGAGAGCTTTTTCAGAAGGAAATTGTAAAGAATTGCAATATTTGACTCAGGTACCCAGATCCCTTTTTTCTTAAGGTTGTATATACCAAACACAGCATCTTAAAATGTGTTTGATATTATGTTGGGAACCACTGAAGCCTAACTAATTCTGATGTCATCATCCACCTAATCCTGCAACTTGTTAATAAATGAAGCCAAACTCTGCAAACAGTGCAACACTAGAGAAGTAGAAATAGAAATGTATTTATGCCTACACTGAGCAAAATACAAAGATATGAGGAATGAACATTTCCGTTTCCTAGATATTCCCCCCTGTTTAGTAAGCCGCACTAGCAGTTATTACGTGGTAATGCCGATACAGCCCATTCAAAGTGAATTAGCGCAGAGAGCTGCTAGTGCGGCTTAGTCAACAAGGGATTTATTTCTAATTCTGTTAGTTTCAATATCTCTTTCTTTCCCCACTTTCACCTTGCCAATCTTCAAAATCCTTTTTCTAGGATCAAATTTACATGCCTTCTCTCTCCCCTTTCTCTTCTTAGATCTGTTGTTGACATACACCATTTCCATTTGTCTCTTTTAGTCTTCATGTTCTCCTTAGCCTTTCCATACACAAATGGCTGGATTTCACCGCTATTTTCTTTTCTCTCACCTTCCAATGCTCAGTCCTGCTCTTTTTTACTTTTCAGTTATCTACCAGTTTTACATCTCCCATTCATTTGCTCCTCAGGTCTCTAATTCTTACTTTATCATTCAATTTTAGATGTTATTGTTCTTATATCACTTTATCATTTGCTCTATTCCCAGCTTAACCCCCTTTGTTTTTCATCTAGTCCCTAGTATCCTAATTTTATTCTCTACACTAATTCCCTTCCCAACTTTCAATCCCTCAACAGTCCAGTTCCACCCTACTTCCCAGCCACTTTCTTCAGCTTTATTTTCTTCTTCTTTTACTTCCCTCTGAACTTCACATTTCAGTCCTTCACAGCTCTCTTTCCCTTGTACCTTGCCCCTTCCATAGCCCTCCGTCCTTTTTCCACTGCATCTACCACTCACCTCCATGTCTTTCATACCATTTCTCACTCTGGCCCGAGACAGCTGAGAAAGACCAGGAGTGCTGTCTGTATAAAAAATGCCAGCCATCTGGGACCCTGAAGCAGCTAAGCGAAACGCTGGCCATCATTGCTCTGGGGGCTTGTGAAAAGCTGGAAGAACTTGGCTTTTGCCTTTAAAAGATAAGTGCTTTTGATATTTGAATTAACACAAAGAAGTTTGCTTGCTCTTTGTAGTTGAATCGTTGATGCTAAATAGAGCTGCTCTGCTGACTGCTATTTGTAGTGGTATTTTTGTCTAATGGACATTAAATGATGAAAGACTGAAAAATAATAATATAATAAATGACAGTAAAATTACATATTTTTTGGAAGGTTTTTGCCAGTGATGAAGAGTAGATTGTTGGATCATTTCAGCTCTATAAATCTTTGGTTTGGAGCTCTTTGAGGCTTTTCCTTCCTTTTTTACATAACTATTAAATGATTATATTGAGTGGATTACTTCTAGTTTTTATTTATTTTTATGGAATATAAACATGCACCCAAAAGGGGATGCCATGTGTGTTGAATAATAGTCCAAACTGCCCAAAACACCTCAGCCAGACTCATATTTGGAAAAACGAAATACGAAAGCGCCAAACCCCTATGAAAAAAACTACACACTGACGCCCACTTAAAGAATGTATTACGTTCCAAATTTTCACCCTGGTTCAAAACATTATTCATGGCGAGGCCCTGGTCTACATGACAGATCTCATAGACTTATCAACCAGGAACACAAAAAGGTCAGCACGCACATTCCTGGATCTCCACTACCCCAGCTGCAACGGACTAAAATATAATCACATATGCATCCAGCTTCTCCTACATAAGCACACAACTATGGAATGCACTACAAAACATTATAAAAACAATGCATGACCTAACAAACATCCGAAAATCACTAAAAACCAACCTGTTCAAAAAGGCATACCATAATGATCTATCCTAAATACCAGAATATGAAATTTATACCATAACTGGACAAAACTGATCCTCTGTTCTTGATTGCTTAATTTACTCTGTCACTAATGAACTTTAACGTAATACCACTTTATTTCTCATTCCGGAAATGAACGCTCTATACCTGACTGCTTAAATTACTCAATCACTTATGAACTTTAATGCAATACCACTCTGTATTTCTCATTCCGGTAATGGCGATCGCCATTACGGCTTAATGTAAGCCACTTGAGCCTGCAAATAGGTGGGAAAATGTGGAATACAAATGCAACAAATAATAATATAATATAATAATAATAAAAATGGCACAGAGTGATTGCAGTCTGTGAAATATTTCCTAACGTATTAGAAAATATTCCACAGACTGTAATCAGACATTAGGAAATATTCCACAGACCGCGATCACTCTGTGCCATTTTCAAAGCATATTTAGCACATAGAAGCAAAAAAAAAAAATTGTTTTCCTTACTTACAAATGATATCTGAAACCCTACTCTACAGTAGTTTAAAACTGTGTATCAATCTATATATATTACAGTGGGGGAAATAGTATTTGATCCCTTGCTGATTTTGTAAGTTTGCCCACTGACAAAGACATGAGCAGCCCATAATTGAAGGGTAGGTTATTGGTAACAGTGAGAGATAGCACATCACAAATTAAAGTCCGGAAAATCACATTGTGGAAAGTATAATGAATTTATTTGCATTCTGCAGAGGGAAATAAGTATTTGATCCCCCACCAACCAGTAAGAGATCTGGCCCCTACAGACCAGTAGATGCTCCAAATCAACTCGTTACCTGCATGACAGACAGCTGTCGGCAATGGTCACCTGTATGAAAGACACCTGTCCACAGACTCAGTGAATCAGTCAGACGCTAACCTCTACAAAATGGCCAAGAGCAAGGAGCTGTCTAAGGATGTCAGGGACAAGATCATACACCTGCACAAGGCTGGAATGGGCTACAAAACCATCAGTAAGACGCTAGGGCGAGAAGGAGACAACTGTTGGTGCCATAGTAAGAAAATGGAAGAAGTACAAAATGACTGTCAATCGACAAAGATCTGGGGCTCCACGCAAAATCTCACCTCGTGGGGTATCCTTGATCATGAGGAAGGTTAGAAATCAGCCTACAACTACAAGGGGGGAACTTGTCAATGATCTCAAGGCAGCTGGGACCACTGTCACCACGAAAACCATTGGTAACACATTACGACAGTAACGGATTGCACTCCTGCAGTGCCCGCAACGTCCCCCTCTCCGGAAGGCACATGTGACGGCCCATCTGAAGTTTGCCAGTGAACACCTGGATGATGCCGAGAGTGATTGGGAGAAAGGTGCTGTGGTCAGATGAGACAAAAATTGAGCTCTTTGGCATGAACGCAACTCGCCGTGTTTGGAGGAAGAGAAATGCTGCCTATGACCCAAAGAACACCGTCCCCACTGTCAAGCATGGAGGTGGAAATGTTATGTTTTGGGGTTTTTCTCTGCTAAGGGCAACAGGACTACTGTCACCGCATCAATGGGAGAATGGATGGGGCCCATGTACCGTACAATTCTGAGTGACAACCTCCTTCCCTCCGCCAGGGCCTTAAAAATGGGTCGTGGCTGGGTCTTCCAGCACGACAATGACCCCAAAACATACAGCCAAGGCAACAAAGGAGTGGCTCAGGAAGAAGCACATTAGGGTCATGGAGTGGCCTAGCCAGTCACCATACCTTAATCCCATTGAAAACTTATGGAGGGAGCTGAAGCTGCGAGTTGCCAAGCGACAGCCCAGAACTCTTAATGATTTAGAGAGATCTCAAGAGGAGTGGACCAAAATTCCTCCTGACATGGTGTGCAAACCTCATCATCAACTACAGAAGACGTCTGACCGCTGTGCTTGCCACAAGGGTTTTGCCACCAAGTATTAGGTCTTGTTTGCCAGAGGGATTAAATACTATTCCCTCTGCAGAATGCAAATAAATTCATATACTTCCACAATGTGATTTTCCGGATTTAATTTGTGATGTGCTATCTCTCACTGTTACCAATAACCTACCCTTCAATTATGGGGCTGCTCATGTCTTTGTCAGTGGCAAACTTACAAAATCAGCAAGGGATCAAATACTTATTTCCCCCACTGTATATATATATATATATATATATAAAATAAAACCTGAATGGTTTTGAATTATTTTTCTTTATAAGTCTCGTGTTCTCCAAAACCTATAGTGTATATCAGCTGTAATATGACAGTGTCTTTTATGTGGCTTAGTATGGCTTCAGCTCAATGTTGTTTTATAGTAATAATAAAACTTTAGCCTTTATAAAATAGATGTTTAAGAATTGTTGCCATTTTTTAAAGTTTCCCCCAAAGGCCCTTAAATCTGTTAAATGAAATTCTTTATTTGGCAACAATGCAAGCATTAAGAAATCACTGACAGTAAACCTGAGATATTAAGATCACACTCGGAATACCCTAGCTTAAGAATAGATTATTCTTGTCATGGCATGCACAATTCAAAACCATTTGTAGACACTACCGCAGGAAGACAAGCAAATCCATGTTTTTTTCTAGTGCATTCAAAAAAAGGATTGTGCCAATGGCACAGAAGAGAAATTAATGCACAGCAAACTCAGAAAGGACAAAATCAGGTAACATGGATTTTGGAGCAGTTAGATCAATGTCCCCCCTCCCCACACCTTCATCCACCTACCCCCCAAAAAGGAAAATTAAGCAGGTATCACATTAGCTAGTCTAAACAGATACTATTTGAAAAGTAACACCGGGGCCCTTATACTAAAGTTTTAGCATGGTGGTAAATTACTACTACTACTACTACTATTTAAATGCTAAGAAACCCATAAATAGAAATGTGTTTCTTAGGATTTAGCATACGCTAAGCATAAGAACCCCCTCCATGATTTAAAAAACAAATTACATAAATGCAAATCTCTATCATCATCCCCCGCTGTTCATTTCGCCTCGTGGACCCTTGAGCACCATCCAAGGCAGCAGAGCATCCTTAATCTTTCACCCCCTAAAACATATAAAAGTTACACACCCAATTTTACACTCACCCCCAGGTTCTGTATAGCTCCCCCAAATTTGGATGCAGATTAGTCATCAGTTATTGGAGTTAATAAGCACTTAATTGACAGTAATTGGGAGTTATGCACAGATTGTCTATGCCCTGTTCTATAACACGTGTGCCTAAATTTCATAGTGTACAGCTCAAAAGGGGGCAGGGCCATGGGAGAGCATGGGTGTGTCCAGGGGAATTCCCAGAAATTATGTGCAGTATTATGGAAAACCGGCATTTGTGCCTCTAACTGCCATCAGTTTGGTGTGACCATTTACACCAACTCTTAGCACACTAAGCTAATATGCTGTAATTGGTGTTAATTGGCACTAAGCAGTTACGAGCGTAATTGTTTTTAGTCAGAATTCTGCAAAGTGCACATTCAAAATCCATTACACACAACTGCGTAGGGCTGTGGGCATGTGAAGGGCATTGATGGGTCAGAGGCATGACTAGCATTTATGTATATGGGCTATGGAAACTAGCAGTTAAACACCAAACTGCTTATAGTTAGGCATGAGCATTTACATCAGACTTGTGCTAGTGTAAGTAAACTGCCATTACTGAATTTGTGTTTAACAGGCATCATCTCAGTATCTAACTTTAGGTGCTTTTTGAGAATTATCTCCTTAGCTTCTGCCTTTCATGATTCCAGGGACAGGGTGGCCTGCTTGAAATAGGAATGTGCATTTGTTAGCATGCATTTGGTTTATTAGGGCACCTTAAAATTTTAGGACCCTGTTACCAAGCTTTGTCAAAAGGGGGCCTGCTCTAGCATTGGTGCGGGTAAAAGGTAGGTCTTTCTTTTCTTCAGGAAATGGCCGTGTGTCCAATGAGCAGTTGCTGCATGGCCATTTCGGGGTGAGCCCTTACCGCCACCCATTGTGGTAACCGAGCAGTGCTGGGTAGACATCGGTGCTACAAAAATTAAAATGTTTTGAAGCGCCGATATGACGGCATGCTGGGGGTGGGATCTACCACTGGGCTTCTGCGGTAGCCTAGCAGTACTTCCTTTTTAGCGAGTATAAGTACATGTTGGGCTTATCGTCACTTTGCAAAGGGACCCCTTAGTGTGCACACAATTGTGTGGCCCCACTTACAATGTATTTATTTAATAACATTTATATCCTATCAAATCACAGTTAATGGCAAGTTACAATAAGCATATACAATCAAATAAACAAACATCATGACCACATCATCAATTTCAGGGCAGTTAAGTGAAAAACCTGGAGAAATAAATAAGGCTTTCACTGCTGTTGAAACCATAATGAATCATCAGTCGTTCTAACCTCATTTGACAGTGAATTCCATAAAGCAGGAACACTTACAGAAAAAGCATGCTTATACATTCTCTCTCTCAATCCACCCTCCATTAATGGCAATAGAAAAGTATGCCACAGACATTGTCAAATCAGCATAGTAGACTTACATACTTGAACCAAAGAAGAGAGAAACTCAAAGATAAACCCCTATGAATCATAAAAGAAAAAAATATTAACAATAACTTTAAATCAATCTAAAAGTATATGGAAAGCCATGAAATTATTGTAACATGGCTTAATGTGATCATATCTTGATATATTTCTTGAGGTGTATTTCTCTAGTTTGGCCAGCAGGTGGTACATGTTTATGTTTGAAACTGTTACAGAGGAATGACCGTTCCTTCTTAGTTAGCACACAGATACAGAAAATGCCTGTAGTGATGTAACCAGCTACTTTTGAAACTTGTTGTTCTGGACTCTGATTGGCCCAGGAGCTCTTTCATTTGGATTGTACTGGTATTTGCTACAGTTTCAGGCCAGGAGATGAACGAAAGAGAAAGCTCTTTTCTGAAGCCCTGTAAAATAGTTATATTTGATAACTGGTGAGCAGCTATATGTCCTGATCTTCCCAGGTACTTTCTAGAAAGTAACACATATTTAGATAGTGTTATAATAGATCCATACTTCAGCTACCTGTTATTGTTTTCTGATTGCACATTTATTCATTGTTCAATTTTTAAGACATAAAAACCTCAGTTTGTTGCCTCTGCCTGTCTGGACTGATAAAGAATCCTGGTGGTTTGTGTATTGACCTGTGAGTGTTTTCTGGGAACTGTGGGACCACTGGGAGTGTGGATCCAGTAACCTAGAAGTTACTGGGGATAATTTGAAAGTGGGAGACTCACCCAGAGGTTGTTATGACCCAGTCGGTGGGAGGAGGGTGCTAGTGTACAGCACGAGCGGCAGGTGCAGGCGGACCCCGAGCTGTGCTGGAGATAGACTCTCTAAGTGGCCATGAAGTAGCCCATGCGGGTGGCTAGGTATTTAGTGACAGTGTACAAGACCATCTGACTCAATAAAAAATGTGTATGTTATTCAAGAAGATTTTAAGTGATAAGTAGAGATCCAAAGTTCCTTATGGTTTTCAGCCCATAACAAAATAAAATAAAATGTACCGCACAATGTGTGGATTAGACTCATAGGGGCCCTTTTAGAAAGACGCGTTAGGTGCTTCAGCATGCAGCTTGTGTCTAAACGAGACATTGCCAGGTTACCACACCTCCCTGGTGGTAATTTAGATTTGGCACTTGCCTATAACACCTGGATTATTTATTTATTTATTTCCTCCCATGCCGCGGCCATTTGATGCACCGACAAGTCATCGGAATAATAAATCAAGATTGGGATTCTCTACAGGAAAAAAGGCCATTGGGATGAGTCCAATTATTACTTTTATTGATTGGAGATATAGAGACCCAATGTACAGTGGATACCGGTTTCGAATGTCTCAACAATACTAGCAAGTTATTATTATTACAAACATTTTAAGCATACAGAGAATTTGCAAGGTGCTAATTGGATAAATGTTTCCGTAGCAAATGGAACTTCACTACCTGTCATTGGGTGCATTTGAGCTGAGGTGCAGTGGTTGGGTCAGAAAGTTCCGGAACGTTGTATTTTTGTGATCAGGGACACTAACAGGCTCATTATCAAAAGAGAAGGATGCCCATCTTTCAACACAAATCAGAAGATGGGCGTCCTTCTCACAGGGTCGCCCAAATCGGCATAATTGAAAGCCAATTTTGGGCGTCCTCAACTGCTTTCCGTTGCAGGGATGACTGAAGTTCATGGGGGCGTGTCAGAGACGTAGCGAAGGCAGGTCTTGGGCGTGCCTAACACATGGGCCTCCTCGACCCATAATGGGAAAAAAAGGTTGTCCCTGACGAGCACTTGGATGACTTTACCTGGTCCTGTTTTTCTTATGACCAAGCCACAAAAAGGTGCCCAAACTGACCAGATGACCATCGTAGAGAATCAGGGATGACCTCCCCTTACTCCTCACTAACCCTCTCCCACCCACAAAACATTTTGTGCTAGGCTGTATGCCAGCCTCAAATGTCATACTCAGGTCCATGACAGCAGTATGCAGGTCTCTGGAGCATTTTTAGTGGGTGCAGTGCACTTCAGGCAGGCGGGCCCAGGTCCATCCCCCCTACTTGTTCGACTTGTGGTGGTAAATGTGAGCCCTCCAAAAACCCATCACAAACCCACTGTACCCACATCTAGGTGCCCCCCTTCACCCATAGGACTATGGTATGGTGTACAGTTGTGGGTAGTGGGTTTTGGGGGCTCAGCACCCAAGTTAAGGGAGCTATGTACCTGGAGCAATTTATGACATCCACTGCAGTGCCCCCAGGGTGCCCAGTTGGTGTCCTGGCAAGTCAGGGGGACCAGTGCACTACGAATGCTGGCTCCTCTCACGAACAAAGAGCTTGCATTTGGTCATTTCTGAGATGGGCGTCCTTGGTTTCCATTATTGCCGAAAATCAGAAATGACCAAGTCTAGGGACGAACCATCTCTAAGGATGACCTACATGTCAAGATTGAAATGAAAGATGGACGCCATCTTGTTTCAATAATACAGGTTTCCCCGCCCCTCCACCGGGACGTTTTGCGAGGATGTCCTCAGCAAAACTTGGGCATCCCTTTTGATTATGCCTTTCTAAATCTGTGTCAGGAGATGAAGAAAACATACCAGGAATTGTTGGATGAATGTCTTCAAGCATCTGGATGGCTTCTTTAAAAGTGTATCAAATCTGACAAAAACAATAGGGGGTACATGAAATAAAGAAAATAAGCGCTGCTATACAGCAGAAGAAAATGTTGGATCAGATGAATTCTGAATGTTTGTGCTATGTAAAATTAATGGGAAGAACTCCAGTCATAGTTCCTTCTATGTCTGAGAAGATTATACAAGGACAATGTCAGAAGGTGCAGGGATTAAAAGCCTGTACAATGGTAGTGACGGCTACAGAAAATGGGTACAAATCTGAGAATTTATAGTGGCCAATACCTTGGTGAAGCCTGAAAAAGGAAATGTTATGTTAAGAGTGATGAATGTGGATCTCATCATTCCACCAAGGGCTCGAATTGCTGAGGTAATGAAGCCAGAGTCTATATTGTGTCCAGAGAACTTCTTAGAAGAGGTTGAAAATCCTGCAGAAGATAATCAACTGAATTTGGATACTTTGGATGAGTCTGACATGCCAGATGTAAAGATTGGGAAAGTTTAACCAAACAACAGGCTTTTGATTTGAAGAACTCCTGATAAAACATAAAAATGTCTTCCCTGTTAATAATAGGATATTGGGTATACCACCCTGGTGACACATACTATTGATACTGGGGACGCTAAACCAATTAAACAACCATATAGATGGGTATCACCTCATCAATACAATGATTTTAAAGAACACATTTTCGAATTGGTTAATCAGGGCATTCTTAAGAAAAGTAATATTCCTTGGGCTTCTCCAGCGGTAGTAATAAGAAAGAAGGATGGGACCCTAAGGGTGTGCTGCGACTATAGAAGATTAATGCAGTAACAATCAAAGATGCATATCCTTTCCCAAGGATAGACGAATCCCTAGATGCTTTAGGGAAAGCTGTATGGTTTTCAATCGTTGATCTGACTTCCGGGTAATTTCAATTAGGTATGAACCCTTCAGTAACAGCACCCTTTGGATTGTACGAGTGGACGAGGATGCCTTTTGGCCTATGCAATGCCCCAGCCAGCTTTTAAAGATTAATAGAGACAGTGCTGGAAGAGTATGTTTTCCAAATAGTACTGTTGTACCTAGATGACATTCTGGTGTATGCTACTACATTTGAAGAACATCTACAGAGGTTTGAACTGGTCTTCATAAGATTAAAACAATGTAGATTGAAATTTAAACCAGCCAAATGTAAGTTGTTCAGTAAAGAAGGGAAGTTTCTTGGTTATGTAATATCAGAGAAAGGAATTGCTAGATCCAGAAAAGACAAAAGTGTTAGAAAATTGGGCTGTTCCAAGAACCAAGACCGAATTGAGAGGTTTCTTAGGGTTTGATAGCTTCTATAGATGCTTTGTTAAAGACTTTGCTCAATTAGCAGTACCCCTACAATCATCTCACCGGAAAGGCTAAGAAGCAATAAAGCGGATGTTCTGCTTGTCTGGATGAATTGTGTCAAACAGCATTCAAAAGAATAAAGAGAGGACTTATATCAGCTCCTGTACTAATGTTCCCTGTGTTTGACACTCTGTTTAACTGCTGATGCAAGTTTTAAGGGTTAGGAGCTATTTTAAGTCAAGTACAAAATATTGAGGAAAGGTATAGCTTATGCTAGTAGGGGACTGAGGAAATCAGAGCATATATTAAAAACTACTCCGCTTTCAAATTGGAACTCTTGGCTTTGAAGTGGGCTGCCACAAAAAAGTACAGAGAATATCTGCTCTACAAAAGATTCATAGTGAGGTCTGATCATAACCCTTGAAATATTTACAGTCAGCAAAAGTGGCAAGCCGTTGAACAGAGATGGTTGGCCCAGTTTGGCAGAACTGGACTTTGATGTAGAGTATAAGCCGGGAAGAAACAATCAGAATGCGGATGTGTTATCTAGATTGCCATCAGAGGAGGTGTATTGCTTTGGTAATTGCAGCCTGCTCACTTGATCACCACAGACTGTTCACAGAATAAAATACTACAGATTCTTTTGGATTTGTATTGGATAAATTAAACTCTTTATTCAATGGAGAGTGTATAAATCATTATTGCTTCAGTCCTATACATGATTAAGAAATATACACGCTGACTGAGTCAAATTAGGAGATATGCACACTAATTAAACAATCTAACTAAAAGAAAGCTATAAAACAGATACATATATTTCCAACTCCAGGTAGCCAGGCTGGACCTGGAAACAAGAACCATTCTCCCCTTTGCATACCAAATTAGTTGGAGCTGTGTCTTATCTTCTGCATTCCAACTTATTTTTGTATGTACAAGAAAAGTTACTTTCAGTCAAAGACAAGATTTCAGAGTGTATTATCGGACAAAAGCAGGTTGAAAAGCAATCCTTCAAGATAACATTTAAACAATCATTTTTAAAACAGAATTCAACAATACAGACCTCGAGTGCAGTGGTTGTTCAAGACAGGGTTGAAAAACATCTTTAAAATTCACTTTAAAATGGAATGAAGAACATGATAAAGATTTTTGTTTTTTTCCCAACAAAGTAAAAAGTAATTAGTTACAAGCTCCAGAATCTTAGCAAAGGTTCAATCCCCATATACTGATATGGAAATCATACAGTCACAGAGAGAAGACCGTATTCTGCATGAATTAATTGATGCCCTTGAATACAGAATTCAGCCTAATCTGTACCAATCTTCTCCCGAATTTAAGCGTTTGTGGGGACAAAGGAGATAGTCATGAAGAACCGTATCTTATATAGGCAAAATGAAGACCCGAGAAATAGGGAGCAAGTTTTATCAATTAGTAGTTCCTAAAGTTCATCGTAATGAAGTAATTCAAGTACACCATGATAATAGTGGGCATTTGGAAGTGAGACGGTGTTAAGAACTTTGAGACAAAAGTTTTATGGAAAAAATGGCTCATGGTGTGGAAGATTGGATTAAAAAAATGCACATGCTGTACTTTAGCAAAAGAATGTTGCCCTAAGGAACATGCTCAGATGTCATGTTTCCGTGTTTACTAAACCATTGGAGTTGGTAGCAGTAGATTATACTCTGTTGGACAAAGATTCCAGGGGATATGAAAATGTGTTAGTATATTTGACATGTTTTCCAGTTTCCAGTAGCTGTTCCAACAAAGAATCAGTCTGCAAGAACCACGGCAAAGTGCTTAATTAAATATTGGATTGCTGTGTATGGATTTCCTGAGTGTATACATTCTGATCAGGGGTGGTGTTTTGAGGCTGATATCATCAAGGAAATGTGCAGCTGGTCCTGACATTCGAAAGTCTAGAACTACATCTTACCACCGAAAAGGCGAACAGTCGTTGTGAAAGATTCAATAAATCTGTAAGTCAATTAATTAAAACCCTTGCTTCAGAAAAAGAAGGTATTGGTCGGATTACATTTGCGAAGCTAATCAAATATATACAGCACAGTACATGGTCAACGGGATATACGCCAGCTTATCTATTTTGGGAAGAGACTCATTGATGCCATCGACTTTGGTTTGATACATCGAAGGGTGAGAATGACCTGGATGTGGATGATTGGATTCTGGAGAGGGGGCAATGTATGGAAGAGGCTCAAGTGATAGCAAATCTAACATCTGAGAAGGCCGATTGAAAAACAAGAAAATCCATGACAGGAAAAGCCGAGGTGAAATTATGGAGCCTGGGGATGGATTCTGGTTAGAAGCAAGGTTTTAAAGCCAGGCACAAATTAGAGGATGTTTGGAATCCAATTCCATTTCTTGTAATTACTGTATTTGGGTCAAATGTATTAAAATCAGAAATAAGGAGGGGTTTGAAGAAGTATTACATAGGGATCACTTAGGAAAATTTCATCTGAATTGGTTACTTATATAGAAATGGCTTATGATAATAAGATAACTCAAAAAGCAAATGATACATCTTTTAACTCAACTAATAGTGTCTCTCCAAAGAAAAGTGAGTGGTATATCATCCAAACCACTACTAGGTAGAACAAAATGTTGCTGACACAGTTGTAACTGTTCCTTCTGGTTCAGGGAAGAAATCAGAACTTTCTTACCAGCAACCAAAGGGGAAGAGACTCACATTTTTGCCAGAAAATTATTGCTTGTAATAGTATAATCTTGTTATTAGAGATTTTCAAACTTTGATTGCATGTCTTTGAGTATTAAGATAGTTTATGGAAATTTATGTTATAAATTTTAGGAAAAAAATGTTATATAAACATTTTTTTATTGAGCCACACGAATGTAAACCCTAAGGGGTTAAAATAAAAAAGAAGTAACTTGTTGGTGCGGGGCTGTCTGTCGATTCTTGCTGTGGCAGCATGGGCAGAGATGCGGCATTTAAGTGCCACTGTTGAGGAGGGCATTGTGGAGCGGAGGCGTTGGCTGTTTTGGCCACAGTGGTAGCAAGGACAGTGTCAGCTGTGGGGCAGCAGAGTTGGGAGAGGTTTTGAGGAGTGCAGGACCAGAGCGGAGCCATGGCAGTGGTGAAGGGGAGGGCCTGGGAGAGCTGGGGATGCTGCATCAGCGTCTGATCGTCATTGGGGATGTTACGCAGCCACACAGCATTCTGGGCGGGATCGCTGGTGTTGTTGGGCAACGGAGCTGGTGCGGAGGCAGGGGAAAGCTTGGGGAAAGCTCTGTTTGGCCCTGTGTCTGCGTCAGATGTCATTGATGTCGTCAGAACGCTCGCCCAGATGCAGGGAGACAGGGAACTTCAACTTTAAAGGAGCCGGCTCATTTTAATAGGCAGAGCCGGTTCCTGAAGAGGAGAGAGCCCGGTGTGGGACAGAGTTAAGTGGGAGAAGTGCTCCAGTGTACTTCCCCGCGTTTTTTAAATTTTATATAGTATGGTGGGCATGCAGTTGGATGGCACGCGCTGTAGAAGTGCCACAAGGAGGAGAGAAGCAGTGATAGCACAAGCCAGATGCTGGCTCGTGCAGTGACATGAGAGGGAAAATTGAAAACAAAACACTTCAGGAGATTAAAAAGGTATGGAAAATATGTTTAAATGTTATTCAAATTCTGTGTAATGCTAAAATGTTATAATTTATTGTAAAATTTGTGTTTTGAGCTGTTTTGTGGAGTTGGTGTTAGTGCAGGGGCTCGTGCTGGGCTTTTGTCAGGCTATGACATATTAAAAGTTCCAAACTGTAGTTTGAGGCAGTTGGGAGGTAGGTTTAATGCTGAGTAGACCTGTGTTGATGGTCTCTGGTCAGCTGAGAGAAAAATTCCGTTTTAAAACAGATTAAGTGAATTTTAAGAATGTATTGTGTATTGAGAGTGTGACTGAATTTAATTAATTGACTTAAGAAGCCTCTTACATCTTTTAGGGCTTCTAGAGATGTGGCTGAGAGCTGTGATGAAAGCTCCTGTTTTAAAAAGTAAAATAATTTAATATTTCAAACATTATTATTAAGAGTGCAGCTTGATCAGCTAATAATATGTCACACTGAGAATTTTTGTCAAATGTGTAATCTAGTGTGTATATTTAAACCTGTTATGCTGAAGTGGATTCTGTGAGAAATAATTGATTGGAAAATCTCTACAGACTCTCTGAATAAATTACTTTGAAAAGGAAAAGTAATTAAATTGATTTTAAAATACAGTGGAATTTAGAGCAGCTCTGGGCGTTTCTGTTTCAGAAGACTTTAACGTCTCTGAGTTTGAATTATAATCTCAGTAGTTCTGTAAATGAAAGAAAATCATACTCAGATTTTTAAAATCCTTTTGAAAAGTCTTTTGTGGGAGGGATAGTTTAGGGTTAAATAATTATAATTTTTTTTTTTACTGGAGAAAGCTAGATAGGGAAGAAATTTAGGAATTGTTAAGGAAGATTCCTTGATTGACTGAATTAGTTAGGGTCTAGGTTTTTCCTCTTGTTTTTAAAGTTTAGTGTAGTAGGTACCCCGGACCTGGTTCCTGTTTTCATCATATCTCAGGTACCCAATGATAAAAGAAAGGTGAAGACCAGAAGATATACAAGAAAGCTGGAAGAAACAGCTAAGTTATTTATTTCAACTATACAAGTACATAGAGGACTGAGACACAAGAGACTAGCTTAAAAGAAAAACATATTTAATACTTACCTGCTCATTTGATGAGGAACCTGAAAAATAAATAAACACAAAGAATCAATTCCTACAAATTAGAATAATTTAAAATAACTATTAATGTTAAATCTGTGTTTAAATACAAATTGTGTTTATTCCAAAGATGATACTTATATGATAGATCTTCTGTATGTGTTAAGAACAGCAAGGGTTTGGTAATCTATGGAAGAATGAAAACATTGTCAATATAGTAAAAATGTAATGTTAAATTAACTGTTTTAAATAAATGTATTTCATTTTGAAGGTAAAACATCTGCCTAAATGAGTTACTTATTTTAGATTTATTCCCCTCCTATTTTAGAAATATGACGGCAAGGCTAGTGACAATATTTGGATCTTTACCTCCATTTTGATGAAGTATATTTGAGGTATAAATAATCTGGGTATAGTAGGATATACTTTTCATCCTTGAAGGTGGTGATCACAATAGTAAAAGTACCCCACAATAACTTATCCTATTAAGAGTCATCTTGATTTCCCACAAGTCAAAACCCTAGATATAACATATTGAAGTTTTGTTTAGAAGAGAGAAATGGAAAAATGTTGAATATATCATTTTAATCATCATGAAAATAAGTAGCATATTGTGATTGCCTTAAAGCATAGAATATGTCAAAACATCAATTACAACAGCATAAAATTAATATAAAATCTTGACAAAATTCTTGATCAGGTATCTATTTACCAAAAATAAGAGGAAAAACAGAATTAAGACAAAGTTGCTTTGACCAACACTGCTTCACACTCTCTCCCCAGCCAATAATGTATAATTCAGAATCAATAAACACCAAGAAGTAAACAATATGATGAACAGCCAATGCATAAAGTGGTAGTTCAAGGATGGCCCTGTAAAGGGGCGGGGCAACCCGTATTATCGAAACAAGATGGATGTCCATCTTTTGTTTTGATAATACGGTCGGGAACGCCCAAATCATGAAATCGTCCCCAGTTTTCGGCGATAATGGAAAGCAAGGACACCCATCTCAGAAACAGCCAAATCCAAGCCATTTGGTCGTGGTAGGAGCCAGCATTTGTTGTGCACTGGTCCCACTAACTGACTGGAAAAAGCCCTTCCCTTACCGATCTGGAAAGGAAATTGCATGCAAATGAGCTGCTCGCTATTAGCTCATTTGCACACGATTTCCTTCCTAAGGAGGGGATGGTATGGCCAAAATGTGGATGTTTGTGAGAAGGACATCCATGCCTGCTATGCCTCCAACACCCCCTTTATTTATTTGGATTGTGGCTCACAAGTAGCAGCAGTGGAATTTGAACTGGCTACTTCTAGATTGCAAGACCAGTGCTCTAACCACTAGGCCACTCTGCCACTCTATGTCCAAAATGTTTGAAAGAAGGACATCCACGCCTTCATTATGCCTCCGCTGACACACATACCTCCCTCCCTAGGGACCTGCATACTGCCCCCCACAGGGATGGCCAAATTTCAAGGGAGTGAAATGGAGTGGAGGAATGGCAGAGTGGCCTAGTGTTTAGAGCACTGGTTTTGCAATCCAGCGGTGGCCGGTTCAAATCCCACTGGTGCTACTTGTGATCCAAAATCCAAATAAATAAAAAGGGTGTCAGAGGCATGGATGCCCTTTTCACAGGAACATCCACATTTTGGACATCCTCAATTGCCGTCGCAGGGATGGAGGCATAGCAAAGGACATACTCTAAAAATAAAAAAGTCAAAAGTTTTTGAAATTGTTTTATTTCGGTGTGGGAGATGGTTAGTGACCACTGGGGAAGTCAGGGGAGGTCATCCCCGATTCCCTCTGGTGGTCATCTGGTCAGTTCAGGCACCTTTTTGATGCTTGGTCATGAAACAAATGGACCAAGTCGGCCAAATGCTCATCAGGGATGCCCTTCTTTTTTCCATTATCGGCTGAGGACGCCCATCTGTTAACCGCGCCCCCATCCCACCTTCTGTACACTGGTGACACACCCCATTGAACTTTGGTCATCCCCATGACGAAAAGCAGTTGAGGACACCCAAAATCGACTTTTCATTATGCCAATTTGGGCAACCTTAGGAGAAGGACACCCCTCTCCTGATTTGTGTCAGAAGATGGGCGCCCTTCTTCTTAAAAAATAAGCAGTATAGTATGTTCAGGAACATTAGGTATTTCTTGACTCTGGAGGCAGTGGCATAGCCAGACCAAATATTTTGGATAGTCCCAGGTTCAACTTAGATGGGCCTTTCCACGCCACCACCCCCCCCCCCCCCCCCAAGACAGAAAAAAGATTCTATGTTTTTCTTTATCTACACCACTTTACCACTTCAACATCTCTCCTCTTCTGCAGCGTCCCAATATCTGCCCACCTGTTGCTGAACCCTGTCCTTCTCTAGTGTTCCTGACTCCTGCAGTGATTCATTATTGCTACCTGCAATGGCCCCACAGACTTCCATTGGCTGGGTCCCACCAGACAGGAAACAGGAAATGTCATCAGGATCCAGCCAATGGAAGCCTTCAGGGCAGGCGGAAGCAGAAATAATTAATCACTGCAGGTGCTGGGGATGCCTGTAAGGTTCACCAGATTGGGATGGGGTTCAGCGATGGGCAGGCAGATACCGGGACTCCACGGAGGAGGAGAAATACTGATGTGGGGTACTGTCACTGGGTGGATCTGAAGCAAGAATGGGTGGGCATGTGCCCACCCAGGCTCAACTGCAGCTACGCCACTGTCTGGATGGGATCC